>NC_041380.1:454128537-454236885 GCF_002162155.2 Triticum dicoccoides
CTCCTTCGTCCTATATATACCTACGTACCCCCAAACGATCAGATACGGAGCCAAAAACCTAATTTCATCGCCGCAACTTTCTATATCCACGAGATCCCATCTTGGGGCATGTTCCGGAGCTCCGCCAGAGGGGGCATCGATCACGGAGGGCTTCTACATCAACACCATAGCCCCTCCGATGAAGTGTGAGTAGTTTACCTCAGACCTACGGGTCCATAGTTATTACCTAGATGGCTTCTTCTCTCTTTTTGGATCTCAATACAATGTTCTCCCCCTCTCTTGTGGAGAACTATTCGATGTAATCTTCTTTTTGCGGTGTGTTTGTTGAGAACGATGAATTGTGGGTTTATGATCAAGTCTATCTATGAACAATATTTGAATCTCCTCTGAATTCTTTTATGTATGATTGGTTATCTTTGCAAGTCTCTTCGAATTAACAGTTTGGTTTGGCCTACTAGATTGATCTTTCTTGCAATGGGAGAAGTGCTTAGCTTTGGGTTCAATCTTGCGGTGTCCTTTCCCAGTGACAATAGGGGCAGCAAGGCACGTATTGTATTGTTCCCATCGAGGATAACAAGATGGGGTTGTCATCATATTTCATGAGTTTATCCCTCTATATCATGTCATCTTGCTTAAGGTGTTACTCTGTTTTAACTTAATACTCTAGATGCATGCTGGATAGCGGTCGATGAGTGGAGTAATAGTAGTAGATGCAGGCAGGAGTCGGTCTACTTGTCTCGGACGTGATGCCTATATACATGATCATACCTAGATATTCTCATAACTATGCTCAATTTTGTCAATTGCTCAACAGTAATTTGTTCACCCACCGTAGAATACTTATGCTCTCGAGAGAAGCCACTAGTGAAACCTATGGCCCCCGGGTCTATCTTTATCATATTAATTTCCTACTACTTAGTTATTTCCTTTGCTTTTTTACTTTGCCTTTATTTTATTTTGCATCTTTGTCAAAAAATACCAAAAATATTATCTTATCATATCAATCAGATCTCACTCTCGTAAGTGGCCGTGTAGGGATTGACAACCCCTATTCCGTTGGTTGCGAGGATTTATTTGTTTTGTGCAGGTACGAGGGACTCGCGCATAGCCTCCTACTGGATTGATACCTTGGTTCTCAAAAACTGATGGAAATACTTACGCTACTTTGTTGCATCATCCCTTCCTCTTCGGGGAAAACCAACGCAGTGCTCAAGAGGTAGTAGTCGTCGTACATCATTTCCCTCGACTTCGATCCGATCACCATCGCCCAAAACTTCTTGCAGGTATGTACTGGGTCGGCATGAACTCCCACTGGATGGCTGCCATCAGAGAAGACAGGGAAAAGTTGGTGCTCGTGAACTTCTAGACCTCCCATGAGATTATCCTTCCTCCGTTGGATGATATAGAGTTTTACCTTCACGGTCCAAGTCATCTAGATTACGTCGTCAGTTGGACGCACCTTGTTTTGTAGAAGATTGTAATCTGCCAAGTGCCCACACGACATGCGGATTACGCAGACTTCAAGCTAATTGCGTTGTTCGACAAAGGACTCGCCTATCTTTCCGCCAGTGCCTTCTTTAGCTGGAGACAGCTCAGCTCGCAGTGGATCGTCGTCAAAGTTGATACACACTTCTGTGATGCTATAGAACGCAATGGCATCATCTACGCGATCGACAAAGCAGATGGCACCACATATTGCTGGGACGGCGCGTGTAAGTTGTTTCCTTCTGATGTTAATGATGACGCCATGCCACTGTTTGAAGTTTTTGTGATGATTGACATATCCCTGTTTGAGCAGAATTTGGGTAGAACTATGGCAATGTATTAGAGACACCGTAAATCAGCTATATTTGGAATGAGTTAATACATGCGATTGTGACCATGTCATTACAGCCAATTTGTACCCCTGAATAATCAAAATGTTAGGAAGATATTGATATTCTCCTTATTTTATAGTAATCTATATACTACTAAATATGAGTGTGCATCAATGGCCATGTTAGTTTCCTCATTTTCATGATGTAGAAACATGCATCACACTGTTGATTTTATCTAACCATACATTAGGGAAGTAAATGTGCATATGGAGAACTCTATATTTTGAAGTAGTGAAATCCTGTAATGCTTACCATGTGTACATACCTATGTTCGCCCTTCAGCAATCAATAGCTAGAATAATATGCTCACAAAATTTTTGCCCACGGAACATGAGTATATAACAATGCATGGTCTGTTAGTTTCCTTGAAGAATTTGTTTGTGAGGACAGAACATGATTACATAACATGCATGACATGGTAGTTTCCTGTGAAGAAACGATTGTGAGATAACATGACTATAACCATGCATGGCACTTCTATATTTTCGAACCCAGTATACATTTCCCTGTATTTTCCTCCCAGTTCCAACAAGGACATATCAATGTTGTTTCTTGCATTATCCTACTCATACTCTAAACAATGTTGATCTTACATAAACAATGCATGTCCTTTTTGATATGATGCAGTGTCCCTACGGTTACTACCCTTTGTAATCACACCACCTTTGCCAAAAAAACGGGGAAGCACAAATGGTTCCTCGCTCGATCAGAGGACGACAAAAGACTGGTGATCATTCGGACACATGAGCCGGAAAAGTTATATTGCAAAAACCCCACTGTATGCAAGCACCATGAAATACGTGAGTATCCGGATAGTGGCTGTTACGTCTATGAGCAGGATACCAGCTTGTTGGGGCCTGTAGGTTTTTTGAGTCGGAGGCGGGTAAACAGCCTTGGTTCATACTCTCTGTTTCTCAGACTCAATTATCCGATTAACTAGGAGATCACCGTTGGCAAGGACCTTGATGCCAGAGAGGCTCTGTTTGCTATGGAAAACTGTGTCTACATGGTGAGCCCTAGGAGTTCGGGAGCAAACTCCCGTGATTTTCAACAATACAACCTGCAGCCAAAAGAAGGTGAGAACAACAAAGGCATCTATATTAAATTTGATCCTTGGATGTGTCGAGTCCGACATGCAGTGATCTGGTTCCAGCCTTCAGGTTGATAGGTAAGTGGGTTGTTGCATCGAAAGGGTGGAGTACTTGTGTCTCTGGATCACTGGTGGCTGAACCAGGGCTGCAAATTATGATGGTGTTGGATCATCCCCCTTCGAAGGACTTGTTGTCTTTGCTACTTGTTCTGGATGGGTAGTTCTCTCTTTTATTATGCATAATCCTTGTCATTTGGTCATCCTCGTCTATGTCACTCTTACTATGTAATAGTTGCCTCTATTTAGAATGTCATTCTCGTCTGGATCACGAGAGTCTGAGTGCTGCAGATGGGTGCATTTTGGTGGTGTAGAAAGACTTCTTATGAACTATCATGTCTTGCTATTTATGTCAGTAGTAGTCACTAGTCAGTGTTTGAATGTTGTATATATCGTTGTTTTGAACTGTTTATTGTCTCGAACTGCTGGTGGGCTAAATGAGCGCATCACCATTCTCCAGTGTTCAGAGTATATCTCCTTTTTTCAAGTTATAATTTGAGCTCAATGTCTTTTCGATGATGTACACTTGTTTGGGCCAGTGAGGTGTCTTTGAATATGGGCCGAGTAGTAACGCAATGCCAAATAGGTCAATTATGATTCTCAGGCCGGGCTCTCAAAAGATCCTCAAAAAAAGGCCGGGCTCTCAAAAAAATAAAGAATAGGGACTCTTAGGCCGACATGTGGCGGAACCGGTGTTTTCGTGCACTTGCGCGCCGAGAGCATATTGGCGCGTGTTCGAAATTCGTGCTACCTTTTCATCCCCAATCAACCTCCCCTCCCCCATCTCTAGAATCTCAATTCCTACTCCAGTTCCCCCAAATCCCCCTCCTGTACTCCCTGTACTCAAGCGCACTATCATGTCGCTGGTCAACGCGGATCTCTGAGCCGGAGAACCTGAGGTCCGTCCTGCCTTTGGGCGTTGCGTGCTGTCGCTCAACAGTGGCATGGCGGCGCTTGATGACCAGTTTGCCGGCAAAGTGCTGATGGTAACCATCAACAACAACTGGCCTCCCGTCTCGTAGGACGACCTTGTCAAAGCTCTTGCCATTGCGCACGGCATCCAAATAAGTGACTTGCTCATCGAAGTCTGTCCGGCACCGGCTGATTTCTTCGTCAGGTTCCGGAAAACTTTCGACTGTAGTCATGTGTTCGAATCTTCCCGGTGTTTGTTCTGTGATGGCGCGCTGGTGAGCTTTGATCGGTCGCACCCAGGATGGGGCTCGGTGGCCTCTGAGCTTGAGTTTTTAACAAAGCTTACCTTCCACGGCATGCCTCGACGTGCTTGGAATAGTGAGTCCATGAATGAGCTTATCAACGACCTTGGAGGTGATCTCGTAAGTATGTTTGTTCCTCCAGACAGCTGGGCTCTGACATTTATGGCATGGATGAAGAAGCCGTCCACCATACCGAAGGTGATTGGTGTTGAGATACCGGTGCAGGAACTAGGGTTGTACTATTTGAAAGTGCGTTATATCGACTAGAGGGGGGTGAATAGGCGATTTTTATGAAAGTCTTCAGAACATAGAAGTTTTGAAGACAAACGATAAAATTAAACCTATTACCATGCAGCGGAAGGTAGACTACACTAGGCAAACCATAGTCAAGTATTCAATGAAGTGAAAGCACAAAGACTAATAGCAGCTAGGTAGTAAGGATCAGGTAGGAAGATATTGTGAAGCCAAACAGAACATGCAGTCACTCAGTGAAGACAAATGACAGTGCAAACATACAATGACTTCACAAGGAGTAATAGTAAGTAAAGGGAAGTGAAGATGAAAGCAGTGACTCGTTGAAGACAATGATTTGTTGGACCAGTTCCAGTTGTTGTGACAACTGTACGTCTGGTTGGAGCGGCTAGGTATTTAAACCTCAGGACACACAGTCCCGGACACCCAGTCCTCACCGTATTCTCCTTGAGCTAAGGTCACATAGACCTCGCCCAATCACTCTGGTAAGTCTTCAAGGTAGACTCCCAAACCTTCACAGACTTCGTTCACTGGCAATCCACAATGTCTCTTGGATGCTCAGAACGCGACGCCTAACCGGATGGAGGATGCACAGTCCTCAAGTGTAATAAGTCTTCAGATCACATAGACAAGAAGACTTAAGTGGTGCCCAATTCTCTCTGGCTCTGGTGGTTAGGGCTTTATCCTCGCAAGGAATTCTCTCTCAAAGGCTTCCAGGTGGGTTGCTCTCAAATGACAAAAGCCGTACTTTCAATCTGAGAAGCCAACCGTTTATGGTTGTAGGGGGTGGGCTATTTATAGCCACTTGGCAACCCGACCTGATTTATCCGAAATGACCCTGGGTCACTAAGGAACTGACACGTGTTCCAACGGTCAGATTTCAAACTCACACGGCAACTTTACTTGGGCTACAAGCAAAGCTGACTTGTCCGACTCTGGACAAGATTCGCTCTCATAGTCTTCACTCGAAGACATAGGTTTTTGGTTTAGGCATCACTTCAGTCATTCTGACTGGTTCTCTTGGACCCCACTTAACAGTACGGTGGTTCCTATGACTCAACACAAAAGAAAAAGAACTACGGAAGATCTAAGTCTTCGAGCTCCATAGGCTTCATATAGTGTCTTCTCTTGTCATAGTCTTCAATGTGAATATCTTCATATACCGCCTTTGACTTCAATGTCTTCATACATTTTTAGGGGTCATCTCTGGTAGTAAAACCGAATCAATGAGGGACTTATACATGTGTTATCCTATAATTCTCACAAACACATTAGTCCCTCAACTAGGTTTGTCGTCAATACTCCAAAACCAACTAGGGGTGGCACTAGATGCACTTACACTATTCGTCGCCACCAAGGCCGCCACGGACCACGTTAGGGATGTACCTATATCGAGTGTTCGTGCATGTCGAAGAAGTGGTCAGTCCATCAATCGAAGTCCTGCCGCCGCCGTTGGTGCCCGGGTTCATCGACGACGTCCATTACAGGAGTCAACGTCAAACTTTCCCCGTGTTGCTCGGACTGATGGATGGCACAGGGCCTACTCCATCGCGCGGGGGAAGCCACTGCTTCTTTGGGAGAAGAGGCAGGGCTGGCTGCCTGGATGTGCTCTAATTTGAGGTAACAACTGAATCTTGTCAGATGACATGTTCTATTTTTTACCTGAACTTTTTTTAGAAAGGGTTGTACGTCAACTTAATGTTCTAGCAGAACTTATATATTGTGTTGTATGTCTGTTTTCTTTGCACGGAATTCAAGATATTTCCCCATCATTGATAAGTACGATGAACCGTTATGTACGAGTTCGTTGGTTTCAACATAGCCCTACCCGTAGCGATCCACTGCTTCCACCCTGATTGTGCCACCTGCGTGAAATTTTTGTATGCAAGTTCAGTGTGCTATGATGTTCTATATGATTGTGTCAACTATATAAGTTTTTACTGAGCATCATCAATGCATATGGCTGAAAGATGTATTTACGAGCATCGACCGATGGGTCTCTCTCTCACACACACACACACGCACAGTGGGACCCGTTGAATTATTTTTTCGCTCATGACATCTTTTAATTAGGTTCCACTGTACTCTAACTTTTTTCTTAAGTTATTAGTTGAGCTCAGTGACTTCAAAAAGTTATACATAAGCCTTGTTTGGGCCTTTCTGGCGTTGCTGAATGTGGACTGAGTAGCCATGTAAGGTTGTACTATACTACACATGCCTTTTTTCAACATCAGCAATGCAACTGGGCTGATAGTTGTACACAATCCGGGTCAACTTGTTATTCTCCGCCCCGCTGGGGTGCAAATCTTTCCTAGGAGGGATGTACTAGGCTTAACAAGAAAATGAGCTTTAAGAAATAATAAATGGGATGTAATTATAAAAACTGGGTAGTAACTATAAAAAATGCACAAAACACGTAATTAGTTTATAAATATTACTTTTGGATTTTGAAATTTTTAATTTCATTAATTGTTGCCCGCGCAATGTTTCGTTGGATTTTTACGTAATACAAATTTATATTGAAATTGTATTTAATCTGACTTGAAATTCTAGGACAAAAATATTTCGGATCCTATCAAAATGTGGGAAATTTTATTGAATTCTGTTTTGAACGGTTGGTTGAAATTATTAATTGTTGTCCTAGCTAGAAAATGGGTTGTACTTTTAACAAACTGTAAATGGGCTGTAGTAAATTCCATTAGAATTCAAAAATGGGATGTGCATTCTTACAAATCGCAAATGGGCTATAAGTTCTCTGGCACACACTTGTGGGCCTACTAAGTTGACGCGTATGCAAGGTTTTGTCAACTTTTAGTCAACACAGGGTTCTAGCAGCAGTGTCTGTTGGATGTCCATCCAACGGATGTCGTGCTTCTTCTTCAATCTCGGATATTCTAGCTTTAGCCGCCCAAAAAATGATTCCTCCCCCTGGCATCTGGGGCGCACCGTTTCGGAGGCTGGCCTGTGGGCCTACTAAGTTGATGCGTACCAAGGCCTTTGTCAACTTAGTCAACGATTCTAGCTGCAGTGAGCGTACGATGTCCATCCAACAGCTGTTGTGATTCTTCAACCTCAGGTATTCTTGCTCTAGCCGCCCAAAGCAGCGCCGGTCATGCCGCCTGCTCCTGCCTCCCGTGGCCGGCTGTGCTGCCACAGAGGCCTCACCTCCCCCTACCACTCCCACCGCTGGCCAGGCCCTGCGGCGATGGCATCCTCACACCGCAGCCGAACCAGTGAACCCTCGTACTCCTCTCCGCGTGGGCGTCCACTGCTGCGTCTTCCCCGGCTCCGCGTCATCCCCTTCCTAGGCCTCCCCATCATGCACCGCCTTGGTGCTCTCGGTGTGGCGTGGTCAATGTGGTCAACGACCGACTTCCATTGGAAGAGTACTGTATGTGGAGAGGCTGACAGCTGGGTCCACGGCCGCAGAAAGGAAGTTCCTCCTTATTAC
The DNA here is from genome assembly GCF_002162155.2 of Triticum dicoccoides. Classification (NCBI taxonomy): domain Eukaryota; kingdom Viridiplantae; phylum Streptophyta; class Magnoliopsida; order Poales; family Poaceae; genus Triticum; species Triticum dicoccoides. Next base: position 454,136,479 of record NC_041380.1, read on the forward strand.
GCGGAAAATAATTATTCCTCCACCTGACAGTAGGGACCCACCGGACGGGCGACAGTATTTCACGAAAAAGACATTTCCCTCCTAACTGCTGGGACCCACCAGCTACATCTTCGCACGCAAGGAAGTGCGTCCATATTATGGGCAAAAAAATGATTCGCCCCCTGACTGCTGGGGCCCACCAGCTACATCTTCGCACGGAAGGAAGTGCCTGATAGTCAGGACCCACCTGGTCAAAGCGTACGTAGCTTTATCATTCTGGTTGCGAACGTGTATGTACATATTGGTCGATGTAGAGGCGCGCACGTGTCGTAGTAGAGGCGCGCACGTACCATGTACACATAGGTACAGCGGCCAGGGTGCAATAAAGAAAATACAGCCACGTACGTATATACAGGCGGGGTCTCGAACGCCTACTCGCACATACGTACAACCAGGGATCGTGTACATGGCTGGGTCGGAACGGAGAACCCGCGCCGTTGTCGTGTTCATGGGGAGGCAACCGAATGCATCTTGTTCATCGGGAGGCAACGGAACACGTGCTGTTCATCGGGAGCCAACCGGCTTGGACGGAACAGCCAATGGAAACGAGGCCTGGCGTACCGCAGAACGAAGGAAACGGCCTTGTGTTCGACCGGCCACGGTCGAAACGGGATCCTGTTCATCGAGAGGGGTCTGGCGTACTGCAAAACGGAGGAAACGGACTTCTATTAGACCTCCTACGGTCGAAACGGGGTCATGTTGACCGGGAGAGGTGCGGCGTACCGCAAAATGGAGGAAACGGACTTGTGTTGGAGCGCTACGGTCGAAACGGGGGCCCTGTTCATCGGGAGGGGTGTGGCGTACCGCAAAACGGGACTCCACGGGATATTGTTCATCTCCACCGTCGACCTCCTCCAGCCTCCATGGGGTTCTGTTCATCCACCGTTGACCTCCTCCAGCCTCCACCTGCGATTGTTCATCCATGGGCTCCTGTTCATCAAGCCTCCACCATGCGCTCCTCCACCGGCTATTGTTCAACCAGCCCTCTCCACAGGGCTCCTGTTCAACGACCCCTCCATGGGATAGTATTCATCCAACCCTCCACCGGCCACTGTTCAACCAGCCCTCCACCGGCTACTGTTCAACCAGCCCTCCACGGGGTCCTATTCATCCAGCCCTCCACGGGGTCCTATTCATCCAGCCCTCCACGGGGTCCTGTTCATCCACCGGCTCGATCGATCGGGGTATTGTTCATCCAGTGGCAACGACCTCTACTACCACAAGTTCATATTCCTCCAACCCCCACCGGGAACTGTTCATCCAAACCCCCCATCAACGCTCACTGTTCATCCAGAGGTAGCATCGATCGGCTTCAGTTAGCAGCAGTAGCGAAGGAATCGCTCGATCGGGTTCAGTTAACAGCCATCGATCGATCGCTCGGGTTCAGTAACGTGTAGCCTACAGTGCAATCACTCGGGTTCAGTTAGAGCCCAACGCCTCACCCGGGTTTAGTTAGAGCGCAACGCCTCGCACACACGCGCGTACGTACGACAGAAACGTGAATCGCTCGGCCCCCGACCAGCCACCGTAACCGAGAACTCCCCGATATTATCCTCGCCTTCGCTTCTACCACGGTTTTTTCCGTCATGGACGACCCAAAGAATGTCATGCAGCTGGGTGATACGTCTTCAACGTATCTATAATTTTTTATTCCTCCATGCTACTTTATCTACTGTTTTGGACTATATTGGGCTTTATTTTCCACTTTTATATTATTTTTGGGACTAAGCTATTAACCGGAGGCCCAGCCCAGAATTGCTGTTTTTTGCCTATTTCAGTATTTCGAGGAAACAGAATATCAAACGGAGTCCAAACGGAATGAAACCTTTGGGAACATGATCTTCTCACCGAACGTGATCCAGGAGACTTGGACCCTACTCCAAGAAGTTTCCGGGGAGGTCACGAGGGTGGAGGGCGCCCCTCCTGGGCGCGCCCCCCTGCCTCGTGGGCCCCTCGGAGCTCCACCGACATGCTCCTTCCTCCTATATATACCTACGTACCCCCATTAGACCAAAGACGGAGCCAAAAACCTAATTCCACCGCCGCAACTTCCTGTATCCACGAGATCCCATCTTGGGGCCTGTTCCGGAGCTCCGCCGGAGAGGGCATCCATCATGGAGGGCTTCTACATCAACACCATAGCCCTTCCGATGAAGTGTGAGTAGTTTACTTCAGACCTTCGGGTCCATAGCTAGATGGCTTCTTCTCTCTTTTTGGATCTCAATACAATGTTCTCCCCCTCTCTCATGGAGATCTATTCGATGTAATCTTCATTTTGCGGTGTGTTTGTTGAGACCGATGAATTGTGGGTTTATGATCCAACTTATCTATGAATAATATTTGAATCTTCTCTGAATTCTTTTATGTATGATTGAGTTATCTTTGCAAGTCTCTTCGAATTATCTGTTTGGTTTGGCCAACTAGATTGGTAGTTCTTGCAATGGGAGAAGTGCTTAGCTTTGGGTTCAATCTTGTGGTGTCCTTACTCAGTGACAGAAAGATTTGCAAGGCACGTACTGTATTGTTGCCATCGAGGATAACAAGATGGGGTATTTATCTGTAACACCCTTGATGTGACTATAGCTCCCACATGTCGAGGCACGACTTAGAGACATAATCGCATTGAAGGCATATGTCGCAAGTTAGGCAATCATCACAACATCCCATGTAATATAGATAATAAAAGGGAAGATAACATAGTTGGCTTACACTCGCCACGTCAATCAAGGTACATAAATAACATTACATCATTCAAACACCCATGGCCCGACTACGGCGCCAAAATAAAAGATAACCCAACATGCGACACGGTCCCGACCACCCCCAACTGGGCACCACTACTGATCATCAGGAAAAGACACGTAGTATCATTGAGAGTCCTCGTCGAACTCCCACTTGAGCTCGAGCGTGTCACCTCGAGCAGAATCATCAGGCCCTGCATCTAGTTTAATAGTAATCTATGAGCCACAGGGACTCAGCAATCTCGCACCCTCGCGATAAAGACTATTTAAGCTTAATAGGAAAAGGCAAGGATAAATATGTGGAGCTGCAGCAAGCGACTAGCATATATGGTGGCTAACCTGTTCGCAAAAGAGAGCGAGAAGAGGAGGCAAAGCGCGAGCGAGAACTAGAGGACAACGTGCATAAGCATTACTCCAACACCGTGTTCACTTCCCGGACTCCGCCGAGAAGAGACCATCACGGTAACTCACACTGTTGATTCATTTTAATTAAGTTAGGGCTTATGTTATCTACAACCGAACATTAACAAATTCCCATCTGCCCATAACCGCGGGCACGGCTTTCGAAAGTTCAAATCCCTGCAGGGGAGTCCCAACTTAGCCCATGACAAGCTCTCATGGTCAACGAAGGAATAGACCTCCTCCCGAGACGTTCCGATCAGACTCGGTATCCCGGTTCTTCAAGACAACTCCGACAATGGTAAAACAAGTCCAGCAACACCACCCGTTGTGCCGACAAATCCCGATAGGAGCTGCACATATCTCGTTCTCAAGGCACACCGGATAAGCTAAGCATACAGGAGCCAACGTAACCCAAGTTGCCAAGGGACGGCCCCGCACGGTGCTCTAGGTTGGACCAACGCTCAGAGGAGCACTGGCCCGGGGGGGTTAAAATAAGATGACCCTTGAGTCCGTGAAACCCAAGGGAAAAGGCTAGGTGGCAAATGGTAAAACCAAGGTTGGGCATTGCTGGAGGAGTTTTATTCAAGGCGTACTGTCAAGGGGTTCCCATTATAACCCAACTGCATACGGAACGCAAAATCCGGGAACATAACACCGATATGACGGAAACTAGGGCGGCAAGAGTGGAACAAAACACTAGGCGGGAGGCCGAGCCTTCCACCCTTTACCAAGTATATATATGCATAAAGATAACATGGCAATATAATGATATCCCAACACGTAAATAATGTTCCAACAAGGAACGGTCTCCAATCTTCACCTGCAACTAGCAACGCTATAAGAGGGGCTGAGCAAAGCGGTAACATAGCCAATCAATAGTTTGCTAGGACATGGTGGGTTAGAGGTTTGACATGGCAATTTGGGAGGCTTGAAAGCAAGTGGCAGGCATCGTAGCATTGGCATAGCAAAAGAGCGAGCATCTAGCAAAGCAAAGATAGTAGTGATTTCGAGGGTATGATCATCTTGCCTGCAAAGTTGTCAGAGTTGACTGGATCCTCGAAAGCGAACTCAACGGGCTCCTCGTTAGCGAACTCGTCTCCCGGCTCTACCCAAACAAGACAAACAAGCAAACGGAGCACAATCAACCACGTGCAAGGATCAAACAATATGATGCAAACATGGTATGCTATGCGGGATGCGATGCGGGATGCATATGCAAGATGTGACAAGGAATGCATGAACCTGGCCTTAACATGGAAATCCAAGTGTGCCACTGGAAAGATGAGATGAAATCGCTTGAAAACGATATAAAGAACGCCGGAATCGGAGTTACGGTTTGGAAATGGCAAGCGATTCAAATATGACCACGTTCTGTGATTTACAGCAAATAGCCATCTAAATGCAACGAGATGAACATGCTACAGCACTCAAACATGACAACAAAATACATGGCAGGGATGCATTCATGATGCTTAACAAAAGTCTAGCACTGAGCTACGGCCAATTCATCCATTAACAGGTTCAAACAAGCATGGCAAAAATGCATATGGTAAACAGATCTCAGACTTAGTGAAATTAACACTTGTCTGGAATTTCAGATCAGATAGCACTCTTCGGAGCAACAAAACTATATGCTACAGGACCTGAACATGGAAAAGTAAAGCATGGCATGGAGCTACTCAAAGAGCTTAACAAAAGTCCCTTAGTGACCTTGAGCCAAAAGGGATCAAAAAATACATTGCAAGCATGTGAACATGGCAAAAACATAATCAGTTCTCAGACTTGGTGAAAACTGGAGCATGCTGAAAACAGATATCAAGTAGGCATGTTTACGAGCTCGATGCACTCACTACGGAGCAAGTCATGACAAGATAAGCATACATCCATCAAGAATACATAAAATCCAAGCTATACATGGCAAGAACAATAGCATAGCCTGCACGGATCAACTACAACATCATCGGCAAAATCGCTAACAAGTAGACAATCTGCCCAGATTCACGAACTGACAAAAGTAGAGCTCGATTGACTCAAGCTAGGGTGCTCCATAATTGCAAACAAAGACATGGATGGATAGAGCACTACAAGATTAACAAAACATCCTTACTGATCATCCTCAAAAGAGGGACGGATCACTAGGAAACAACATGAACATATGGCAATATGAGATAAACAGGTCAAGGACTTAGTGGAAATGCTAAGTCCCTGAAATCAGCATTACCAAGTGCCTCACTTTGCAAGCTTGTGCTAGGCACCACACACATCACAAAAATACATGGGTTGGACCTCTGGAAAGATGGCAAAACCCTTAACAAAACATATGTAGAGCTCATGGGCATATCATGCACACAATAATCATGGCAAAAATGGCAAATATCTAAATGGACCAGCAGATCTGACAATTATCTCAAGTAGCACTCTTCTAACAGCATTTCGGGCATCAAGATGAACTCAAATGAAAATGATGCAATGAGATGAAATGATGTACTCTCTGAGGTGAACATTTTGATATGCTATATGCCCAAAACGGAGCTACGAATGCGGAGATATAGCATGATGAAAAATGCAAATTATTAGGGTTTGGGGCAAAAAAGTCAACCCCGATCCAATCTCCCAGATCCAGATCCAGCGCGCTCTTCGATGTTCACCGGAAAACACTGTTCACCGGAGCGAAGCGGGGCGTCGCCGGACTTGGGGCACGGCGGCTGGAGTTCGCCGGCGTCGGCGTAGCTCGCCGGGGCGGCGTTGGGCGGCGAGGAGGTGCTTGCCGGCGCGGTGGGGACCGGGTGACAACGGCGGGCGAGCCGGCGCGGCAGCGCGGCGGAGGGTGGCCGGCGGGCGGCGCGCCTCGGCGGAGGAGAGGCCGGGCCTCGGGAAGATGCGGCGGGCGGCGGCGGAAGGCAACGGGCCTCGGGGGGCCCTCCTGGGCTTCCCGGGCCGCGATGGAGGGAGTGGCGGCGTGCCACGTGGCGCCACACGATTGGCGCGAAGGCGGCGGCGCGAAGTGTCCGGCGCGGACCGGACGTGTCCGGCGCGTGGATGGAGTAGGGCTAGGGTTTCGGGGAAGAAGGAGATCCGGATTTCGGGGGGTCTTTAAATAGAGGTAGAGGGAGCTAGGAGTGTCCAAATGAGGTGCGGTTTTCGGCCACGCAATCGTGATCGAATGCTCTAGAAGACGGAGAGGGTTTTGGTGGGTTTTGGGCCAACTTGGAGGGGTGTTGGGCTGCAACACACACGAGGCCTTTTCGGTCCCTTGGTTAACCGTTGGAGTATCAAACGAAGTCCAAATGATACGAAACTTGACAGGCGGTCTATCGGTAGTAAACCAAGTCTGCTTGGCAAGTCTCAGTCCAATCCGGAAATGTTTAATCCCCACACACGAAAGAAAGGTAGAGTTGACCAACGGAGGAGAATAATGCGCCGGAATGCAAAACGGACAACGGGGAAAATGCTCGAATGCATGAGATGAACACGTATGCAAATACAATGCACATGATGGCATGATATGAGATGGATGACAACGACAACAACACACGGAGAAAAAAACCCGAACCCGAGAAAATAAAATAACTTAACTTTGGAAACGACAAGAGTTGGAGTACATATTGGGAAAGTCATATCCGAGGTGTTACAACACTCCACAACTACGAAAGGATCTCGGCCCGAGATCTAGGACTGAAAGAACGCCGGGTACTCAGAACGGAGGTGATCCTCGCATTCCCAGGTAGCTTCACGGTCGGAATGGTGTGACCACTTGACTTTGAGGAATTTGATTGACTTGTTGCGAGTCTTGCGTTCGGTCTCTTCAAGAATAGCAACGGGGTGCTCACGATAGGAGAGATCTTCTTGGAGCTCAATGTCCTCGAAGTTGAATGTGCGGTCAGGAGTCTTGAAGCACTTTCGGAGCTGAGAGACATGGAACACATCATGAACATTTGCAAAGTTTGAAGGAAGCTCGAGTTGATAGGCGAGATCGCCTCTCTTGCTGACAATCTTGAAAGGTCCCACGTATCTGGGGGCAAGCTTCCCTTTGATACCGAAGCGACGAGTACCTTTCATAGGAGAGACGCGGAGGTAAACATGATCTCCAATCTTGAAAGCCAAATCACGGTGCTTACTGTCATAGTAGCTCTTCTGGCGGGATTGGGCTGCTTTGAGGTTATCTTGAATGACTTTGCACATTTCCTCTGCCTCTGTGATTAAGTCATTTCCGAGAAGCTGACGTTCCCTGGTTTCAGACCAGTTGAGAGGGGTACGGCACTTCCTGCCACACAGAATTTCAAATGGGGCCTTGCCCAAACTTGCTTGAAAACTGTTGTTGTAGGAGAATTCAGCATAAGGAAGACAATCCTCCCACTTCATGCCGAAGGAGATCACACAAGCCCTGAGCATATCTTCAAGAATCTGGTTGACACGCTCGACTTGACCGCTAGTTTGAAGATGGAAAGTTGTGCTGAAGCGGATGTTGGTGCCCATGGCCTTCTGAAAATAATCCCAAAACTTGGAGGTAAAGATGCTGCCACGGTCTGAAGAGATCACTTGAGGAATACCGTGCAGAGAGACAATTCGAGAGGTATAGAGTGCCGCCAATTGAGCTGCAGTGATTGAGTCTTTGATAGGCAGAAAATGAGCCACTTTGGTGAGTTTGTCAATGACAACGAATATAGCATCATTGCCACGCTTGGACTTTGGAAACCCAGTCACGAAGTCCATGTCAATGTGGTCAAACTTCCATTCTGGAATGGTAAGAGGTTGGAGGAGACCAGCTGGCCTTTGGTGTTCTGCCTTCACTCTTCTGCAGACATCACATTCATTCACGAACTGAGCAATCTCACGCTTCATTCGAGTCCACCAATAATCCTGCTTGAGGTCCTGATACATCTTCGTGCTCCCAGGGTGGATGGAGAGGAGAGAATTGTGAGCCTCGTTCATGATCACTTTACGAAGTTCACCTTTGGGTACAACAATACGATCCTCGAAGAAGAGAGTGTCCTTGTCATCAAGGTGGTAGCACTTGTACTTGGGTTGACTCTTGGCAATCCCAATCTTCACCTTTTTCACCATAGTATCACGAAGCTGAGCTTGGTGAATCTGGTCTTCCAAGGTAGGAGAGACTTGAAGGTTGGCGAGGAAACCTTGAGGAACAACTTGCAGATTAAGTTTGCGGAAAGCTTCACAAAGCTCGGGTTGATAAGGCTTGAGAATAAGACTGTTGCAGTAGGCCTTCCTGCTCAATGCATCGGCAATCACATTGGCCTTGCCTGGAGTATACTCAATACTCGTATTATAATCTTGAATCATTTCGACCCATCGAGTTTTCCTGAGGTTGAGATTAGGCTGAGTGAAGATGTACTTGAGACTCTTGTGGTCAGTGAAGATGTCCACTTTTCTTCCCAATAAGAGATGTCTCCAAGTCAAAAGAGCATGCACAACTTCCGCCAACTCGAGATCATGAGTGGGGTAGTTCTTCTCGTTGGGCTTCAACTGGCGAGATGTATAAGCAACAACTTTCTTCTCTTGCATCAAAACTGCGCCAAGACCTTGGAGAGAGGCATCACAAAAGACCTCGTACGGCTTGGATTCATCAGGCGGAGTCAGAACTGGAGCAGTGATCAATTTCTCTTTCAAAGTGTTGAAAGCAATGTCACACTCCGGAGACCAAACATACTTGACGTGCTTCTGGAGAAGATTTGAGAGAGGCTTCGCGATCTTAGAAAAGTTTTCAACGAATCTTCGGCAATAGCTTGCGAGACCGAGGAAGCTACGGAGTTGCTTCACGTTCTGAGGAGGTTCCCAATTCACAATTGCAGACACCTTCTCGGGATTCACGGCAATGCCCTTGGCAGAGATGATATGACCAAGATAAAGAACCTCATCGAGCCAAAATTCGCACTTGGAGAACTTGGCGTAGAACTTGTGTTCCCTCAGCTTATCGAGTTCCAAACGCAAGTGCTTGGCATGATCTTCCTTGTTCTTTGAGAAAACCAGAATGTCGTCGAGATAGACCAAAACAAAGTCATTGGTGTAGGCGTTGAAGATGAAGTTCATCATGCGAGAGAAAGTCGGAGGAGCGTTGACGAGGCCAAAAGACATGACAGTGTATTCATATGAACCATAGCTTGTCCTGAAAGCCGTCTTGGGAATATCTTGCTCACGGATTTGAATCTGATGATAACCCATACGGATATCAAGCTTGGAGAATACTTGGGCACCTTTGAGTTGTTCAAAAAGCTCGTTGATGTTGGGAAGTGCATATTTGTTCTTGATGGTCTTCTTGTTCAATGGACGGTAATCAACACAAAGTCGGTCCGTTCCATCCTTCTTCTTCACAAAAAGAACACCACAACCCCACAGAGAAGAACTAGGCCGGATGAGACCCATTCTCTCTTGAATATCGAGTTGCTTCTTCAACTCCTTCAACTCTTCAGATCCAAGCTTGTAAGGACGCTTGCACACAGGTTCCGTGCCAAGCTCAAGATCAATAACGAATTCAACTGGCCGGTGCGGAGGCATTCGTGGAAGCTCCTCTGGAAAAATGTCTTGATATTCGCAAACGACTGGAATTTGCGAGATGGCATCCAGTTCACCCTTCTCATTGAGCGAAAATAGACAGATGGTATCGTCATTCGCGGCAAAGACAATTACATCCTCAGACGAATGAGTCAATTGAATCTGCCTGGCTACACAATCAAGCTGAGCCTTGTGCTTAAAAGCCAATCCATCCCGAGAATAAGATCAATATCCGAGTTACCAAGAACCATTGGGGAAGCCAGAAACTTGAAATCACCCATCATGATAGAAATATCCGGGACTATTGAAGTAGCCCTCATAGACTTAGCCGGAGAAACCACTCCCATAGGTTTACCCAACATTTGTGAAACGAAGTCATGCTTGGAAACAAATGATCTTGACATGAAACAATGTGATGCACCAGTGTTAAAAAGAACTTTTGCGGGAAAAGAGTTAACTAGAAAGTTACCCATGATGACATCTGATGAGTCCTCTGCCTGAGCTGCATTCAGCAAGTTGACCTTGGCATGCTTGGGGTTATGCTTGACCACAGCTGTACTTGCCGATCTCACAGGAGGAGGAGGAAGACGCCTCTGGTTGAGACACTTGTTGGCATAGTGACCCTTCTGTTGGCACTTGTTGCACGTGACCTCTGAAAGCGGACGGTGGTACGGAGCACTCGATCTTGGAGCTTGAGACGAAGTCTTGTTCTGAAAGCCATGGTTGGGTGGGTGGGAAGATCCACTGCCACCTTTGCTCTTTTGCTGATACGGCTGACGGAACGGAGGAGGAGGAAGCCAATACTTCTGCTGCTTGGCCACTTGAGTAGAGGAAGAAGGAGTAGCATCTCTGACTCGCTTCTTGGAAGCATCACATCTTAGTAGAGCGGCCTCTTGCTTCAATGCCATGTTGTAGAACTCATTGTACCTCAAGGGCTCAAAGAGAACAAGGGCTAGCTGAATTTCTTCTCTGAGACCACCCCTGAACTGGTATATCATGCTCTTCTCATCAGGTACGTCCTGCTTGGCAAAGCGGGCGAGCTTCTGAAACAACTTGTTATAGTCATAGACAGACAAAGAGCCTTGCTTCAGGTTGCGGAATTCCTCACGCTTGCTTTCAACCACGCTCTGAGGGATATGGTGAGCTCTGAAATCTTGATGGAATTCATCCCAAGTGATCACACGTCCACCTCTGGAATCCTTGTACTGCTGGAACCATTCTGCAGCTTGATCTTTGAGTTGGAAAGAAGCGAACTTGACAAAGTCCTCAGGCCTGACGTTACTGCACTCGAAATGCTTGCACAGATCCACGAGCCAATCGTCAGCATCGGTTGCCTCAACACAATTGCTGAAAGTCTTTGGCCCGTTAGCAAGGAACTGGTTGAGTGTAGCAAAGTAATTCTGATTGTTGCCTTGGTTCCCTTGGTTGCCTTGATTGCGCTCTTGGAGAATTTGCATGATCAACTGTGTGTTTGCATTGGTTGCGGCCATCACAGCTTGCCATGCCTCCGAAGGAGGTGGAGGTGGTGGCGGATCTTGATTTTGATTCTGATTGGTGCTCTTAGCGGGAGCCATCCTGAAGAGGTTGACCACCGTTAGCACATAGACAGATAAATGAAGGTGAAACCAACGGAATGAAAATTGTAACATATAGTCTTCACATCCGAACAAAAATGAACGAATGCATTCCTCTTGAAATGGTCACATATCCATAAATTGAGAAGCCACTTAGAATTTAGGTAGAGAAATAAATCAACAAGGTACGGATCAAGAACGAATACTCGGTAAGAAATCCCAATCTCAAACCAAATATCCGTGGAAGAAGAACTAGAGCTACGAGAATTCCCACCTATGAAACTCCCGAACCTTTCCGGTTATGCAATCAGGTGTTGGGGATACAGGGGAAGCATAATATCTCACCCAAATCTAGCAAATCCTACATCCAGCTGTATCCATCCTTCAACACATAACCGAGAAAAACTTCGGAAACCATCTACCTCAACCTTTGAAAAGCATCCGTTATACAAGTTATGGCGATACTCCCGAACTCCCGCCCCAGTACTGGGTGGCGTCGAGGTTATCTCACAAATGAACTGCATAAAAGAGATTTTCGATGTCGGCGTACTAAACTCAGGTATTCCAGAACTGCAACGATAAAATTATGACGACAACACCTCAGAGCTCAACTCCCCGGGACACTTCCACAAAACCCCTGACAAGAGGCACCAAGACAATGTTCTCGTCATAAAACCATCGGAACGATTCCAAGATACCCGCGTGATCCTAAAAAAACATTTAGTGAAATTTGAGAAGAGAAGAGTCAAAACTCTATGTTAGGATGCCTTACTAGAGCGATGAGGAGACTGGGAAAGTAAAAAGAATTCCTAAACTCTCCGATATATAATTCCTAAATGACTCAAAACATTTTTCTAGACACAACTCGGCCACTAAAAACGATCAAGCAATGGGGCTCCTAAGGTCGGGGAAGGATCTGATACCAACTTGTAACACCCTCGATGCGACTATAGCTCCCATGTGTCGAGGCACGACTTAGAGACATAATTGCATTGAAGGCATATGTCGCAAGTTAGGCAATCATCACAACATCCCATGTAATATAGATAATAAAAGGGGAGATAACATAGTTGGCTTACACTCGCCACATCAATCAAGGTACATAAATAACATTACATCATTCAAACACTCATGGCCGACTACGGCGCCAAAATAAAAGATAACCCAACATGCGACACGGTCCCGATCACCCTCAACTGGGCACCACTAGTGATCATCAGGGAAAGACACGTAGTATCATTGAGAGTCCTCGTCGAACTCCCACTTGAGCTCGAGCGCGTCACCTGGAGCGAAATCATCAGGCCATGCATCAGGTTTAATAGTAATCTTTGAGCCACAGGGACTCAGCAATCTTGCACCCTCGTGATCAAGACTATTTAAGCTTAATAGGAAAAGGCAAGGGTAAATATGTGGAGCTGCAGCAAGCGACTAGCATATATGTGTTGGGGAACATAGTAGAAATTCAAAATTTTCCTACGTGTCACCAAGATCTATCTATGGAGAAACCAGCAACGAGGGGAAGGAGAGTGCATCTACATACCCTTGTAGATCGCTAAGCAGAAGTGTTCAAGAGAACGGGGTTGAAGGAGTCGTACTCGTCGTGATCCAAATCACCGGTGATCCTAGTGCCGAACGGACGGCACCTCCGCGTTCAACACACGTACAGCCCGGTGACGTCTCCCATGCCTTGATCCAGCAAGGAGAGAGGGAGAGGTTGAGGAAGACTCCATCCAGCAGCAGCACAACGGCATGGTGGTGGTGGAGGAGCGTGGTACTCTAGCAGGGCTTCACCAAGCACCGCAAGAGACGAGGAGGAAGAGGGGTAGGGCTGCGCCAAGAAGGAGAGGAACTCGTGTGTGTTGCAGCCTCCAATACCTCAAGTATATATAGGGGAAGGGGAGGGGCTGCGCCCCCACCTAGGGTTCCCTCCCTAGGGGTGGCGGCAGCCCCCAGATCCCATCTGGGTGGCGGCCACAAGGGGAGAGGGGGAGGCGCACCTGGGGTGGGCCTTAGGGCCCATCTGCCCTAGGGTTTGCCACCCTTCCCTCTTGGAGGTGCCTTGGGCCTTGGTGGGGGGGCGCACCAGCCCACCTGGGGCTGGTCCCCTCCCACACTTAGCCCATGCAGCCCTCCGGGGCTTGTGGCCCCACTTGGTGGACCCCTGGGACCCTCCCGGTGGTCCCGGTACGTTACCGATAAACCCCGAAACTTTTCCCGTGACCAAAACAGGACTTCCCATATATAAATCTTTACCTCCGGACCATTCGGGAACTCCTCGTGACGTCCGGGATCTCATCCAGGACTCCGAACAACATTCGGTAACCATGTATATCTATTCCTTATAACCCTAGCGTCATCGAACCTTAAGTGTGTAGACCCTACGGGTTCGAGAACCATGCAGACATGACCGAGACGTTCTCCGGTCAATAACCAACAGCGGGATCTGGATACCCATGTTGGTTCCCACATGTTCCACGATGATCTCATCGGATGAACCACGATGTCGAGGATTCGATCAATCCCGTATACAATTCCCTTTGTCTATCGGTATGATACTTGCCCGAGATTCGATCGGGTGGTATCCCGATACCTTGTTCAATCTCGTTACCGGCAAGTCTCTTTAATCGTTCCGTAACACATCATCCCGTGATCAACTCCTTGATCACATTGTGCACATTATGATGATGTCCTACCGAGTGGGCCTAGAGATACCTCTCCGTCACACGGAGTGACAAATCCCAGTCTCGATTCGTGCCAACCCAACAGACACTTTCGGAGATACCTGTAGTGTACCTTTATAGCCACCCAGTTACGTTGTGACGTTTGGCACACCCAAAGTATTCCTACGGTATCCGGGAGTTGCACAATCTCATGGTCTAAGGAAATGATACTTGACATTAGAAAAGCTTTAGCATACGAACTACACGATCTTTGTGCTAGGCTTAGGATTGGGTCTTGTCCATCACATCATTCTCCCAATGATGTGATCCCGTAATCAACGACATCCAATGTCCATGGTCAGGAAACCGTAACCATCTATTGATCAACGAGCTAGTTAACTAGAGGCTTTACTAGGGACATGGTGTTGTCTATGTATCCACACATGTATCTGAGTTTCCTATCAATACAATTCTAGCATGGATAATAAACGATTATCATGAACAAGGAAATATAATAATAACCAATTTATTATTGCCTCTAGGGCATATTTCCAACAGTCTCCCACTTGCACTAGAGTCAATAATCTAGTTCACATCGCCATGTGATTAACACTCATAGGTCACATCGCCATGTGACCAACATCCAAAGAGTTTACTAGTGTCACTAAACTAGTTCACATCATCATGTGATTAAGACTCAATGACTTCTAGGGTTTGATCATGTTTTGCCTGTGAGAGAGGTTTTAGTCAACGGGTCTGCAACAATCAGATCCGTATGTACTTTGCAAATCTCTAGGTCATATTATAAATGCTGCTTCCATGCTCAACTTGGAGCTATTACAAATGGTTGCTCCACTATACGTATCCGGTTTGCTACTCAGAGTAATTCGAATAGGTGTTAAAGCTTGCATCGATGTAACCCTTTACGCCGAAATCTTTATCACCTCCATAATCGAGAAACATGTCCTTATTACTCCAAGGATAATTTTGACCTCTATCTAGTGATCCACTCCTGGATCACCTTTGTACCCTCTTGCTAGACATGTGGCAAGGCACACATCAGGTGCGGTACTCAGCATGGCATACCGTATAGAGCCTATGACAAAAGCATAGGGGACGACATTTGTCCTTTCTCTTTCTTCTGCCGTGGTCGAGCTTTAAGTCTTAACTTCATACCTTACAACTCAGGCAAGAACTCCTTCTTTGACTGATCCATCTTGAACACCTTCAAGATCATGTCAAGGTATGTGCTCATTTGAAAGTACCATTAAGCGTTTTTGATCTATCCTTATAGATCATGATGCTCAATGTTCAAGTAGCTTAATCCAGGCTTTCCATTGAAAAACACTTTTCAAATAACCCTATATGCTTTCTAGAAATTCTACGTCATTTCTTATCAACAATATGTCAACAACATATACTCATCAGAAATTCTATAGTGCTCCCACTCACTTCTTTGGAAATACAAGTTTCTCATAAACTATGTATAAACCCAAAATCTTTGATCATCATCAAAGCATACATTCCAACTCCGAGATGCTTACTCCAGTCCTTAGAAGGATTGCTGGAGCTTTGCATACTTATTAGCATTTTTTCAGGATTGACAAAACCTTCTGGTTGTATCACATACAACCTTTCCTCAAGAAAATCGTTGAGAAAACAATCTTTTTGACATCCTATCTGCAAGAATTCATAAATAATGCAGTAACCGCTAATATAATTCCAACAAACTCTTAGCATCACTACGAGTGAGAAAGTCTCATCATAGTCAACTCCTTGAACTTGTCGGAAAAAATCTTAACGACAAGTCGAGCTTTCTTAATGGTGATACTTACCATCATTATCCGTCTTCCTTTTAAAATCCATCTGTACTCAACAGCCTTACGACCATCGAGCCGTTCTGCCAAAGTCTACACTTTGTTTTCATACATGGATCCTCTCTCGGATTTTATGGCCTCGAGCCATTTATCGGAATCCGGGCCCACCAT
The DNA here is from genome assembly GCF_002162155.2 of Triticum dicoccoides. Lineage (NCBI taxonomy): Eukaryota > Viridiplantae > Streptophyta > Magnoliopsida > Poales > Poaceae > Triticum > Triticum dicoccoides. Next base: position 454,152,393 of record NC_041380.1, read on the forward strand.
CGCTTCTCCATAGCTCGTAGGTTCATTGTTGTCTAGCAACATGACTTCCAAGACAGGATTATGTACCACTCTGAAGTAGTACGCATCCTTGTCATCCCACGAGGTTTGTTAGTGACTTGATCTGAAGTTTCATGATCACTATCATAAGCTTCCACTTCAATTGGTGTAGGTGCCACAGAAACAACTTCCTGTGCCCTGCCACACACTAGTTGAGGAGAGGGTTCAATAACCTCATCAAGTCTCCACCATCCTCCCACTCAATTCTTTCGAGAGGAACTTTTCCTCGAGAAAGGACCCGATTCTAGAAACAATCCCTTATTGCTTTCGGATCTGAGACAGGAGGTATACCCAACTGTTTTGGGTGTCCTATGAAGATGCATTTATCCGCTTTGGGTTCAAGCTTATCAGCCTGAAACTTTTTCACATAAGCGTCGCAGCCCCAAACTTTTAAGAAATGACAGCTTAGGTTTCTCTAAACCATAGTTCATACGGTGTCATCTCATCAGAATTACGTGTTGCCCTATTTAAAGTGAATGTGGTTGTCTCTAATGCCTAACCCATAAACTATCGTGGTAATTCGATAAGAGACATCATGGTATGCATCATGTCCAATAGGGTGCAGTTATGATGTTCGGACACACCATCACACTATGGTGGTCCAGGCTGTATTAGTTGTGAAACAATTTCCACAATGTCTTAATTCTGTGCCAAACTCGTAATTCAGATATTCATCTCTATGATCATATCATAGATATTTTATCCTCTTGTCACGGCGATCTTTCAACTTCACCCTGAAATTACTTGAACCTTTCAATAATTCAGACTCGTGATTCATCAAGTAAATGTACTCAACATTTACTCAAATCATTTGTGAAGTAAGAACATAACGATATCCACTACACGCCTCAGCACTCATTGGACTGCACACATCAAAATGTATTACTTCCAACAAGTTGCTTTCTAGTTCCATTTTACTGAAAACGAGGCTTTCAGTCATCTTGCCCATGTGGTATGATTTGCATGTCTCAAGTGATTCAAAATCAAGTGAGTCCAAACGGTCCATTTGCATGGAGTTTCTTCATGCATATACACCAATAGACATGGTTTGCATGTCTCAAACTTTTCAAAACGAGTGAGCCCAAAGATCCATCAACATGGAGCTTCTTCATGCGTTTTATACCGATATGACTTACGTGGCAGTGCCACAAGTAGGTGGTACTATCATTAATATCTTATATCTTTTGGCATGAACATGTGTATCACTACGATCGAGATTCAATAAACCATTCATTTTAGGTGCAAGACCATTGAAGGTATTATTCAAATAAACAGAGTAACCATTATTCTCCTTAAATGAATAACTGTATTGCGATAGACATAATCCAATCATGTCTATGCTCAACGCAAACACCAATCTTGATGGTAGAGGGAGCGTACGATATTTGATCAACCTTGGAAATACTGCCAACACATATTGTCATCTCACCTTTTAGCTAGTCTCCGTTTATTCTGTAGCTTTTATTTCGAGTTACTAACACTTAGCAACCGAACCGGTATCTAATACCATGGTGCTACTAGGAGTACTAGTAACGTACACATTAACATAATGTATATCCAATATACTTCTATCGACAGCCTTCTCATCTACCAAGTATCTAGGGTAATTCTGCTCCAGTGGCTGTTCCCCTTATTACAGAAGCACTCAGTCTCGAGTTTGGGTTCAACCTTGGGTTTCTCCACTAGAGCAGCAGCTGATTTGCCATTTCATGAAGTCTCCCTTCTTGCCCTTGCCCTTCTTGAAACTAGTGGTTTTCACTAACCATCAACAATTGATGCTCCTTCTTGATTTCTATTTTCGCGGTGTCAAACATCACGAATATTTCAAGGATCATCATATCTATCCCTGATATGTTATAGTTCATCACGAAGCTCTAGCAGCTTGGTGGCAATGACTTTGGAAAAAAACATCACTACCTCATCTGGAAGATTAAGTCCCACTCGATTCAAGTGATTGTTGTACTCAGACAATCTGAGCACAAGCTCAACAATTGAGCTTTTCTCCCTTAGTTTGCAGGCTAAGAAAATCGTCGGAGGTCTTATACCTCTTGACGTGGGCACGAGCCTGAAATCCCAATTTCAGCCCTCGAAACATCTCATATGTTTCGCGACGTTTCAAAACGTCTTCGGTACCTCAACCGTTTCACTGAACTATCACGTAGTTATCAAAAATGTGTATGTCAGAAGTTCGCAACATCCACAGACAACATTCGAGGCTCAGCACACTGAGCGGTGCATTAAGGACATAAGCCTTCTATGAAGCAATGAGGACAATCCTCAGTTTACGGACCTAGTCCGCATAATTGTTTCTATCAACTTTCAACTAAATTTTCTCTAGGAACATATCTAAACAGTAGAACTGAAGCGCGAGCTACGACATAATTTGCGAAGACCTTTTGACTATGTTCAGGATAATTAAGTTCATCTTATGAACTCCCACTCAGATAGACATCCCTCTAGTCATCTAAGTGATTACATGATCCGAGTCAACCAGGCCGTGTCCGATCATCACGTGAGACGGACTAGTCAACATCGGTGAACATCTTCATGTTGATCGTATCTTCTATACGACTCATGTTCGACCTTTCGGTCTTCTGTGTTCCGAGGCCATGTTTGTACATGCTAGGCTCGTCAAGTCAACCTAAGTGTTTGCATGTGTAAATCTGTCTTACACCCGTTGTATGTGAACGTTGGAATCTATCACACCTGATCATCACGTGGTGCTTCGAAACAACAAACTGTCGCAACGGTGCACAGTTAGGGGGAACACTTTCTTGAAATTATTATGAGGGATCATCTTATTTACTACCGTCGTTCTAAGTAAACAAGATGCAAAAACATGATAAACGTCACATGCAATCAAATAATAGTGACATGATATGGCCAATATCATATAGCTCCTTTGATCTCCATCTTGGGGCTCCATGATCATCTTGTCACCGGCATGACACCATGATCTCCATCATCGTGTCTCCATGAAGTTGTCTGGCCAACTTATTACTTCTACTACTATGGCTACCAGTTAGCAATAAAGTAAAGTAATTACATGGCGTTGTTCAATGACACGCAGGTCATACAATAAATAAAGACAACTCCTATGGCTCCTGCCGGTTGTTATACTCATCGACATGCAAGTCGTGATTCCTATTACAAGAACATGATCAATCTCATACATCACATATCATTCATCATATTCTTCTTGGCCATATCACATCACATAGAATACCCTGCAAAAACAAGTTAGACGTCCTCTAATTGTTGTTTGCATGTTTTACGTGGCTGCTATGGGTTTCTAGCAAGAACGTTTCTTACCTACGCAAAGACCACAACGTGATATGCCAATTGCTATTTACCCTTCATAAGGACCCTTTTCATCGAATCCGATCCGACTAAAGTGGGAGAGACAGACACCCGCTAGCCACCTTATGCAACTAGTGCATGTCAGTCGGTGGAACCAGTCCCACGTAAGAGTACGTGTAAGGTCGGTCCGGGCCGCTTCATCCCACAATGCCGTCGAATCAAGATTGGACTAGTAACGGTAAGCATATTGAACAAAATCAACGCCCACAACTACTTTGTGTTCTACTCGTGCATAGAATCTACGCAATAGACCTAGCTCATGATGCCACTGTTGGGGAACGTAGCAGAAATTCAAAATTTTCCTATGTGTCACCAAGATCTATCTATGGAGAAACCAGCAACGTGGGGAAGGAGAGTGCATCTACATACCCTTGTAGATCGCTAAGCGGAAGCGTTCAAGAGAACGGGGTTGAAGGAGTCGTACTCGTCGTGATCCAAATCACCAGAGATCCTAGTGCTGAACGGACGGCACCTCCGCGTTCAACACACGTACAGCCCGGTGACATCTCCCATGCCTTGATCCAGCAAGGAGAGAGGGAGAGGTTGAGGAAGAGTCCATCCAGCAGCAGCACAACAGCGTGGTGGTGGTGGAGGAGCGTGGTACTCCAGCAGGGCTTCGCCAAGCACCGCAAGAGACGAGGAGGGAGAGGGGTAGGGCTGCGCCAAGAAGGAGAGGAACTCGTGTGTGTTGCAGCCTCCAATACCTCAAGTATATATAGGGGAAGGGGAGGGGCTGCACCCCCACCTAGGGTAACCTCCCTAGGGGTGGAGGCAACCCCCAGATCCCATCTGGGTGGCGGCCACAAGGGGAGAGGGGGAGGCGCACCTGGGGTGGGCCTTAGGGCCCATCTGCCCTAGGGTTTGCCCCCCCCCTTCCCTCTTGGAGGCGCCTTGGGCCTTGGTGGGGGGGGGGTCGCACCAGCCCACCTGGGGCTGGTCCCCTCCCACACTTGGCCCATGCAGCCCTCCGGGGCTTGTGGCCCCACTTGGTGGACCCCCGGGACCCTCCCGGTGGTCCCGGTACGTTACCGATAAACCAGGAAACTTTTCCGGTGACCAATACAGGACTTCCCGTATATAAATCTTTACCTCCGGACCATTCCGGAACTCCTCGTGACGTCCGGGATCTCATCCGGGACTCCAAACAACATTCGGTAACCACGTATATCTATTCCTTATAACCCTAGCGTCATCGAACCTTAAGTGTGTAGACCCTACGGGTTCGGGAACCATGCAGACATGACCGAGACGTTCTCCGGTCAATAACCAACAGCGGGATCTGGATACCCATGTTGGTTCCCACATGTTCCACGATGATCTCATCGGATGAACCACGATGTCGAGGATTCGATCAATCCCGTATACAATTCCCTTTGTCTATTGGTATGATACTTGCCCGAGATTCGATCGTCGGTATCCCGATACCTTGTTCAATCTCGTTACCGGCAAGTCTCTTTACTCGTTCCGTAACACATCATCCCGTGATCAACTCCTTGATCACATTGTGCACATTATGATGATTTCCTACCGAGTGGGCCCAGAGATACCTCTCCGTCACACGGAGTGACAAATCCCAGTCTCGATTCGTGCCAACCCAACAGACACTTTCGGAGATACCTGTAGTGTACCTTTATAGCCACCCAGTTACGTTGTGACGTTTGGCACACCCAAAGTATTCCTACGGTATCCGGGAGTTGCACAATCTCATGGTCTAAGGAAATGATACTTGACATTAGAAAAGCTTCAGCATACGAACTACACGATCTTTGTGCTAGGCTTAGGATTGGGTCTTGTCCACCCGTTATCAACGACATCCAATGTCCATGGTCAGGAAATCGTAACCATCTATTGATCAATGAGCTAGTCAACTAGAGGCTTTACTAGGGACATGGTGTTGTCTATGTATCCACACATGTATCTGAGTTTCCTATCAATACAATTCTAGCATGGATAATAAACGATTATCATGAACAAGGAAATATAATAATAACCAATTTATTATTGCCTCTAGGGCATATTTCCAACAATATGGTGGCTAACCTGTTCGTAAAAGAGAGCGAGAAGAGGAGGCAAAGCGCGAGCGAGAACTAGAGGACAACCTGCGTAAGCATTACTCCAACACCGTGTTCACTTCTCGGACTCCGCCGAGAAGAGACCATCACGGTAACTCACACTGTTGATTCATTTTAATTAAGTTAGGGTTTACGTTATCTACAACCGGACATTAACAAATTCCCATCTGCCCATAACCGCGGGCACGGCTTTCGAAAGTTCAAATCCCTGCAGGGGAGTCCCAACTTAGCCCATGACAAGCTCTCATGGTCAACGAAGGAATAGACCTCCTCCCGAGACGTTCCGATCAGACTCGGTATCCCGGTTCTTCAAGACAACTCCGACAATGGTAAAACAAGTCCAGCAACACCACCCGCTGTGCCGACAAATCCCGATAGGAGCTGCACATATCTTGTTCTTAGGGCACACTGGATAAGCTAAGCGTACGGGAGCCAACGTAACCCAAGTTGCCAAGGGACGGCCCCGAATGGTGCTCTAGGTTGGACCAACGCTCAGAGGAGCACTGGCCCGGGGGGGTTAAAATAAGATGACCCTTGAGTCTGCGAAACCCAAGGGAAAAGGCTAGGTGGCAAATGGTAAAACCAAGGTTGGGCATTGCTGGAGGAGTTTTATTCAAGGCGGACTGTCAAGGGGTTCCCATTATAACCCAACCGCGTAAGGAACGTAAAATCCGGGAACATAACACCGATATGACAGAAACTAGGGCGGCAAGAGTGGAACAAAACACTAGGCGAGAGGCCAAGCCTTCCACCCTTTACCAAGTATATAGATGCATAAAGATAACATGGCAATATAATGATATCCCAACACGTAAATAATGTTCCAACAAGGAACGGTCTCCAATCTTCACCTGCAACTAGCAACGCTATAAGAGGGGCTGAGCAAAGCGGTAACATAGCCAATCAACGGTTTGCTAGGACATGGTGGGTTAGAGGTTTGACATGGCAATTTGGGAGGCTTGAAAGCAAGTGGTAGGCATCGTAGCATTGGCATAGCAAAAGAGCGAGCATCTAGCAAAGCAAAGATAGTAGTGATTTCGAGGGTATGATCATCTTGCCTGCAAAGTTGCAAAGTTGACTAGATCCTCGAAAGCGAACTCAACGGGCTCCTCGTTAGCGAACTCGTCTCCCGGCTCTACCCAAACAAGACAAACAAGCAAACGGAGCACAATCAACCACGTGCAAGGATCAAATAATATGATGCAAACATGGTATGCTATGCGGGATGCATATGCAAGATGTGACAAGGAATGCATGAACCTGGACTTAACTTGGAAATCCAAGTGTTCCACTGGAAAGATGAGATGAAATCGCTTGAAAACGATATAAAGAACGCCGGAATCGGAGTTACGGTTTGGAAATGGCAAGCGATTCAAATATGACCACATTCTGTGATTTACAGCAAATAGTCATCTAAATGCAACGAGATGAACATGCTACAGCAGTCAAACATGACAACAAAATACATGGCAGGGATGCATTCATGATGCTTAACAAAAGTCTAGCACTGAGCTACGGCCAATTCATACATTAACAGGTTCAAACAAGCATGGCAAAAATGCATATGGTAAACAGATCTCAGACTTAGTGAAATTAACACTTGTCTGGAATTTCAGATCAGATAGCACTCTTCGGAGCAACAAAACTATATGCTACAGGACCTGAACATGGCAAAGTAAAGCATGGCATGGAGCTAATCAAAGAGCTTAACAAAAGTTCCTTAGTGACCTTGAGCCAAAAGAGATCAGAAAATACATTGCAAGCATGTGAACATGGCAAAAACACAATCAGTTCTCAGACTTAGTGAAAACTGGAGCATGCTAAAAACAGATATCAAGTAGGCATGTTTACGAGCTCGATGCACTAACTACGGAGCAAGTCATGACAAGATAATCATACATCCATCAAGAATACATAAAATGCAAGCTAGACATGGCAAGAACAATAGCATAGCATGCACGGATCAAGTACAACATCATCGGCAAAATCGCTAACAAGTAGACAATCTGCCCAGATTCACGAAGTGACAAAAGTAGAGCTCGATTGACTCAAGCTAGGTTGCTCCATAATTGCAAACAAAGACATGGATGGATAGATCACTACAAGATTAACAAAACATCCTTACTGATCATCCTCGAAAGAGGCACGAATCACTAGGAAACAACATGAACATATGGCAATATGAGATAAACAGGTCAAGGACTTAGTGGAAATGCTAAGTCCCTGAAATCAGCATTACCAAGTGCCTCACTTTGCAAGCTTGTGCTAGGCACCACACACATCACAAAAATACATGGGTTGCACCTCTGGAAAGATGGCAAAACCCTTAACAAAACATATGTAGAGCTCATAGGCATATCATGCACACAATAATCATGGCAAAAATGACAAATATCTAAATGGAGCAGCAGATCTGACAATTATCTCAAGTAGCACTCTTCTAACAGCATTTCGGGCATCAAGATGAACTCAAATGAAAATGATGCAATGAGATGAAATGATGTACTCTCTGAGTTGAACATTTTGATATGCTATATGCCCAAAACGGAGCTACGGATGCGGAGATATAGAATGATGAAAAATGCAAATTATTAGGGTTTGGGGCGAAAAAGTCAACCCCGATCCAATCTTCCAGATCCAGATCCAGCGCGCTCTTCGATGTTCGCCGGAAAACACTGTTCACCGGAGCGAAGCGGGGCATCGCCGGACTTGGGGCAAGGCGGCTGGAGTTCGCCGGCGTCGGCGTAGCTCACCGGGGCGGCGGTGGGCGGCGGGGAGGCGCGCGCCGGCGCGGGGGGACCGGGCGACGACGGCGCGGCGAGCTGGCGTGGCAGCGCGGCGGAGGGCGGCCGGCGGGCGGCGCGCCTCGGCGGAGGAGAGGCCGGGCCTCGGGAAGATGCGGCGGGCGGCGGCGGAAGGCAACGGGCCTCGGGGGCCCCTCCTGGGCTTCCCGGGCCACGGTGGAGGGAGTGGCGGCGCGCCACATGGCGCCACACGATTGGCGCGGAGGCGGCGGCACGAAGTGTCCGGCACGGACCGGACATGTCCGGTCCGCGGATGGAGCAGGGATAGGGTTTCGGGGAAGAAGGAGATCCGGATTTCGGGGGGTCTTTAAATAGAGGTGGGGGGAGCTAGGAGTGTCCAAATGAGGTGCGGTTTTCGGCCACGCGATCGTGATCGAACGCTCTAGAAGATGGAGAGGGTTTTGGTGGGTTTTGGGCCAACTTGGAGGGGTGTTGGGCTGCAATACACACGAGGCCTTTTCGGTCCCTCGGTTAACCGTTGGAGTATCAAACGAAGTCCAAATGATACGAAACTTGACAGGCGGTCTACCGGTAGTAAACCAAGGCCGCTTGGCAAGTCTCGGTCCAATCCGGAAATGTTTAGTCCCCACACACGAAAGAAAGGTAGAGTTGACCACCGGAGGAGAACGATGCGCCGGAATGCAAAACGTACAACGGGGAAAATGCTCGAATGCATGAGATGAACACGTATGCAAATGCAATGCACATGATGACATGATATGAGATGCATGGCAACGACAACAACACACGGAGACAAAAACACGAACCCGAGAAAATAAAATAACTTAACGTCGGAAAAGGCAAGAGTTGGAGTACATATTAGGAAAGTCATATCCGGGGTGTTACATTATCATATTGCATGAATTTATTCCTCTACATCATGTCATCTTGCTTAAGGCGTTACTCTATTTTTAACATAATACTCTAGATGCATGCTGGATAGCGGTCGATGAGTGGAGTAATAGTAGTAGATGCAGGCAGGAGTCGGTCTACTTGTCACGGACGTGATGCCTATATACATGATCATACCTAGATAACCTCATAACTATGCTCAATTCTATCAATTGCTCAACAGTAATTTGTTCACCCACCATATAATATCTAGCTCTTGAGAGAAGCCACTAGTGAAACCTATGGCCCCCGGGTCTATTCTCATCATATCAATCTCCATTACTTTATTTTACTTGTTTTGCTTTTACTTTTCACTTTTTCCACACTTGTGCTTCAAAGTAGCACCTTGTTCTTCATGTAGTGAGTCTCATATATTGTGCTTCAAAGTAGCACCATGATTTTCATATAGTGAGTCTCATAAGTTGTCTTGTTCATACTAGTGGGAATTTTTCATTATAGAACTTGGCTTGTATATTCCAACGATGGGCTTCCTCAAAATGCCCTAGGTTTTCATGAGCAAGCAAGTTGGATGAACACCCACTAGTTTACTTTTGTTGAGCATTCTTAACTCTAGTGCATCCGTTGCATGGCAATCCCTACTCCTTGCATTAACATCAATTGATGGGCATCTCCATAGCTCATTGATTAGCCTCGTTGATGTGAGACTTTCTCCTTTTTTGTCTTCTCCGCACAATCCCCATCATCATATTCTATACCACCCATAGTGCTATGTCCATGGCTCGCGCTCATGTATTGCATGAAGGTTGAAAATGTTTGAGATTATTTGAGTATGAAACAATTGCTTGGCTTGTCATCGGGGGTATAGAAGTTGGGAACATCTTTGTGTGACGAAAATGAATCATAGCCTAACTATATGATTTTGTAGGGATGAACTTCCTTTGGCCATGTTATTTTGAGATGACATAATTGTTTGATTAGTATGCTTGAAGTATTATCATTTTTTATGTCAATATGAACTTTTGTCTTGAACCTTTTAGATCTGAATATTCATACCATGATTAAGAAGATTTACATTGAAATTATGCCAAAGTATCACTCCGCATCAAAAATTCTCTTTTTATCGTTTACCTACTCGAGGACGAGCAGGAATTAAGCTTGGGGATGCCTGATACGTCTCCAATGTATCTATAATTTTTGGTTGCTCCATGCTACTTTATCTACTATTTTGGACTATATTGGGCTTTATTTTCCACTTTTATATTATTTTTGGGACTAACCTATTAACCGGAGGCCCAGCCCAGAATTGTTGTTTTTTGCCTATTTCAGTATTTCGAGGAAACAGAATATCAAATGGAGTCCAAACGGAATGAAACCTTCGGGAACGTGATCTTCTCACCGAACGTGATCCAGGAGACTTGGACCCTACTCCAAGAAGTTTCCGGGGAGGTCACGAGGGTCGAGGGCGCCCCCCCCCCCCGGCGTGCCCCCTGCCTCGTGGGCCCCTCGGAGCTCCACCGACGTGCTCCTTCCTCCTATATATACCTACGTACCCCCATTAGACCAAAGACGGAGCCAAAAACCTAATTCCACCGCCGCAACTTCCTGTATCCATGAGATCCCATCTTGGGGCCTGTTCCGGAGCTCCGCCGGAGAGGGCATCCATCACGGAGGGCTTCTACATCAACACCATAGCCCTTCCGATGAAGTGTGAGTAGTTTACTTCAGACCTTCGGGTCCATAGCTAGTAGCTAGATGGCTTCTTCTCTCTTTTGGATCTCAATACAATGTTCTCCCCCTCTCTCGGGAGATCTATTCGATGTAATCTTCTTTTTGCGGTGTGTTTGTTGAGACCGATGAATTGTGGGTTTATGATCCAACTTATCTATGAATAATATTTGAATCTTCTCTGAATTCTTTTATGTATGATTGAGTTATCTTTGCAAGTCTCTTCGAATTATCCGTTTGGTTTGGCCAACTAGATTGGTAGTTCTTGCAATGGGAGAAGTGCTTAGCTTTGGGTTCAATCTTACGGTGTCCGTACTCAGTGACAGAAAGAGTTGCAAGGCACGTATTGTATTGTTGCCATCGAGGATAACAAGATGGGGTATTTATCATATTGCATGAATTTACTCCTCTACATCATGTCATCTTGCTTAAGGCGTTACTCTGTTTTTACCTTAATACTCTAGATGCAAGCTGGATAGCGGTCGATGAGTGGAGTAATAGTAGTAGATGCAGGCAGGAGTCGGTCTACTTGTCACAGACGTGATGCCTATATACATGATCATACCTAGATAACCTCATAACTATGCTCAATTCTATCAATTGCTCAACAGTAATTTGTTCACCCACCATAGAATATCTATGCTCTTGAGAGAAGCCACTAGTGAAACCTATGGCCCCCGGGTCTATTCTCATCATATAAATCTCCATTACTTTATTTTACTTGTTTTGCTTTCACTTTTCACTTTGCATCTTTATACCAAAAGTACCAAAAATATTATCTCTATCAGATCTCACTCTCGTAAGTGACCGTGAAGGGATTGACAACCCCTAAGCGTTGGTTGCGAGTTGCTACCGTTTTGTGCAGGTACGAGGGACTTGCGTGTGACCTCCTACTGGATTGATACCTTGGTTCTCAAAAAACTGAGGGAAATACTTACGCTACTATGCTGCATCACCCCCTCCTCTTCGGGGAAAACCAACGCTAGCTCGAGACGTAGCAAGAAGGATTTCTGGCGCCATTGCCGGGGAGGCCTATGCCAAGTCAAGTCAAGATTTACTCTCCCGTCAATGAGCCATTTCTGGCGCCGTTGCCGGGGAAGCCTAAGCAAAAGTCAACATACCAAGTACCCATCACAATCTCTATCTCTCGCATTACATTATTTGCCTTTTGCCTCTCGTTTTCCTCTCCCCCACTTCACCCTTGCCGTTTTATTCGCCCTCTCTTTCCCTTTGCCTTTTGTTTGCTCGTGTGTTAGTTTGCTTGCTTGTCGTGATGGCCCAAGATGCTACCAAATTGTGTGACTTCACCAATACCAATAACAATGATTTCCTTAGCACTCTGATTGCTCCTCTTTCCAATACTGAATCTTGTGAAATCAATACTGCTTTGTTGAATCTTGTTATGAAAGATCAATTCGCCGGCCTTCCTAGTGAAGATGCCGCTACTCATCTAAATGGCTTTGTTGATTTATGTGATATGCAAAAGAAAAAGGATGTCGATAATGATGTCGTTAAATTGAAGCTATTTCCTTTTTCGCTTAGAGATCATGCTAAAGCGTGGTTTTCATCTTTGCCTAAAAATAGTATTGATTCTTGGAACAAGTGCAAAGATGCTTTTATCTCTAAGTATTTTCCTCCCGCTAAGATTATCTCTCTTAGGAATGATATTATGAATTTTAAGCAACTTGATCATGAACATGTTGCACAAGCTTGGGAGAGAATGAAATTAATGCTACGTAATTGTCCTACTCATGGTTTGAACTTATGGATGATTATACAAACAATTTATGCTGGATTGAATTTTGCTTCTAGAAATCTTTTAGATTCGGCCGCGGAAGGCACTTTTATGGAAATCACTTTAGGAGATGCTACTAAACTCCTAGATAATATTATGGTCAATTATTCTCAATGGCATACTGAAAGATCTACTAATAAAAAAGTGCATGCTATAGAAGAAATCAATGTTTTGAGTGAAAAGATGGATGAACTTAGGAATTTATTTGTTAAGAGTGTTTCTTCTGATCCCAATAATATGCCTTTATCTACTTTGCTTGAGAATAATAATGAATCTATGGATGTGAATTTTGTTGGTAGGAATAGTTTTGGTAACAACGCGTATAGAGGGAATTTTAATTCTAGGCCTTATCCTAGTAATCCTTCTAATAATTATGGAAATTCCTACAACAAATCTTATGGAAATTTTAATAAGATGCCCTCTGAATTTGAGAGTAGTGTTAAAGAGTTTATGAATTTGCAAAAGAATTTCAATGCTTTGCTTGAAGAGAAATTGCTTAAAGTTGATGATTTGGCTAGGAACGTTGATAGAATTTCTCTTGAGGTTGATTCTTTAAAGCTTAGATCTATTACTCCTAAGCATGATATCAATGAGTCTCTCAAAGCCATGAGAATTTCCATTGATGAGTGCAAAGAAAGAACCGCTAGGATGCGTGCTTACAAAGATGCCTTTATTAAAGTTTGTTCTTCTAAATCCTATGAAAATCAAGATGAAGATCTAAAAGTTATTGATGTGTCCCCTATTAAATCTTTGTTTTGCAATATGAATCTTGATGAATCTGATTATGATCTTCCCTTACCTAGAAGGCGTTCTAAGAATTCTGAGTTTTTAGATCCTGATGATGAAATTGATAAAAAAGGGATTGAAAGAAATAAAAATCTAGATATTGCTAAACCCACTATTTTGGATCTCAAGGAATTTAACTATGAAAATTGCTCTTTAATTTATTGTATTTCCTTGTTGCAATCCGTGTTAAATTCTCCTCATTCTTATAGTCGAAATAAGGCCTTTACCGAACACATTGTTGACGCCTTAATGCAATCTTATGAAGAAAAGCTTGAGTTGAAAGTTTCTATCCCTAGAAAACTCCATGATGAGTGGGACCTACAATTAAGATTAAAATTAAAAATTATGAGTTTCATGCTTTGTGTGATTTGGGTGCTAGTGTCTCTACTATCCCCAAAGCTTTGTGTGATTTGCTAGATTTCCATGACTTTGATGATTTCTCTCTAAACTTGCATCTTGCGGATTCCACTATTAAAAAGCCTATGGGAAGAATTAATGATGTTCTTATTTTTGCAAATAGGAATTATGTGCCCGTAGATTTTATCGTTTTTGATATAGATTGCAATCCTTCATGTCCTATTATTCTTGGTAGACCTTTCCTTAGAACGATTGGTGCAATTATTGATATGAAGGAAGGGAATATTAAATTCCAATTTCCCTTAAAGAAGGGCATGGAACACTTTCCTAGAAATAAAATAAAATTACCATATGAATCTATCATGAGAGCCACTTATGGATTGCCTACCAAAGATGGCAATACCTAGATCTATCCTTGCTTTTATGCCTAGCTAGGGGCGTTAAACGATAGCGCTTGTTGGGAGGCAACCCAATTTTATTTTGTGTTTTTTGTTTTTGGTTCTGTTTAGTAATAAATAATACATCTAGATTCTGTTTAGATGTGGTTTTATCTTTTAATTAGTGTTTGTGCCAAGTTAAACCTATTAGATCTTCTTGGAAGATAGTTATTTGATCTTGCTGTAATTTCCAGAATCTTTGCGCTCAGTGCCCGAATTGTCAAAAATCACCAGAACGTGATAAACTAGTGATTCCAATTGCTGCTGATCAATAAAAAAATTGCCCAGGTCGTCTAATTTTGGTAGAAGTTTTTGGGTTCCATAAGTTTGCGTTAGTAATAGATTACTACAGACTGTTCTGTTTTTGACAGATTCTGTTTTGCGTGTGTTGTTTGCTTATTTTGATGAATCTATGGCTAGTAAAATAGTTTATAAACCATAGAGAAGTTGGAATACAGTAGGTTTAACACCAATACAAATAAAGAACAAGTTCACTGCAGTACCTTAAAGTAGTCTTTTGTTTTCTTTCTCTAACGGAGCACACGAGATTTCTATTGAGTTTTGTGTTGTGAAGTTTTCAAGTTTTGGGTGAATTCTTTTGATGGATTATGGAACAAGGAGTGGCAAGAGCCTAAGCTTGGGGATGCCCATGGCACCCCCAAGATAATCCAAGGACACCAAAAAGTCAAGCCTTGGGGATGCCCCGGAAGGCATCCCCTCTTTCGTCCACTTCCATCGGTAATTTACTTGGAGCTATATTTTTATTCACCACATGATATGTGTTTTGCTTGGAGCGTCTTGTATTATTTGTGTCTTTGCTTGTTAGTCTACCACAATCATCCATGCTGTACACACCTTTTGAGAGAGCCATGTATGAATTGAAACTTGTTAGAATACTCTATGTGCTTCACTTATATCTTTTGAGCTTGATAGTTTACTCTATGTGCTTCACTTATATCTTTTTGAGCGTGATAATTTTTGCTCTAGTGCTTCACTTAGATCTTTTAGAGCACGGTGGTGGTTTGTTTTAAAGAAACTTGATCTCTCATGCTTCACTTAGATTATTTTGAGAGTCGTTAATAGCATGGTAATTTGCTTAATGTTAATATACTTGGTATTCAAGATATGTGAAACTTTCTTTTTAGTGGGTTGAATACTAAGATAAGTTTGATGCTTGATAATTGTTTTGAGATATGGAGGTGATAATATCATAGTCGTGCTAGTTGAGTAGTTGTGAATTTGAGAAATACTTGTGTTGAAGTTAGCAAGTCCCGTAGCATGCACGTATGGTTAAAGTTGTGTAACAAATTTGAAGCATGAAGTGTACCTGGCTTGTGCATCCTTATGAGTGGCGGTCGGGGACGAGCGATGGTCTTTTCCTACCAATCTATCCCCCTAGGAGCATGCGCGTAGTACTTGATTTTTGATGACTTCTAAATTTTTGCAATAAGTATATGAATTCTTTTGACTAATGTTGAGTCCATGGATTATACGCACTTTTACCTTTCCGCCATTTGCTAGCCTCTTCGGTACCGTGCATTGCCCTTTATCACATTGAGATTTGGTGCAAACTTCGCCGGTGCATCCAAACCCCGTGATATGATATGCTCTTTCACACATAAACCTCCCTATATCTTCCTCAAAACAGCCACCATACCTACCTATCATGGCATTTCCATAGCCATTCCGAGATATATTGCCATGCAACTTCCACCATCATCATCATGACATGCTTTACTTTTGTCATATTGCCATTGCATGATCTTGTAGTTGACAACGTATTTGTGGCAAAGCCACCATCCATTATTTTTCATACATGTCACTCTTGATTCATTACACCATCCCGGTACACCGCCGGAGGCATTCATATAGAGCCATATCTTGTTCTAGTATCGAGTTGTAATCATTATGTTGTAATCAATAGAAGTGTGATGATCATCATTATTAGAGCATTGCCCAATCAAAAAAAAGAGAGAAAGGCCAAAAATAAAAAAAGAAAGGCCCAAAAAAAGAGAGAAAATAAAAAGGGCAATGCTACTATCTCTTTTTCCACACTTGTGCTTCAAAGTAGCACCTTGTTCTTCATGTAGTGAGTCTCATATATTGTGCTTCAAAGTAGCACCATGATTTTCATATAGTGAGTCTCATAAGTTGTCTTGTTCATACTAGTGGGAATTTTTCATTATAGAACTTGGCTTGTATATTCCAACGATGGGCTTCCTCAAAATGCCCTAGGTTTTCATGAGCAAGCAAGTTGGATGCACACCCACTAGTTTACTTTTGTTGAGCATTCTTAGCTCTAGTGCATCCGTTGCATGGCAATCCCTACTCCTTGCATTAACATCAATTGATGGGCATCTCCATAGCTCATTGATTAGCCTCATTGATGTGAGACTTTCTCCTTTTTTGTCTTCTCCACACAATCCCCATCATCATATTCTATACCACCCATAGTGTTATGTCCATGGCTCGCGCTCATGTATTGCGTGAAGGTTGAAAATGTTTGAGATTATTTGAGTATGAAACAATTGCTTGGCTTGTCATCGGGGGTATAGAAGTTGGGAACATCTTTCTATGACGAAAATGAAGCATAGCCTAACTATATGATTTTGTAGGGATGAACTTCCTTTGGCCATGTTATTTTGAAATGACATAATTGTTTGATTAGTATGCTTGAAGTATTATCATTTTTTATGTCAATATGAACTTTTGTCTTGAACCTTTTAGATCTGAATATTCATACCATGATTAAGAAGATTTACATTGAAATTATGCCAAAGTATCACTCCGCATCAAAAATTCTCTTTTTATCGTTTACCTACTCGAGGACGAGCAGGAATTAAGCTTGGGGATGCCTGATACGTCTCCAACGTATCTATAAGTTTTGATTGCTCCATGCTACTTTATCTACTATTTTGGACTATATTGGGCTTTATTTTCCACTTTTATATTATTTTTGGGACTAACCTATTAACCGGAGGCCCAGCCCAGAATTGCTGTTTTTTTGCCTATTTCAGTATTCCGAGGAAACAGAATATCAAACGGAGTCCAAACGGAATGAAACCTTCGGGAACGTGATCTTCTCACCGAACGTGATCCAGGAGTCTTGGACCCCACTCCAAGAAGTTTCCGGGGAGGTCACGAGGGTGGAGGGCGCCCCCCCCTGGGCGTGCCCCCCTGCCTCGTGGGCCCCTCGGAGCTCCACCGACGTGCTCCTTCCTCCTATATATACCTACGTACCCCCATTAGACCAAAGACGGAGCCAAAAACCTAATTCCACCGCCGCAACTTCCTGTATCCACGAGATCCCATCTTGGGGCCTGTTCCGGAGCTCCGCCGGAGAGGGCATCCATCACGGAGGGCTTCTACATCAACACCATAGCCCTTTCGATGAAGTGTGAGTAGTTTACTTCAGACCTTCGGGTCCATAGCTAGTAGCTAGATGGCTTCTTCTCTCTTTTTGGATCTCAATACAATGTTCTCCCCCTCTCTCGTGGAGATCTATTCGATGTAATCTTGTTTTTGCGGTGTGTTTGTTGAGACCGATGAATTGTGGGTTTATGATCCAACTTATCTATGAATAATATTTGAATCTTCTCTGAATTCTTTTATGTATGATTGAGTTATCTTTGCAAGACTCTTCGAATTATCCGTTTGGTTTGGCCAACTAGATTGGTAGTTCTTGCAATGGGAGAAGTGCTTAGCTTTGGGTTCAATCTTACGGTGTCCGTACTCAGTGACAGAAAGAGTTGCAAGGCACGTATTGTATTGTTGCCATCGAGGATAACAAGATGGGGTATTTATCATATTGCATGAATTTACTCCTCTACATCATGTCATCTTGCTTAAGGCGTTACTCTGTTTTTACCTTAATACTCTAGATGCAAGCTGGATAGCGGTCGATGAGTGGAGTAATAGTAGTAGATGCAGGCAGGAGTCGGTCTACTTGTCACGGACGTGATGCCTATATACATGATCATACCTAGATAACCTCATAACTATGCTCAATTCTATCAATTGCTCAACAGTAATTTGTTCACCCACCGTAGAATATCTATGCTCTTGAGAGAAGCCACTAGTGAAACCTATGGCCCCCGGGTCTATTCTCATCATATCAATCTCCATTACTTTATTTTACTTGTTTTGCTTTTACTTTTCACTTTGCATCTTTATACCAAAAATACCAAAAATATTATCTCTATCAGATCTCACTCTCGTAAGTGACCGTGAAGGGATTGACAACCCCTAAGCGTTGGTTGCGAGTTGCTACCATTTTGTGCAGGTACGAGGGACTTGCGCGTGACCTCCTACTGGATTGATACCTTGGTTCTCAAAAAACTGATGGAAATACTTACGCTACTGTGCTACATCACCCCCTCCTCTTCGGGGAAAACCAACGCTAGCTCGAGACGTAGCACTGCGTCTTCGTCCCGCCCAGGACGGAAAGCCCATTTTCTGTCATGATTTTTTTGTCATAGAAGTAGGACCCCACCACATCTATGATGATACTGGGTTTTGTCACAATTATTGTCATAAGTATGACATAATTTTTTTCATTCGGCCCAAAATGTCACCGATGTGTCTTTTTTTGTAGTGTTCTATGCCACAACCAACCTTTAGATGATTTAGCAATTAAGCAAGTTCTAGGTTGAGCCTTTTTAGTGAAATCAACAATGTCTAGATCACCTCTACGTGTACCAGTAAAGACCATATTATGATTAGCTCTTCGAAATACTTGGCAATCTACTTCAGTAAATAGGACATTGAAACCAAAATCGGCTAGTCTAGATACGGAAAGTAAATTATAGCCAAGAGATTCAACGAGCGTAACATTCTAGACGGAGTTGTCATGTGAGATGGACACCTTACCAAGGCCAACCACCTTATCGTTTGAGTTATCACCAAAAGTGATATACTTTCGAGGGTCGTCATTTTCAGCAAGCTCACGAAACATATACTTGTCTCCGGTCATGTGATCGGTACATCCACTATCAAGAACCCATTCCTTTCCTCCGGCCATATAAACACGAAGGTTAGCCATAAGACCAAAGTGTTTCATAGATTCATCAAGATCAAAGTCACTATCATCATCCTCATCATAATATCCATGTTCAACATCGTCTTGTGATTGATCATCACCTAGAGAGAGTTATTCATTAGATGTATGACCATGACAATGTGCGTCTTTATGAATTCTAATGACTTGAGAGATGATGCTACTAATGACTCCAACATCTCCTTTGGCATGCATAAGGTCACGAAGCTCAAATAGACAATCATCAAATTTAGGATCACTAGGTTTCATTTTATGAAAAGCTATGGACTTTTGAAGAATCCCATTTAGGTTTTTCAAGGAATAGTTTGGAAATCATTCCTCAAGATATCTCCATATGGTGTAAGCACATTCAAGTGTAGGTAAGCATACAATCAAATTTCTAGGCAATCCTCTTATGATAAGATTAATAGTTCTAAGATTGCAAATCATGTCAAGAGACTCATCGGGAGTAGGATGCAAGGGATCAATAGGAGGCGCACAAGTGGTAGTAATATACGTTTTCAAGTGATATTCATTGAAAATCTCAAGCATCTCATTTTTCCAAGCACCATAAAACTCTCCATCAAGCATAGGCACTCTATGTCTAAAACTCCCAATCGTAGACTCATCCATATTCCTCCAATGGTGATTAAACCAAAGCAATGGAGACCAATGCTCTGGTACCAATTGAAAGGATCGAGAAGAGGTGTCTAGAGGGGGGTGATTAGACCCTCAACAAGCAAAAGTAGCAGTTTTTAAGTTCTTCAAGTTGATGTGGAGTTTTGGCACAATTTTAAGCATTCATAATACATTTCAAGCAAGCATGACAAGAGTATGAGCAGTGGAAAGAGTAAAGCATGCAATTTGCTAGAAAGTAAAGGGATGGGATTGGAGTGTGCAAACACAATTGAAGACACGAAGATTTTTTGCGTGGTTCCTATAGGTGGTGTTATCATACGTCCACGTTGATGGAGACTTCAACCCATGAAGGGTAACGCTTGCGCGAGTCCACGGAGGGCTCTACCCATGAAGGGTCCTTGTCTATCCCACTATGGCCATCACCCACGAAGGACTTGCCTCACTTGAGTAGATCTTCACGAAGTAGGCGATCTCCTTGCCCTTACAAAGTCCTTGGTTCAACTCCACAATCCTGTCAGAGGCTCCCAAGTGACACCTAACCAATCTAGAAGACACCACTCTCCAAAAGGTAATAGATGGTGTGATGATGATGGACTCCTTGCTCTTGTGCTTGAAATGATAGTCTCCCCAACACTCAACTCTCTCACACAGATTTGGCTATGGTGGAAAGATGATTTGAGTGGGAAGTACCTTGGGGAAGGCTAGAGATCAAGATTCTTGTGGTTGGATTGGAATTTCTTGGTCTCAACACATGAGTAGGTGGTTCTCTCAGAAAATGACTAGTGGAAGTGTAGGCCTGATGGCTCTCTCTTGAATAGAGAAGGGGGGTGGAGGTGTATATATAGCCTCCACACAAAATCTAACCGTTACACACATTTGACCCAACTCGGTCAGATCGAATAGGTGAACTCGGTGAGACCGATTAAGTTCAAAATGTGAACGTTAGGATTCTTGGTGGGACCGACATGCTCAACTCGGTGCCTGAAGAAAACCGTCGCCCTACCTACAAGATTAATGATATGCCTTGACCTCGTGCCACGCACATCAATAAATTTAGTAGCCCCATCAAGCCGCCTGTCGTCTAGCTGGGAGCACCAACCGGTCTAGAAGATGCTCAATTTGCACCGCATGTGCACATTATAGAATCTGTTGCCGCCTTCTTCCGCAGTATCATCTTCAGGAGCAATCAATGCACTGATCTTGCCAGACCCTTCTGCCGTCAACGCCACCATGACGCCGGATAACGCACATGTCCAGGTCACCCCCGCGGATCCTCACCGCAATCTGATGCAGCGGCGATGGAAGGTAACCATTTACCTATTTGAGACGACGTATATATGATCAATGTTTACCTTAAACAGGATATGCCGGACTGTTAGCGTATATACATGCTAGTAACCATGGACAATGATTGTAATGCATATTTGGCCGATCCATCATACTTCGAAAAGTTAGTAGATGCATTGGGACCGATGTGACGCCCCCAATTTGACCGTACACTAATCATACACACAAATGTGTACGATCAAGATCAGGGACTCACGGGTAGATATCACAACACAATTCTAAACACAAATTAAAATAATACAAGCTTTATATTACAAGCCAGGGGTCTCGAAGGCTTGAATACAAATGCCGAAGACACAAGAGTCAGCGGAAGCAAAAATATCCGAGTACAAACATAAGGTTAAACAAGTTTGCCTTAAGAAGGCTAGCACAAAAGTAGAAACAATCGATAAGGCAAGGCCTCCTGCCTGGGACCTCCTAACTACTCCTCAAAGACGAACTCCACGTAGAATCATCCTCGGGATCCTCTGGCTCCTGGACTCCAGCATCTGGTTGCGACAACCACGTATAGAAAAGGAAAAAAAAGGGGGAGCGGAGCAACCGTGAGTACTCATCCAAAGTACTTGCAAGCAAGGATCTACACTACATATGCATTGGTATCAATGAAACGGGTATTATTTGTGGACTGAACTGCAGAATGCCTGAATAAGAGGGGGATAGCTAGTTCTATCAAAGACTACGCTTCTGGCAGCCTCCATCTTGAAGCGGTAGAAGAGAGTAGATGGTAAGTTAACCAAGTAGCATCACGTAGCATAATCCAACCCGGCGATCCCCTCCTCGTCGCCATGTGAGAGAGTGATCACCGGGTTGTATCTGGCACTTGAAAGGGTGTGTTTTATTAAGTATCTGGTTCTAGTTGTCATAAGGTCAAGGTACAACTCCGGGTCGTCCTTTTACTAAGGGACACAGCTATTCGAATAGATAAACTTCCCGCAGGGGTGCACCACATTTCCCAACACGCTGGATCCCCTTTGGCCGGACACACTTTCCTGGGTCATGCCCTACCTCGGAAGATCAACACGTCGTAGCCCCACCTAGGCACAACAGAGAGGTCAACACGCCGGTCTAAATCCTATGCGCGCAGGGGTCTGGGCCCATCGCCCATTGCACACCTGCATGTTGCAAACGCGGCCTATAAGCAGACCTAGCCTCCCTAATACAAGAGCAAGCGTTCCAATACAATCCGACACGCCGCTTAGTCGCTGACGTCAAGAAGGCTTCGGCTTATACCATGACGTTGAGTGCCCATAACTGTTCCCGCGTAGTTGGTTTGTGCGTATAGGCCAGCGGCCAGACTCAGATCAAATACCAAGATCTCGTTAAGCATGTCAATTGATGTAACCACGGACGCCGACCAGTGCCAGGCCCACCTCTCTCCTAGGTGGTCTCTATTGGAAATATGCCCTAGAGGCAATAATAAAAGGATTATTATTATATTTCCTTGTTCATGATAATTGTCTTTTATTCATGCTATAATTGTGTTATCCGGAAATCGTAATACATGTGTGGATACATAGACACCAACATGTCCCTAGTAAGCCTCTAGTTGACTAGCTCGTTGATCAACATATAGTCATGGTTTCCTGACTATGGACATTGGATGTCATTTGATAACGAGATCACATCATTAGGAGAATGATGTGATGGACAAGACCCAATCCTAAACATAGCACAAGATCGTATAGTTCGTTTGCTAGAGTTTTCCCAATGTCAAGTATCTTTTCCTTAGACCATGAGATCGTGTAACTCCCGGATACCGTAGGAGTGCTTTGGGTGTACCAAACGTCACAACGTAACTGGGTGACTATAAAGGTATACTACGGGTATCTCCGAAAGTGTCTGTTGGGTTGACACGGATCAAGACTGCGATTTGTCACTCCGTATGACGGAGAGGTATCTCTGGGCCCACTCGGTAATGCATCATCATAATGAGCTCAAAGTGACCAAGTGTCTGGTCACGGGATCATGCATTACGGTACGAGTAAAGTGACTTGCCGGTAACGAGATTGAAGGAGGTATTGGGATACCGACGATCGAATCTCGGGCAAGTAACGTACCGATTGACAAAGGGAATTGTATACGGGGTTGCTTGAATCCTCGACATCGTGGTTCATCCGATGAGATCATAGAGGAGCATGTGGGAGCCAACATGGGTATCCAGATCCCGCTGTTGGTTATTGACCGAAGAGCCATCTCGGTCATGTCTACATGTCTCCCGAACCCGTAGGGTCTACACACTTAAGGTTCAGTGACACTAGGGTTGTAGAGATATGAATATGCAGTAACCCGAAAGTTGTTCGGAGTCCCGGATGAGATCCCGGACGTCACGAGGAGTTCCGGAATGGTCCGGAGGTGAAGAATTATATATAGGAAGTGCAGTTTCGGCCATCGGGAGAGTTTCGGGGGTCACCGGTATTGTACCGGGACCACCGGATGGGTCCCGGGGGTCCACCGGGTGGGACCACCCATCCCAGAGGGCCCCATGGGCTGAAGTGGGGAGGGGAACCAGCCCATAGTGGGCTGGTGTGCCCCCTTGGCCCACCCCCTGCGCCTAGGGTTGGAAACCCTAGGGTGGGGGGGGCGCCCCACTTGCCTTGGGGGCCACTTCACCCTTGGCCGCCGCCCCCCTAGGAGATCCCATCTCCTAGGGCCGGCGCCCCCCCTTTGGGGAGCCTATATAAAGGGGGGAGGGAGGGGCAGCCGCACCCTTGACTCTTGGGGCCTCCCTCTCCCCTGCTACACCTCTCCCTCTCGCAGAAGAACGGCGAAGCCCTGCTGCGGTGACTGCTGCATCCACCACCACGCTGTCGTGCTGTTGGATCTTCATCAACCTCTCCTTCCCCCTTGATGGATCAAGAAGGAGGAGACATCACGCTGACCGTACGTGTGTTGAACACGGAGGTGCCGTCCGTTCGGCGCTAGGATCTCCGGTGATTTGGATCACGTCGAGTACGACTTCCTCATTCCCGTTCTTTGAACGCTTCCGCGCGTGATCTACAAAGGTATGTAGATGCAATCCGATCACTCGTTGCTAGATGAACTCATAGATGGATCTTGGTGAAACCGTAGGAAATTTTTTGTTTTCTGCAACGTTCCCCAACAGTGGCATCATGAGCTAGGTCTATGCGTAGTTCTCTTTGCACGAGTAGAACACAATTTGTTGTGGGCGTAGATGTTCGCAACTTTCTTGCCGCTACTAGTCTTATTTTGCTTCAGCAGTATTGTGGGATGAAGTGGCCCGGACCAACCTTACACGTACGCTTACGTGAGACCGATTCCACCGACTGACATGCACTAGTTGCATAAGGTGGCTGGCGGGTGTCTGTCTCTCCCACTTTAGTTGGAGCGGATTCGATGAAAAGGGTCCTTATGAAGGGTAAATAGAAGTTGACAAATCACGTTGTGGCTTTCACATAGGTAAGAAAACGTTCTTGCTAGAACCCTATTGCAGCCACGTAAAACTTGCAACAACAATTAGAGGACGTCTAACTTGTTTTTGCAGCAAGTGTTTTGTGATGTGATATGGCCAAAGTTGTGATGAATGATGAATGATATATATGTGATGTATGAGATGTTTATGCTATTGTAATAGGAATCACGACTTGCATGTCGATGAGTATGACAACCGGCAGGAGCCATAGGAGTTGTCTTTATTTTTTGTATGACCTGCGTGTCATTGAGAAACGCCATGTAAATTACTTTACTTTATTGCTAAACGTGTTAGCCATAGTAGTAGAAGTAATAGTTGGCGAGCAACTTCATGGAGACACGATGATGGAGATCATGATGATGGAGATCATGGTGTCATGCCGGTGACAAGATGATCATGGAGCCCCAAGATGGAGATCAAAGGAGCTATGTGATATTGGCCATATCATGTCACTATTATTATTTGATTGCATGTGATGTTTATCATGTTTTTGCATCTTGTTTACTTAGAACGACGGTAGTAAATAAGATGATCCCTCATAATAATTTCAAGAAAGTGTTCCCACTAACTGTGCGCCGTTGCGACAGTTCGTTGTTTCGAAGCACCACGTGATGATCGGGTGTGATAGATTCCAACGTTCACATACAACGGGTGTAAGACAGATTTACACATGCAAACACTTAGGTTGACATGACGAGCCTAGCATGTACAGACATGGCCTCGGAACACAGAAGACCGAAAGGTCGAGCATGAGTCATATAGAAGATACGATCAACATGAAGATGTTCACCGATGTTGACTAGTCCGTCTCACGTGATGATCGGACACGGCCTAGTTAACTCGGATCATGTTATACTTAGATGACTGGAGGGATGTCTATCTGAGTGGGAGTTCATTAAATAGATGAACTTAATTATTATGAACTTAGTCTAAAATATTTACAATATGTCTTGTAGATCAAATGGCCAACGTTGTCCTCAACTTCAACGCGTTCCTAGAGAAAACCAAGCTGAAAGACGATGGCAGCAATTATACGGACTGGGTCCGGAACCTGAGGATCATCCTCATAGCTGCAAAGAAAGATTATGTCCTAGAAGCACCGCTAGGTGACGCACCTGTTCTCCCTGCAGAACAAGACGTTATGAACGCTTGGCAGACACGTACCGATGATTACTCCCTCGTTCAGTGCGGCATGCTTTGCAGCTTAGAGCCGAGGCTCCAAAAGCGTTTTGAGAGACACGGAGCATATGAGATGTTCGAAGAGCTGAAAATGGTTTTTCAAGATCATGCCCGGGTTGAGAGATATGAAGTATCCGACAAGTTCTTCAGCTGTAAGATGGAGGAAAACAGTTCTGTCAGTGAGCACATACTCACTATGTCTGGGTTACATAACCGCTTGACTCAGCTGGGAGTTAATCTCCTGGATGACACGGTCATTGACAGAATCCTTCAGTCGCTTCCACCGAGCTACAAGAGCTTTGTGATGAACTTCAATATGCACGGGATGGAAAAGACCATTCCTGAAGTATTTGCAATGCTGAAATCAGCAGAGGTAGAAGTCAAAAAGGAACATCAAGTGTTGATGGTGAATAAAACCACTAAGTTCAAGAAAGGCAAGGGTAAGAAGAACTTCAAGAAGGACGGCAAGGGAGTTGCCGCGCCCGGCAAGCAAGCTGCCGGGAAGAAGCCAAAGAATGGACCCAAGCCCGAGACTGAGTGCTTTTATTGCAAGGAAAGTGGTCACTGGAAGCGGAACTGCCCCAAATACTTAGCGGACAAGAAGGCCGGCAAAACGAAAGGTATATGTGATATACATGTAATTGATGTGTACCTTACCAGTACTCGTAGTAGCTCCTGGGTATTTGATACCGGTGCACTTGCTCACATTTGTACCTCAAAGCAGGAGCTGCGGAATAAGCGGAGACTGGCGAAGGACGAGGTGATGATGCACGTCGCGAATGGTTCCAAGGTCGATGTGATCGCCGTCGGCACGCTACCTCTACATTTACCTACGGGATTAGTTTTGAACCTCAATAATTGTTATTTAGTGCCAAGTTTGAGCATGAACATTGTATCAGGATCTCGTTTAATACGAGATGGCTACTCATTTAAATCCGAGAATAATGGTTGTTCTATTTATATGAGAGATATGTTTTATGGTCATGCTCCGATGGTGAATGGTTTATTCTTAATGAATCTCGAGCGTAATGCTACACATAGTGTGAGTACCAAAAGATGTAAGGTTGATAATGATAGTCCCACATACTTGTGTCACTGCCGCATTGGTCACATAGGTGTCAAACGCATGAAGAAGCTCCATGCAGATGGACTTTTAGAGTCTCTTGATTACGAATCATTTAACACGTGCGAACCATAAAATGACCAAGACTCCGTTCTCAGGAACAATGGAGCGAGCAACCAACTTATTGGAAATCATACATACTGATGTGTGCGGTCCAATGAGTGTTGAGGCTCGCGGTGGTTATCGTTATGTTCTCACCCTCACTGATGACTTGAGTAGATATGGGTATGTCTACTTAATGAAACACAAGTCTGAGACCTTTGAAAGGTTCAAGGAATTTCAGAGTGAGGTTGAGAATCAACGTGATAGGAAAATCAAGTTCTTGTGATCAGATCGTGGAGGAGAATACTTGAGTCACGAATTTGGCACACACTTAAGAAAAAGTGTAATAGTTTCACAACTCACGCCGCCTGGAACACCTCAGCGTAATGGTGTGTCCGAACATCGTAATCACACTCTATTAGATATGGTGCGATCTATGATGTCTCTTACTGATTTACCACTATCTTTTTGGGGCTATGCTTTAGAGACTGCCGCATTCACTTTAAATAGGGCTCCATCAAAATCCGTTGAGACGACACCGTATGAATTATGGTTTGGGAAGAAACCTAAGCTGTCGTTTCTAAAAGTTTGGCGATGCGATGCTTATGTCAAGAAACTTCAACCTGAAAAGCTCGAACCCAAGTCAGAAAAATGCGTCTTCATAGGATACCCTAAAGAAACTATTGGGTATACCTTCTACCTCCGATCCGAAGGCAAGATCTTTGTTACCAAGAATGGATCCTTTCTAGAGAAAGAGCTTCTCTCGAAAGAAGTAAGTGGGAGGAAAGTAGAACTTGATGAAGTATTACCTCTTGAACCGGAAAGTGGCGCAACTCAAGAAAATGTTCATGTGGTGCCTGCACCAATTAGAGAGGAAGTTAATGATGATGATCAAGATACTTCTGATCAAGCTCCTACTGAAATTCGAAGGTCCACAAGGACACGTTCCGCACCACAATGGTACAGCAACCCTGTCTTGGAAATCATGTTGTTAGACAACGGTGAACCTTCGAACTATGAAGAAGCGATGGCGGGCCCGGATTACGACAAATGGCTG
Source organism: Triticum dicoccoides (assembly GCF_002162155.2). Lineage (NCBI taxonomy): Eukaryota > Viridiplantae > Streptophyta > Magnoliopsida > Poales > Poaceae > Triticum > Triticum dicoccoides. Next base: position 454,180,490 of record NC_041380.1, read on the forward strand.
GAAGCCATGAAATCCGAGATAGGATCCATGTATGAAAACAAAGTATGGACTTTGACTGACTTGCCCGTTGAGCGGCTAGCCATAGAAAATAAATGGATCTTTAAGAATAAGACAGACGCGGATGGTAATGTGACCATCTATAAAGCTCGGCTTGTCGCTAAGGGTTATCGACAAGTTCAAGGGGTTGACTACGATGAGACTTTCTCACCGGTAGCGAAGCTGAAGTCCATCCGAATCATGTTAGCAATTGCCGCATTCTATGATTATGAGATATGGCAAATGGACGTCAAAACGGCATTCCTTAATGGTTTCCTTAAGGAAGAATTGTATATGATGCATCCGGAAGGTTTTGTCGATCCTAAAAATGCTGACAAGGTGTGCAAGCTCCAACGCTCGATTTATGGGCTGGTGCAAGCATCTCGGAGTTGGAACATTCGCTTTGATGAGATGATCAAAGCGTTTGGGTTTATGCAGACTTATGGAGAAGCCTGCGTTTACAAGAAAGTGAGTGGGAGCTCTGTAGCATTTCTCATATTATATGTAGATGACATACTTTTGATGGGAAATGATATAGAGCTTTTGGACAGCATTAAGGCCTACTTGAATAAGAGTTTTTCAATGAAGGACCTTGGAGAAGCTGCTTATATATTAGGCATCAAGATCTATAGAGATAGATCAAGACGCCTCATAGGTCTTTCACAAAGCACATACCTTGATAAGATATTGAAGAAGTTCAATATGGATCAGTCTAAGAAGGGGTTCTTGCCTGTGTTGCAAGGTGTGAAATTGAGCTCAGCTCAATGTCCAACCACGGCAGAAGATATAGAAGAGATGAGTGTCATCCCCTATGCCTCACCCATAGGTTCTATTATGTATGCCATGCTGTGTACCAGACCTGATGTAAACCTTGCCGTAAGTTTGGTAGGTAGGTACCAAAGTAATCCCGGCAAGGAACACTGGACAACAGTCAAGAATATCCTGAAGTACCTGAAAAGGACTAAGGAAATGTTTCTCGTTTATGGAGGTGACGAAGAGCTTGTCGTAAAGGGTTACGTCGACGCTAGCTTCGACACAGATCTGGATGACTCTAAGTCACAAACCGGATACATGTATATTTTGAATGGTGGGGCAGTAAGCTGGTGCAGTTGCAAGCAGAGCGTCGTGGCGGGATCTACATGTGAAGCGGAGTACATGGCAGCCTCGGAGGCAGCGCATGAAGCAATTTGGGTGAAGGAGTTCATCACCGACCTAGGAGTCATACCCAATGCGTCGGGGCCGATCAAACTCTTCTATGACAACACTGGAGCTATTGCACTTGCCAAGGAGCCCAGGTTTCACAAGAAGACCAGGCACATCAAGCGCCGCTTCAACTCCATTCGTGAAAATGTTCAAGATGGAGACATAGATATTTGTAAAGTACATACGGACCTGAATGTAGCAGATCCGTTGACTAAACCTCTCCCTAGAGCAAAACATGATCAACACCAGAATTCCATGGGTGTTCGATTCATCACAATGTAACTAGATTATTGACTCTAGTGCAAGTGGGAGACTGTTAGAAATATGCCCTAGAGGCAATAATAAAAGGATTATTATTATATTTCCTTGTTCATGATAATTGTCTTTTATTCATGCTATAATTGTGTTATCCGGAAATCGTAATACATGTGTGAATACATAGACACCAACATGTCCCTAGTAAGCCTCTAGTTGACTAGCTCGTTGATCAACATATAGTCATGGTTTCCTGACTATGGACATTGGATGTCATTTGATAACGAGATCACATCATTAGGAGAATGATGTGATGGACAAGACCCAATCCTAAACATAGCACAAGATCATATAGTTCGTTTGCTAGAGTTTTCCCAATGTCAAGTATCTTTTCCTTAGACCATGAGATCGTGTAACTCCCGGATACCGTAGGAGTGCTTTGGGTGTACCAAACGTCACAACATAACTGGGTGACTATAAAGGTATACTACGGGTATCTCCGAAAGTGTCTGTTGGGTTGACACGGATCAAGACTGGGATTTGTCACTCCGTATGACGGAGAGGTATCTCTGGGCCCACTCGGTAATGCATCATCATAATGAGCTCAAAGTGACCAAGTGTCTGGTCACGGGATCATGCATTACGGTACGAGTAAAGTGACTTGCCGGTAACGAGATTGAACGAGGTATTGGGATACCGACGATCGAATCTCGGGCAAGTAACGTACTGATTGACAAAGGGAATTGTATACGGGGTTGCTTGAATCCTCGACATCGTGGTTCATCCGATGAGGTCATCGAGGAGCATGTGGGATCCAACATGGGTATCCAGATCCCGCTGTTGGTTATTGACCGGAGAGCCATCTCGGTCATGTCTACATGTCTCCTGAACCCGTAGGGTCTACACACTTAAGGTTCGGTGACGCTAGGGTTGTAGAGATATGAATATGCAGTAACCCGAAAGTTGTTCGGAGTCCCGGATGAGATCCCGGACGTCATGAGGAGTTCCGGAATGGTCCGGAGGTGAAGAATTATATATAGGAAGTGCAGTTTCGGCCATCGGGAGAGTTTTGGGGGTCACCGGTATTGTACCGGGACCACCGGATGGGTCCCGGGGGTCCACCGGGTGGGACCACCCATCCCGGAGGGCCCTATGGGCTGAAGTGGGGAGGGGAACCAGCCCATAGTGGGCTGGTGCGCCCCCTTGGCCCACCCCCTGCGCCTAGGGTTGGAAACCCTAGGATGGGGGGCGCCCCACTTGCCTTGGGGGCCACTCCACCCTTGGCCGCCGCCCCCCCTAGGAGATCCCATCTCCTAGGGCCGGCGCCCCCCCTTTGGGGAGCCTATATAAAGGAGGGAGGGAGGGGCAGCCGCACCCTTGACTCTTGGGGCCTCCCTCTCCCCTGCTACACCTCTCCCTCTCGCAGAAGAACGGCGAAGCCCTACTGCGGTGACTGCTGCATCCACCACCACGCCGTCGTGCTGCTGGATCTTCATCAGCCTCTCCTTCCCCCTTGCTAGATCAAGAAGGAGGAGACGTCACGCTGACCGTACGTGTGTTGAACACGGAGGTGCCGTCCGTTCGGCGCTAGGATCTCCGGTGATTTGGATCACGTCGAGTTTGACTTCCTCATCCCCGTTCTTTGAACGCTTCCGCGCGTGATCTACAAAGGTATGTAGATGCAATCCGATCACTCGTTGCTATATGAACTCATAGATGGATCTTGGTGAAACCGTAGGTAAATTTTTGTTTTCTGCAACGTTCCCCAACAGTCTCAACCTGCCCTGTCGCTCCGCCGCAAAGTAACAATCGGGGGCCGTCGGGAACCCAGGCCCACCACTACCTGGATGGAACCACCTGCCCCTTCAGCCCCCACATCGGAATCACTTGCAGGTACTCTACGAGCCGACCTGACTTTAGTCACCACATGTATCACATATTATGTATATAAGTATAAACCCGTGATCACCTCCCAAGTGATCATGGCCTGATAGTATAGCATGGCAGACAGACAAGAATGTAGGGCCACTGATGCAATACTAGCATCCTATACTAAGCATTTAGGATTGCAGGTAAAGGTAACAACAGTAGTAGCAAAGATAGGCTATGCATCAGAATAGGATTATCGGAAAGCAGTAACATGCTACACTACTCTAATGCAGGCATTAGAGAGAAGAATAGGCGATATAAGGTTGATCAAGGGGGGGCTTGTCTGGTTGCTCTGGCAAGATGGAGGGGTCGTCAACACCGTAGTCCAACTGGGGGTCACCGGCAGTCTCGGGGTCTACCGGAAAGAAGTAACGAAGGGGGGAACACAATAAATAACAGAGCAATCAAAGCATCAGAAAGTGTAACATGGCATTATGCGGTGCTAGGGGGACCTAACCCAGTATTAGGAGACACCGGCGAAGGGGGGTGTCGGTGTCAAAACCGGCGGATCTCGGGTAGGGGGTCCCGAACTGTGCGTCTAGGATCGATGGTAACAGGAGGCAGGGGACACGATGTTTACCCAGGTTCGGGCCCTCTTGATGGAGGTAATACCCTATGTCCTGCTTGATTGATATTGATGATATGAGTATTACAAGAGTTGATCTACCACGAGATCGTAGAGGCTAAACCCTAGAAGCTAGCCTATGATTATGATTGTTGTATATATCTATCGACTAGCCTGGCCTCGGTTTATATAATGCACCCGAGGCCTAGGATAACAAGAGTCCTAGACCAATACGTCGGTGGGGAGGAGTCATTGTCTTGATCACCAAGTCTTGTGGAATCTTCCATGTATTTGGCAGCTGTCCAAACTGGCCCATGAGCATACGGCCATGGGGGTCCTCGGCCCAATCTAACAGATCAGGAGATGGCGTGGTGAGTACCCCCTAGTCCAGGACACCATGAGTAGCCCCCTGAACCGGTCTTCAAGTTAGGGACGCTCCTCGATTCTTCCGAACTGTGCTTCATCTTCGATTGTCAGTCTTGAAAACTGGTTCAACAAATCTTCTCATCTTCGATCTTGAGGATCGCCGAAATGCATTCGACGAGTTTATACATCGGGTATCCGAGGATCCCCTTTAAGTTTCCGGCCTTTATCAATGCCTTGTTATTTTTATGTCACGCCTCGGGTTTGAAGTTGTTCCTGGGAGGCAGTGTCCTCTTGCGTCCGAGCTCTAACGTCGGACTGCATTCGAGGTATCTTTTGCAGCCGAGCACCAATGTTGGACTGCTTCCGAGCTCCAACGCCGAAATGTATCCAAGCTCCAACGCTGGACTGTGTCCAAGCTCCAACGCCGGACTATATCCAAGATGTCATAGATCATCTTGGTCCAAAAAAGTTGAAGGAGTTTAGCCGAGCTTAATGCCGGAAATGCCCTCTATGGAGCTAGTCGCTAGCGCCCGAGCTTTATGCCGGACTGCTTCCGAGGTGGTGCACCACCCCGACTGTGGGCCGATTTTTTGTCAATATTTTTTGTTGGTGCAATTTATTCTCTGCCAAGATATATAGCCAGTAGCCCTCAAGGTGTGTATCGGTCTAAAACCCGAGATGCACCTGAAGGATGATGTAAGACCGCTGATCCCAATAGCCGCTCAGACTCAGGTTGATTTGCAAAATCGGCCTGAGGATCAAGTCCTAGCTCGGCAGAATACTTGAGCGGCGCGCTCAGTCCTCGAGACTCAGGTTGGGTGCGGCCGACCAACCTGAGGATCAAAATCTCCTCGAAAACTATATTGCACATAAAATTTTCTGCATTGGACAGGCAATGCAGTAGCCCCCGAGACACTGGTCAGGTTGCAACACCAGATCAGGTGATCGATGTGCCCCTTCAATATTTTTAAATAATAAGCCCGAAGCCCAGTAGCCCCCGGGCCTTAATGCGGGCACGGGTGGCCGAATTAAGGATTGATATCTATAGTAAAATCACAAATTATGTGTAATGACTCTATGTATCCAAGTACTTTACATCATTAATGCTCGGATCCGCATTGTACAAAACTTTGTTGACCAACCATCGGCTTCCACCTCCTAGGCTAGTAGCCGAGGAGTGTTTGTCCTACTTTATAAAGCCTTTATGAGGGCAAAGATTTACGACAAACAAGGCAATCTAGCCATACGGTTTTATAAACAAAGGTACGCAGAGAGATATGTTATATTACTGTTTAACATAAGAAATGTCTTCCAAAGAAAATAGTCCCGCTATCGGTTCCTTTCTTTGTGTTGTCATGCTAAGCATGATCATGAAACCTCGGCTCTAATGTAAGAGCAAAATATCGAGGATTTAGTTTGGGAGGCCAGTTAATATCCCCCGGTAGTGTTCGGCGACAATCGGGGTCAAGCCGTAAACACTTCGGCCATTGTTATGAATGTCCCGTCATTTAACACAGTCATCGGATCGCTGACCAGTTTACACTTATTGTGATAGTCAGTTTTCGGTTTTCTCCACTGAGGTGCTTAACCATGTGAGCTGGAAGCACAATCGCAGTGGTTCTCCCTTTGCACACCTAGCCGAACAAAGCGGAACGGAGGAGGCAAGCGCAGGAGCCGGGCAACCCAACTATTGACCGAAGACACAATTCGAAACCGATGCATATATAGCAATAACCGAGAATGTTTTTGCCGAATCTCTAAAGGTGTCCGGCGTTGCACTGTGAGACTTGTGCTGAAACACAGAAATAGTTTAAAAGTGCCAAAAGCTTGGAAAACCAAAAAAACGTCAGTAAAAACATGACGCCCGAACAAGATCAAGTGTTCGGTGCCAATCCAAAAATTGTAAGAGAGAAAAAAAGGTGCTTCTATCATGTTTTGACAACGACCAAGAAGAAAACACATTTATAGCTCATATATAAATTTTAAGAGCCCCCAAGTGACTTGGGTAAAGGAATTTTATGTATAATGATTGTATGTACCGAAGTACTTATATCATATATGTGTTTACCCGAACTTTAAACACGTCTTAACCGACCGTCGGCTTCTCCCTCTTCGGCCAAGGGCCAAAAAGTGTCATGTACTCCGCCTGTCGAGAGTATTGATGGTGTTTCCAATGACCAGGCAATCAGGCCATAAGGCTGTAACAGATAAAGCGCGCTCAGGGAACTTATGCTATATTACTAACGAAGTGTAAGAAGTATCTTCGAAGAAAATAGTACCCCCACCGATACCTTTCTTCGGTGCTCATTATTACTATGAGACTTGTGCAATAGATTTTTCGTACTCATGAGTTTTTTTGTGTGCCGACCATGATTGAAAACAATAAGAGTGCTAGATTTCGGCTTCACCCAGTCTGGGGTCAGAGCTTGGATGACCCGGTCACAATCGCAGAGGTGCTCCCTTTACTCCCTAGCCGAACAATCGGGAAAGTAGGGGTAAGCACAGGAGCCAGGCAACCCAGCTTGGAAATCGCTTAGGTCAATATGGTGCATATTGTGGCATAATACACGAACAAGAAATGAAGCCGTACAAGTAAAATCATATGCACGAGTAAAAGCTCCATCAAGGGAGCCCCCAAGTAAACGGGGTATTTGAATTTGTGTGTCACGAACAAAGTTTTGACAAGGAGATTCTCTACAAGCAACTTTTTTCAAAAAGGTATAATGCCTTGTCGAACCGGACACAAGTTAAAAATTTAAAACTTGGAGCATTAAGGAAACTTAGCTGGCTAATGTGTTCGGTATTGACGACGCGGTACGAGCTTGATGCGGGACAAGGTTCCATCCCTCAAGCCGGTCCCGAGGTGGCGGAGCAAAGAGCTCGGCACTCCGAAGTTGTGACATAGCACGGTCAATGCAGGCCGGCAGAGTGATGCTGAAGTCCCCGGCATGGGGTAATGAAGTGTTGACGAAGCCCCCCGTCCAGCCAAGGTGACGCCAAAGGATATAGTCCAGCTGGATCATTTTCCTGTGCACAAAAAATAGTGCAAACCAGAGATAACAGTAATAATGATAATAAAAAAAGTTGCATAATAAATAATTTATGCAAAGTGAGTAATAAAAGAAATATGGCCTGGCGCCGAAGTCAATGTCGATGCAGGGCGTCGGATTGATGCGGTAAAGGTGTGGCAAAGCCTGAATTCACAGGTCGGTCCGAGTTCCGGATGCGGCGTTCGCCGGACTATGTATGGAAACTGACCGAAGCACCACGCGACCGTCGTTAGTGCGGACATCATTCGATAGACCTATGTACAGATGATGGAACAAACCAGAGTAATAATTTCTTGGGAAAAATAAACCCCAACAAGCAAAAATTATTAGGATTAATAACACTTGGTTTATTTGTTGTAGCCATCCAAAGAAAGGTGACTCCTACTACGTCTTGAGCTTGCGTTGGTTTTCCACGAAGAGGAAGGGATGATGCAGCAGAGTAGCGTAAGTGTTTCCCTCAGTTTTTGAGAACCAAGGTATCAATCCAGTAGGAGCCCACGCTCAAGTCCCTCGTACCCGCACAAAGCGATAGCTACTCGCAACCAACGCGATTAGGGGTTGTCAAGCCCTTCACGGTCACTTACGAGAGTGAGATCTGATAAATAGAATATTTTTTTGGTATTTTTGATATGAAGATGCAAAGTAAAAAGTAAAAGCAAAGTAAATAGCAAAACAAAATAAAAGTGATGGAGATTGATATGATGAGAATAGACCCGGGGCCATAGGTTTCACTAGTGGCTTCTCTCAAGAGCATAAGTATTCTACGGTGGGTGAACAAATTACTGTTGAGCAATTGATAGAATTGAGCATAATTATGAGAATATCTAGGCATGATCATGTATATAGGCATCACGTCCGTGACAAGTAGATCGAAACGATTCTGCATATACTACTATTACTCCACTCATCGACCGCTATCCAGCATGCATCTAGAGTATTAAGTTAAAAACAGAGTAACGCCTTAAGCAAGATGACATGATGTAGAGAGATAAATTCATGCAATATGAAATAAACCCCATCTTATTATCCTCGATGGCAACGATACAATATGTGCCTTGCTGCCCCTTCTGTCACTGGGTAAGGACACCGCAAGATCGAACCCAAAGCTAAGCACTTCTCCCATGGCAAGAACTACCAATCTAGTTGGCCAAACCAAACGGATAATTCAAAGAGACTTGCAAAGATAACCAATCATACATAAAAGAATTCAGAGAAGATTCAAATATTATTCATAGATAGACTTGATCATAAATCCACAATTCATCGGTCTCAACAAACACACTGCAAAAAGAAGATTACATCGAATAGATCTCCACGAGAGAGGGGGAGAACTTTGTATTGAGATTCAAAGAGAGAGAAGAAGCCATCTAGCTACTAACTATGGACCCGAAGGTCTGAGGTAAACTACTCACACTTCATCAGAGGGGCTAGGATGATGTAGAAGCCCTCCGTGATGACGGCCCTCTTCCGGTGGAGCTCCGGAACATGCCCCAAGATGGGATCTCGTGGATACAGAAAGTTGCGGCGGTGGAATTAGGTTTTTGGCTCTTGTTCTAATCGTTTGGGGGTACGTGTGTATATATAGGAGGAAGGAGTACGTCGGTGGAGCACCGAGGGGCCCACGAGGCAGGGGGCGTGCCCTAGGGGGGGCGCCCCCCACCTTCGTGACCACCTCTTTGATCCCTTGCAGTAGGGTCCAAGTCTCCTGGATCACGTTCGGTGAGAAAATCATGTTTCCGAAGATTTTATTCCGTTTGGACTCCGTTTGATATTCCGTTTATCCGAAACACTGAAATAGGCAAAACACAGCAATTTTGGGTTGGGCCTCCGGTTAATAGGTTAGTCCCAAAAATAATATAAAAGTGGAAAATAAAGCCCAATATAGTCCAAAACAGTAGATAATATAGCATGGAGCAATCAAAAATTATAGATACGTTGGAGACGTATCAACTCCCAAAATTGGGACTCGATCCACACACCCATTGCCTAATGGGCGATAAAGCGACGGCATGGCGATGATGGCAAAGGTTGGCTTGCAGAGGCAAAACCCTCGGTCCAGCTAACGTGACGAAGCTGGTCGGCTAGTGACGCTGAAGTCTCCAGAGTAGGTTGATGAAGAGATGGCGAAGCCCCCGGTCCAGCCGAGATGTCAAAGCCTCGATGTCACCCGATGAGTCGAAGTAGGTCGGCATGATGGACATCGGCTTGAAGAAGCAATAGTGCGGCCCTGCCGATGCCGGTCGTGACATGGTCGATGCCGGCTTGATGAAGTGAGCGTGCGGCGATGCCGGCTTGATGAAGTGACAGTGCGGCGATGCCGGTGTGCCCGCTCCGTGTAATCTGTGGGGCGGTGATGTTGGTGATGATTTATCCTTCGCGATGCCGGACTCTTATTCGGCTTGCCGAGATGATGATCCAAATAAGTTGAGCTCGGCTCAACAAAGTGACGACGTGTCTAGCGCAGGTCGGCAGCCTTGGAGCAATATTGCCGGACTGGTTTGACACCAGCATGATGGTGAAGATCATGTTCAAAAGATTTTAAAGTTACTGGGATGTGTTCGGGAACAAAACACAATACCCCATACAAAACTTCCTTCAAAAAGGATGTCCGAAATCCCGTTCATAAAAAAGACGAACTCGGGTCGGATTCGTTTTCGCGAAGAAAACAGATCCGAAAAGTGATGCACTAATCGGAAGGTTCCCGAAGTTTGGACGGTCGGATCGATCTGAAACTTTGAGGGGTGGTAGATATAGGAATTCCGCAGCCGATCAACGGTTGGATCTCCCAAAGGACGTCCGAGCTAGAATCTAGACACCACGCCCTAAACTCATCCAGATTCCTGTCCAGATTTGACAGGGCTCAGGTATATCGTGAATTGCCAGAGATTCCTCCATCGAAACTTGACGAATTTTTCTAGGGTTTTTGTAGACTCAATTCCGCACAATTCCACCAAAGCAAGCGTTAAAACGACACTTGAGGAGGCGGTGGCGGTGGATACGAGTTCGCTGTCCAGAAAAACAGCACGGTCGCTCAAGGGCAATGTTGACGTTGAGCCCCCGGGCTCCCTGGATGATTCCTCCATGATCTTGATAGAGATCGGAGTTGATGTTGATGAAGGCCCTCATTCGAACATGACAATCGGAGGTAGGGCACAGTCCTCGGTCCAGCCAAGGTGACCGGCCGAGCCGATGACGAAGAAGCCGGCGTCGCAGTTGACCTGCGGGCGAGCCATTGATCATTGTGTCGATCACACAACGGAACTCTCAATGAAAGCACCAATGTCGGTGTCAAAACCGGCGGATCTCGGGTAGGGGGTCCCGAACTGTGCATCTAGGATCGATGGTAACAGGAGGCAGGGGACACGATGTTTACCCAGGTTCGGGCCCTCTCTATGGAGGTAATACCCTACGTCCTGCTTGATTGATATTGATGATATGAGTATTACAAGAGTTGATCTACCACGAGATCGTAGAGGCTAAACCCTAGAAGCTAGCCTATGATTATGATTGTTGTATATATCTATCGACTAGCCTGGCCTCGGTTTATATAATGCACCCGAGACCTAGGATAACGAGAGTCCTAGCCGAATACGCCGGTGGGGAGGAGTCCTTGTCTTGATCACCAAGTCTTGTGGAATCTTCCATGTATGCGGCAGCTATCCGAACTGTCCCATGAGTATACGGCCATGGGGGTCCTCAGCCCAATCTAACAGATCGGGAGATGACGTGGTGAGTACCCCCTAGTCCAGGACATCGTCAGGGGGGAACATCCGGGAAAGTATTCCTGGTGTTAAACATTTTCGGACAGATGAACCGGAGGTGGATTCTTGCATGTTTGATATGCTCGGGATGCGTGGCAGATGAATGGGCTATGTATCCGGATTCGTCACATCACTCTGAGCAATTTTCATGTACAAAGAATTTTCATCCGAGCTACGGATTATTTTATATTAATTTTTAAAGTTTAGTTTCATTTCCTAAATTATTATTAATTTGAAATTAATAAACGAAATGCTATGGGTACCCAGCCCTGTGTACACGAAATGTACACAAAGGCTGACATGTGGGCCAGGGGGACCCAGTTGACCAGTCAAAGTTTGACTGGTCAATAAGGGGTGGGCCCCCCTGTCATACACAGATGTAACAAGCTATCAGTTTATTAGTTAATTAGTCGGCTTAATTAGGTTAATTAACTATTTACTTAATTAATTAATTAAGTTATATATATACTTACTTTTTTTGTTCTAGGGCATGGGGCCCATATGTCATAGGCCAGGGGGGTTAACGGGCAGGCGGGCAATGGGTTACGGGCATTGGCGAAGCCACGCGAACCCGGGCAGCGGCAGCCCTGGCGGGCGCAGCCGCAGCGGCCAAGGCGGCGGGGGAAGGTCGCGATAGTGGATTGTGGCGAGGCGTGGCGGCGAGCAGCAGGACAGAGGCGGCCGGGGACGAGGTGCGCGGGGTGGCGCACGGGGCGGCTGGGGCAAGCAGCGGCGGGACGCGACAACAGCGGGTGTAGGCGGGGCGGCCAACGCGGCCCGTGCGCCGGCAGCGGGCAGGCGGAGAAGGGGGGCATGGGCACGGAACCAGCAGGACGCGTGGGAGGCAAGGCTCATGGGCGCAGGTGCGCGCGCTGCCTAGGACGCGGCCGAGCGTGACGAGTGCGGGCGCAGTCGTGCAGCGGAGCGGGACAGCGGGCGGGGGCAGCGCGCAGTGGTGAGCGGCGGCACCGGCGAGCGGTAGCGGCGGAAGCACCAGGGGCGCGCAGTAGCGGGTGTGCACGCATCAGCAGCAGTCGAGGCCAGGGCCTGCAGGCGGGCACAAGCGAAGGCGCGGTTGTATGCGGCCTGAGGCCAGAGGGCGCGGCGAGCAAAGCAGGGGCCGCGGTGAGCGAGGCCTACAGCGAGCGGGCATGGTGATGGCGTCTTAAACGAGGGGGTGGGAAGGGGGAAATGGAGGAGAGGCTCACGGTGAGGTCGCGGGTCGACGGGGCCGGGGACAACCGAGGATGAGGAGATCGACGGAGCGGATGTCGGCGACGGGATGGATGCGTGCGGCATCACCAGTGATCCTGGGCTTTGATTCGTTGGTGTAGTTCACGAAGAAGACCCTGCCGGGGCTCCTGGACATCCACCGGTGGCGCGGGAAGCACGGTGGCCGCAATAGTTCAAGCCGGCGCACTCCGGTTCTCTCGGTCGAGCTCGGAGTAGGGAGTAGGGGAGGTGGGAGGAGAGAGCTGTGAGGGGGAAAGTTGAGGCTAGGGTTTGCCCAGGGAGAGAGAGGCGCTGAGGGGAGGCCCTTATCCGCTGAGGGGGTCGCGGGATGCCTGGTGCGTGGCCATCGGTGGCCTGGACGATCGTTTTGTGACCACGGGGGTGAGGTGAACAAGAAGGGAATGAGGGGAGGTTAGGTGGGCTGGCCTGGTGGCCAGTTGGGCCAACGCCCAGTGGGGAAAAGGGGGGCTCTCTTTTCTGTTGTTTTGTTTTACTTTTTATTTATTCTCTATTTGTACTTTGGCCAACAATTCACTTTAGTAAACTGTGTGGCTGGTCTCTATATTTAGTATTCAAAAATACCTCATTGTAACCAAAAGTTTGGGAGTGATTTAGAAGTTGTTAGTATTTTCATTAAAATGGAAATGACCTAAAGGCAACTGCTTGGGTACTGTTCTCATATCCAGTGGAATTTTAAACCTTTAGAAAATTGTTGGTTAATGCATGAGAATTATTTAATGAATATTTGTAACCTAATGAACATTTTTAATTCACCATTTTATGAAACTATAATTTGACTTGTCATTTCTATTTGTATTAGAACTAATTTTGAAACGAGTGAGGTTTAGCAAAATTTTAATTACGATGACCTGGCATCTTAACAGGGGTTTACTGTAGCTTAACTATCGGGGTGTCACAAATCTCCTCAACTATAAGAATTCTCGTCCCGAGATTTAAGAGGTTCGGTAAGGGGGAAAGTTCTGGTTACGAATTTCTAACGAATCTTCTCGGTCTTGGTTGCTCTTCTCGAAGAGGTCGATCCATTATGTTGATGTCTTCATTTCTCTGCTTCAAGTCATCATGATGAAGTTGGCATCCTTTCTCCGGGAACTCCATCGTACTTACGGAAAGGATAAGGGGTAGCTTCGAAAGGATGGACCTCTACAAGGTTGCTTATCTGGTAGGTAATATCGGGGAAGGTGGCGGAAAGTAACTCTCGAATTGAAACTTAAGAAATTATCGGGAGCAAAGTAAGAAGGAGCAAGGTAGAAGTTTCAAGCGCATAGGCAATTATTTGACGCCTGTAACAGGGCCTGAAAAGAGGTTTAGAGCAACGGGAATAAGTATTGTGTCTGGTACCAGAATAGATCATCTCTAAGAAGGTGACATGGTCAAACACGAGGAATAACTATGGCAAACAAGGGTGTAGCGGAGAGTCAGGTTTCGATCCTGGGACCTGTGGGTTATGGGCCCACCATGTGGTTTTTGAAAGTAGAAAGAGCAATGGCATCTTGCATGGTTAAAATAGCAGGGTATGTCAGAGGATAGCCGGTCAGTTATGTTGGCAACAACGTTGGTACCAAGGGCGAGGGACGAAGAGAACCATTTTCCTGCTCGTTGAATGAGGCGGACCAATAGGCAAAGTTATCATCCATCGGTGATTACCGGAATGTCATCAACAATAGAAACATGGTCTTGCTGACGGAATTGTACACCGAGGTGTTTACATAAGCAGGAGAATAATACTGCTTAGACCATATAGATCACAAGAAAGGTTAAACCAAACAATGGAAAGGAAAATATGATTATCAGGTTAAACAGAACAATGGAAAGGAAAATGTGTTTAAACAAATGTCAGGGGTATATCCTTCCCAAGGACAAACAGAGCATGATATCCCTGACAGGATAGAAGTAGAAACCATTTAGGTAAGGTGAGAGGAATTTCATGACATTACCCATGCAACGGTGTTTGGATAACTGAGCAAGAAACATTCAGCATTGGGCTTCAAATGTTCTTGTTGAAAACCGGAGTACCACATACATGCTTTGAGATAGCATTGACATGGTCTTCAAGCAAAGGCCAGACTTTGGATACTCAAAGGATTCAACAGGAACAACTTATAGAATAAGTTTCACAATTTCCTCATGGAAGAATGGTTAACCTAGCTAAAAGGAAGAACCGTAACAATAGGTCCTTCGGCCAGGTGTGCTAGGTATGACATCACCTTACCGGGCTATATAAATACCAATGTTATGACTCTTGGAAGATGCTTGAACCACCATATCTGGCCGAGATTCAGATCTGATTGGCGTTAGGATACCTCGGACTGAGGATGCCTGAGAAGAAAAGGTGCAACACAAATTGACGAGATGACATTATAAGATTCTCGAGAAATGAACTATGGAAGCAAGTTCCAAAACAAGAGTTCATCAGTAAACCAACAAGAGGGTGAGGAGGTGGTTGATGGAATCAGCGACAATTCATCAAGGTTTCCAAAAAGACGGATTTCCACAATTATGTGAACAAGCAGATAATATTGGACATATTGAAGTAGATAACAAAGTATGTTCTAGGAAAACACCCATGAGTAAACATTGATCAAAACATGCACCTGGAAGGACGGACTAAGTAGCCCGATCGATGTTAGAATGGTGATTCAATAACCAATATACTAAGAATCAAGCTATCAACCATTAACTTCAAGCAATAGGGTTGCTAGAAGTTTCAAAATTACACATCAAGGTTAAATGGCTCGTATCCCGGTTAGAAACAACATGGGGACCAAGATATGAACGGAAATGGCAAGAAGTATCATTTGTACCAAGAATTCATAAGAGGTGGTGAAATTATCACGACATTCTTGACATAAAAGATGGTAATACTCCAAGGTAAATAAGAATAATTGCTAGATAGCAAGGATCTCCAGGTATAACACAAAACACGAACAAGTTTGTGTTGGAGGAAAAGCAATAATGTTGTCGATGATAACACAAATCATCGAGGGGCAAGGATGGTACGTGTCATCATGAATTTGATTGATATTCTGGAAATGCTCAGAATGTTGATGATGATCACGACACATTTGTCGAGAGGTTTCATGAAGATGTAATCGGTCGGTGATGACATCAAGTTCGCGAAAGGTTAATGGAACCAAGGGTATGATGTCAACTCAGATTCAAGCTTGTTGTTCGAGGAGAAACAGTATGAGGAAGATCAACGTAAGCTTAGCTCATCGTCAAAAGTTGTGCTACGGGAATAAGGACCAGGTAGCACAGTTAAAAGTTTACACGATAATGATATAGCCGATCAGGCTAGGAATGACTCGAAGTACTATTAAACTCGTAAGCAACAAAAACTACTTAGAGTTATTGACTCGGAATGCGGAATCAATTCACTTATCGGTGTTCTTGAGTGACTAATAACTCAGAACTTGTGGGAAAACTGAAATTGCTGAGAAGTAATACTAGAGGAAGACTCATAGGAAGCAACACAGTTCTTTGATATTCTCGAGATACCGGAGGGTAATACTCGAAGTAAGATCAAAATAGATGTTGCAGAGATTTATTGATCTGTAGAAGACAAGTAATTTAACTTGTCCGGGAAATGGAATCAAGGAAGAACAATCACGGTCGGAACCACGATTGCAAAGGACAAAATCATAGATACAAGATCAAATTATGCCAAGTGAATAATTATTATTACGAGAAGCTATCATGATAAGCTCAACATCGTTTCCATGCGCATGAACTCAAAGTTCCAGGTCGACTCCCACTTCTCCAATGTATAACCTTTTAATCACTCCTCACCTTCGACGATGTTGTAGTGTAGAAATTTATCTGGCATAACACCAGTAGAGTATGGTTATCAAAGCAGAGGATACAAATTACCAAAGGCATTATATACCCACGGAAAGGCTCACAAGGTTATTGAATATGAAGGACACTGTCGGATAATAATCCAACAAGGGGTCTTGTGGTCTACAACGAAGCTGATACGAGTATCTGTAATCTATCAGAGGAAGAAGGAACGAAAGGGCATCAGATTATAGAAACAACTGACTAATTCAAAGCTCAAATGCAAAGGAATTATCATCTCCAAATCAAGGGATCAGAAGCCGCCAGTCTGATTAAGAATGGATAAGTTGAATAGACTTAGGGGTACAATCGACGACAATTTGATTGGTCGATAACCAGCTCATGTTCAAAATGACATATGAGCCGGAAAGATAATTTAAAAGGATCAACCAATGATTGCGTGCATTCGCACTCATGTTGAATCAATAGGATCAAAATGACGGTGTCAAAGGAGACTAATGAATATTGCCAGATGATACGTCTCCGTCGTAACTACTTTTCCAAACACTTTTGCCCTTGTTTTGGACTCTAACTTGCATGATTTGAATGGAACTAACCCGGACTGGCGCTGTTTTCAGCAGAATTGCCATGGTGTTATTTTTGTGCAGAAATAAAAGTTCTCGGAATGACCTGAAAATCAACGGAGATTATTTTTGGAATATAAAAAAATACTTGAAGAATAATCCATGTCAGGGGGCCCACACCCTGTCCACGAGGGTGGGGGCGCGCCCTACCCCCGGGGCGCACCCCCTGCCTCGTGGGCCCCCTGATGCTCCACCGACCTCAACTCCAACTCCATATATTTGTGTTCGGGGAGAAAAAAATTAGAGAGAAGTATTCATCACGTTTTATGATACGGAACTGCCGCCAAGCCCTAAACTCGCTCGGGAGGGCTGATCTGGAGTCCGTTCGGGGCTCCGAAGAGGGGAATCCGTCACCATCGTCATCATCAACCTTCCTCCATAACCAATTTCATGATGGTCACCGCCGTGCGTGAGTAATTCCATTGTAGGCTCGCTGGACGGTGATGGGTTGGATGAGATTTATCATGTAATCGAGTTAGTTTTGTTAGGGTTTGATCCCTAGTATCCAGTATGTTCTGAGATTGATGTTGCTATGACTTTGCTATGCTTAACACTAGGGCCCGAGTGCCATGATTTCAGATCTGAACCTATTATGTTTTCATGAATATATGTGAGTTCTTGATCCTATCTTGCAACTCTATAGTCACCTACTATGTGTTATGATCCGGCAACCCCGAAGTGACAATAATCGGGACCACTCCCGGTGATTACCGTAGTTTGAGGAGTTCATGTATTCACTATGTGTTAATGATTTGGTCTGGTACTCTATTAAAAGGAGGCCTTAATATCCCTTAGTTTCCAATAGGACCCCGCTGTCATGGGAGGGTAGGACAAAAGATGTCATGCAAGTTATTTTCCATAAGCACGTATGACTATATTCGGAATACATGCCTACATTATATTGATGAACTGGAGCTAGTTCTAATTCACCCTATGTTATAACTGTTGCATGATCGATCGCATTCGACATAATTCTCATCACTGATCCAATGCCTACGAGCTTTTCAAATATTGTTCTTCGCTTATTTACTTTTCTGTTGCTATTGTTACAATCACCACAAAACCCAAAAATATTACTTTTGCTACCGTTACCACTACTATCATATTACTTTGCTACTAAATACTTTGCTGCAGATATTAAGTTTCCAGGTGTGGTTGAATTGACAACTCAGCTGCTAATACTTGAGAACATTGTTTGGCTCCCCTTGTGTCAATCAATAAATTTGGGTTGAATACTCTACCCTCGAAAACTGTTGCGATCCCCTATACTTGTGGGTTATCAAGACCATTTTCTGGCGCCGTTGCCGGGGAGCATAGCTCTATTCTTTGATTCACTTGGGATTTATATCTGCTTATCATTATGAAGAACTTGAAAGATCAAAGAACCAAGATTTTTCCCTCAACTATGAGAGGAGGTAAGGAACTGCCATCTAGCTCTGCACTTGATTCACCTTCTGTTTTGAGTAAACTTGCGACACCTACACATGTTATTGATTCCGATAGGTCGCATGTTATTGATGATGCCACTTCTGCTTTGCATGATATTTATGATGAAACTACTTCTATGCTTGATACTACTGTGTCGCTAGGTGAATTTCTTGATGAACAACTTGCTAGGGATAGAGAGAATGAAATTATTGAAACTGATAATATTGATGAAAGTGATGATGAAGATTCTCCCCCTAGATATGAATTGCATGTTGTTCCTGAGGGTTATGTTATGGATGAAGAAACTGCTAGATATTTCTTAGCTTGCAATGATAGATCTGATCTTAAGAAATTATTAGCCAAGCTTAAAGAAAAATCTCTGAATGCTAGAATGAAATATGATCATGCTTAAGCTACTTCACCTATCTTTATTATTGATATGGATTATGATTTCTCTGTCGACCATGAGTTAATTACTTTGGTTGAATTTGATCCTTTTTATGGCTATGAATCTGAAACTGTTGTGGCACATCTTACTAAATTAAATGATATAGCCACCCTGTGTACTAATGATGAGAAAACTCGCTACTATTATATCCTTAAATTATTTCCATCCTCATTAAAGGGTGATGCTAAGATATGGTTTAATTCTCTTGATCCTAGTTGTGTGTGTAGTCCCCAAGATATGATTTACTACTTCTCTGCTAAATATTTCCCCGCCCATAAGAAACAAGCTGCTTTAAGGGAAATATATATTTTTGCACAAATTGAAGAACCGAGTCTCCCACAAGCTTGGGGGAGGCTTCTCCAATTACTTAATGCTTTTCCTGGTCATCCTCTCAAGAAAAATGAAATACTTGATATCTTTTATAATGGACTAACCGATGCTTCTAGAGACCACCTGGATAGTTGTGCTGGTTGTGTTTTCAGGGAAAGAACAGTTGATCAAGATGAAACTCTATTGAATAATATATTGACCAATGAAAATAATTGGACACTTCCTGAACCAACTCCTAAGCCAACTCCGAAGAAAAGGGGTATTCTATTTCTTAGTCCTGAAGATATGCAAGAGGCAAAGAAATCTATGAAAGAAAATGGTATAAAAGCTAAAGATGTTAAGAATTTACCTCCTGTTGAAGAAATACATGGTCTTAATTCATCACCTATTGAAAAAACACACAGTCTCGATAACCCGACACAGGTAGTAAAGGTAAACTCTCTCTATAGATATGATAAAGCTGAAATACATCCTGCTAAATTTGCTATCCAATGTTTGGAATTTGATAACTTTATGGTTAAGCAAGAAGATTTTAATGCTTATTTCGGTAGACAACTGAAACGCAATGCTTATATGAATGAACACTTGAGTGATTATATGGCTAGTGTTAAAGGTGAACTTAAACTTATTAGTAAACATGCTTCTATGGTTACCACTCAAGTAGAACAAGTACTTAAAGCTCAGAATGATTTTCTCAATGAATTGAATAGTAAGAAAAATGATAATGTTGTTAGAGTTATGACTAGAGGTGGTAAAATGACTCGGGAACCTTTGTATCCTGAAGGCCACCCTAAGAGAATTGAGCAAGATTCTCAGAGAGCTAATATTGATGCACCTAGTACTTCTAAAAGGAACAAAAAGAAAATGATAGGACTTTGCATGCTTCTAGTGAACCTGCTGTTGACACACCTGAGAATCCCAATGATATTTCTATTTCTGATGCTAAAACACAATCTGGTAATGAACATGAACCTAGTGATAATGTTAATGATGATGTTCATGTTGATGCTCAACCTAGCAATAATAATGATGTAGAAATTGAACATGTTGTTGATCTTGATAACCCACAATGAAAGAATCAACGTTTATATAAGAGAGACTTTGTTGCTAGGAAGCACGGTAAAGAAAGAGAACCACGGTTTCAGAAACCCATGCCTTTTCCTCCTAAACCATCCAATGAAAAGGATGATGAGGATTTTGAGTGCTTTACTGAAATGATTAGACCTATCTTTTTGTGTATGCGTTTGACTGGTATGCTTAAAATGAATCCTTATGCTAAATATATGAAGGAAATTGTTACTAATAAAAGAAAGATTCCTGAAGCTGAAATTTCCACCATGCTTGCTAATTATACTTTTAAGGGTGGAATACCAAAGAAACTTGGAGATCCAGGAGTACCAACTATACCATGCTCCATTAAAAGTAACTATGCTAAAACTGCTTTATGTGATCTTGGAGTCGGTGTTAGTGTTATGCCTCTCTCCTTATATTGTAGACTTGATTTTAATAAGTTGACACCTACTGAAATATCTTTGCAAATAGCTGATAAATCAACTACTATACATATCGGTATTTGTGAGGATGTGCCTGTTGTGGTTGCAAATATTACTATTTTAACGGACTTTGTTATTCTTGATATTTCTGAGGACGATAGTATGTCTATTATTCTTGGAAGACCCTTTTTGAATACTGCAGGGGCTGTTATTGATTGCAACAAAGGCAATGTCACTTTTCATGTTAATGGTAATGAGCATAAGGTACACTTTCCGAGGAAACAACCTCAAGTCCACAGAAATCAATTCTATTGGAAAAATTCCATCGATCACTATTGGAGGATTTGAATTCCCTCTTCCTACTGTCAAGAAGAAATATGATATTCTTATTGTTGGGGATGTGCATATCCCCATTGAGGTAACATAGTGTTATTCAAAAATTCTCCGGTTTCATGTTATTCGAAATGAGTTTGTTAAGAAGACCTGATCAACCTTGTTAGTGGATTCCTTTTGATGAGCATGAGATGGATTAATTTAGAAAACACAACTCCCTGTACCCTGCTACCTCTTTTAGCATTGCGTTGGTTTTCCCCGAAGAGGAAGGGATGATGCAGCAAAGTAGACCAACTCCTGTCTGCATCTACTACTATTACTAGGTATGATCATGTATATAGGCATCACGTCCGAGACAAGTAGACCGACTCCTGCCTGCATCTACTACTATTACTCCACTCATCGACCGCTATCCAGCATGCATCTAGAGTATTAAGTTAAAACAGAGTAACGCCTTAAGCAAGATGACATGATGTAGAGGGATAGACTCATGCAATATGAAGAAAACCACATCTTGTTATCCTCGATGGCAACAATACAATACGTGCCTTGCTGCCCTTACTGACACTAGGAAAGGACACCGCAAGATTGAACCCAAAGCTAAGCACTTCTCCCATTGCAAGAAAGATCAATCTAGTAGGCCAAACCAAACTGATAAGTCGAAGAGACTTGCAAAGATAACCAATCATACATAAAAGAATTCAGAGAAGATTCAAATATTATTCATAGATAGACTTGATCATAAACCCACAATTCATCGGTCTCAACAAACACACCACAAAAAGAAGATTACATCGAATAGATATCCACAAGAGAGGGGGAGAACATTGTATTGAGATCCAAAAAGAGAGAAGAAGCCATCTAGCTACTAACTATGGACCTGTAGGTCTGAAGTAAACTACTCACACTTCATCGGAGAGGCTATGGTGTTGATGTAGAAGCCCTCTGTGATCGATGCCCCCTCCGACGGAGCTTTGGAACAGGCCCCAAGATGGGATCTCGTGGATACAAAAAGTTACGGTGGTGGAATTAGGGTTTTGGCTCCGTATCTGATTGTTTGGGAGTACGTGGGTATATATAGGAGGAAGAAGTACGTCGGTGGAGCAACAGGGCGCCCACGAGGGTGGAGGGCGTGCCCCCCTACCTCGTGGCCTCCTGTTAGCTGGCTTGACGTAGGGTCCAAGTCTCCTGAGTTGTATTCGGTGAGAAAATCACGTTCCCGAAGGTTTCATTCCGTTTGGACTCCGTTTGATATTCCTTTTCTTCGAAACCCTAAAACAGGCAAAAAACAACAATTCTGGGTTGGGCCTCCGGTTAATAGGTTAGTCCCAAAAATAATATAAAAATGGATAATAAAGCCCAATAATGTCCAAAATAGTAGATAATATAGCATGGAGCAATCAAAAATTATAGATATGTTGGAGATGTATCAAGCATCCCCAAGCTTAATTCCTGCTCGTCCTCGAGTAGGTAAATGATAAAACAGAATTTTTGATGCGGAGTGCTACTTGGCATAATTTTAATGTAATTCTTCTTAATTGTGGTATGAATATTCAGATCCGAAAGATTCAAGACAAAAGTTCATATTGACATAGAAAATAATAATACTTCAAGCATACTAACAAAGCAATTATGTCTTCTCAGAATAACATGGCTATAGAAAGTTATCCCTACAAAATCATATAGTCTGGCTATGCTCTATCTTCACCACACAAAATATTTAAATCATGCACAACCCCGATGATAAGCCAAGCAATTGTTTCATACTTTTGACATTCTCAAAACTCTTTCAATCTTCACGCAATACATGAGCGTGAGCCATGGATATAGCAATATAGGTGGAATAGAGTGGTGGTTGTGGAGAAGACAAAAAGGGAGAAGATAGTCTCACATCAACTAGGCGTATCAACGGGCTATGGAGATGCCCATCAATAGATATCAATGTGAATGAGTAGGGATTGCCATGCAACAAATGCACTAGAGCTATAAGTATATGAAAGCTCAAAAAGAAACTAAGTGGGTGTGCATCCAACTTGCTTGCTCATGAAGACCTAGGGCAATTTGAGGAAGCCCATCATTGGAATATACAAGCCAAGTTCTATAATGAAAAATTCCCACTAGTATATGAAAGTGATAACATGAGAGACTCTCTACTATGAAGATCATGGTGCTACTTTGAAGCACATGTGTGGTAAAAGGATAGTAACATTGTCCCTTCTCTCTTTTTCTCTCATTTTTTATTTTTTATTTTTTATTTGGGCCTTTTCTCTTTTTATGACCTCTTTTCTTTTTTTTCATCCGGAGTCTCATCCCGACTTGTGGGGGAATCATAGTCTCCATCATCCTTTCCTCACTTGGGACAATGCTCTAATAATGATGATCATCACACTTTTATTTTTTCTTACAACTCAATAATTACAACTCGATACTTAGAACAAAATATGACTCTATGTGAATGCCTCCGGCGGTGTACCGGGATATGCAATGATGCATGAGTGACAATTATGAAAGAATTATGAACGGTGGCTTTGCCACAAATACTATGTCAACTACATGATCATGCTAAGCAATATGACAATGATGGAGTGTGTCATAAACAGAATGGTGGAAAGTTGCATGGCAATATATCTCGGAATGGCTACGGAAATGCCATAATAGGTAGGTATGGTGGATGTTTTGAGGAAGGTATATGGTGGGTGTATGATACCAGCGAAAGGTGCGCGGTATTAGAGAGGCTAGCAAAGGTGGAAGCGTGAGAGTGCGTATAATCCATGGAATCAACATTAGTCATAAAGAACTCATATACTTATTGCAAAAATCTACAAGTTATCGAAGCAAAGTATTACGCACATGCTCCTAGGGGGATAGATTGGTAGGAAAAGACCATCGCTCGTCCCCGGCCGCCACTCATAAGGAAGACAATCAATAAATAAATCATGCTCCGACTTCATCACATAACGGTTCACCATACGTGCATGCTACAGGAATCACAAACTTCGACACGAGTATTTCTCAAATTCACAACTACTCAACTAGCATGACTTTAATATCACCATCTCCATATCTCAAAACAAGTATCAAGTATCAAACTTATCATAGTATTCAACACACTCATAAGAGAATTTTTATTGTTAATATTGCATACCAAGCATATTAGGATTTTAAGCAAATTACCATGCTATTAAGACTCTCAAAATAATGTAAGTGAAGCACGAGAGATCAATAGTTTCTATAAAACAAATCCACCACCGTGCTCTAAAAGATATAAGTGAAGCACTAGAGCAAAATTATATAACTCAAAAGATATAAGCGAAGCACATAGAGTATTCTAACAAATTCCAAATCATGTATGGCTCTCTCAAAAGGTGTGTACAGCAAGGATGATTGTGGTAAACTAACAAGAAAAGACTCAAATCATACAAGACGCTCCAAGTAAAACACATATCATGTGGTAAATAAAAATATAGCTTCAAGTAAAGTTACCGATAGAAGTAGACGAAAGAAGGGATGCCTTCCGGGGCATCCCCAAGCTTTGGCTTTTAGGTGTCCTTAGATTATCTTGGGGGTTCCATGGGCATCCCCAAGCTTAGGCTCTTGCCACTCCTTGTTCCATAATCCATCAAATCTTTACCCAAAACTTGAAAACTTCACAACACAAAACTTAAAGTAGAAAACTCGTGAGCTCCGTTAGCAAAATAAAACAAAAGACCACTTCAAGGTACTATAATGAACTCATTATTTATTTATATGGGTGTTATACCTACTGTATTCCAACTTCTCTATGGTTCATAAACTATTTTACTAGCCATAGATTCATCAAAATAAGCAATCAACACATGCAAAACAGAATCTTTCAAAAACAGAACAGTCTGTAGTAATCTGTAGCTAGCGCAAGATCTGGAACCCCAAAAATTCTAAAATAAATTGCTGGACATGAGGAATTTATCTATTAATCATCTGAAAAAATAATTAACTAAATAGCACTTTCTAAATAAAAATGACAGCAGTTCTTGTGAGCGCTAAAGTTTCTGTTTTTTACAGCAAGTTCAACAAGACTTTCCCCAAGTCTTCCCAACGGTTCTACTTGGCACAAACACTAATTAAACACAAGAAACATAACAAAAATAGAGGCTAAATAATTTATTTATTACTAAGCAGTAGCAAAAAGCTAGGAATAAAAATAAAATTGGGTTGCCTCCCAACAAGCGCTATCGTTTAACGCCCCTAGCTAGGCATAACAAGCAAGAAAAGATCTAGGTATTGCCATCTTTGGTAGGCAATCCATAAGTGGCTCTCATAATAGATTCATAAGGTAGTTTAATTTTCTTTCTAGGAAAGTGTTCCATGCCTTTCCTTAATGTAAATTGGAATCTAATATTTCCTTCCTTCATATCAATAATTGAACCAATCATTCTAAGGAAAGGTCTACCAAGAATAATAGGACATGAAGGATTGCAATCTATGTGAAGAACAACAAAATCTATGGGCACGTAATTCCTATTTACAACAATAAGAACATCATTAATTCTTCTCATGGGTTTCTTAATAGTGGAATCTGCAAGGTGCAAGTTTAGAGAGCAATCATCAAAATCATGGAAACCTACAAAATCACACAAAGTCTTTGGAATCGTGGAAACACTAGCACCCAAATCACATAAAGCATAGCATTCATGATATTTAATTTTAATTTTAATAGTTGGTTCCCACTCATCATAAAGTTTTCTAGGGATAGAAACTTCCAATTCAAGTTTTTCTTCATAAGATTGCATCAAGGCATCAACGATATGTTTAGTAAACGGTTTATTTTGACTATAAGCATGAGGAGAATTTAGCACGGATTGCAACAAGGAAATACAATTAATCAAAGAGCAATTTTCATAGTTAAATTCCTTGAAATCCATAATAGTAGGTTTAGCAACATCTAGAGTTTTGATTTCTTCAATCTCACTTTTATGAAATTTAGCATCAAGGTCAAAAGATTCAGAATTCTTGGAACGCCTTCTAGGTAAAGGTGGATCATGTTCAGTCCCATCATTATCCAGATTCATGTTGCAAAAAAAATATTTAATAGGGGACACATCAATAACTTTTAGATCTTCATCATTATTTTCATAGGAACTAGAAGAACACACTTTTATAAAGGCATCTTTCTTAGCTCGCATCCTAGCGGTTCTTTCTTTGCACTCGTCAATGGAAGTTCTCATGGCTTTGAGAGACTCATTGATATCATGCTTAGGAGGAATAGATATAAGTTTCAAAGAATCAACATCAAGAGCAATTCTATCAACGTTCCTAGCCAAATCATCAATCTTAAGCAATTTTTCTTCAATCATAGCATTAAAATTCTTTTGTGAAGTAATAATTTTTTTCATATTAGAATCGAAATCAGAGGGCATCTTATTATAATTTCCATAAGAGTTGTTGTAGGAATTACCATAATTATTAGAGGGATTACTAGAATAAGGCCTAGGATTGAAATTTCCTCTATACGCGTTGTTACCAAAATTGTTCCTACCAACAAAATTCACATCCACAGATTCATTATTATTCTCAATCAAAGTAGACAAGGGCATATCATTAGGATCAGAAGAAGCACTCTTATTAGAAAATAATTTCATAAGTTCATCCATCTTTCCACTCAAAACATTAATTTCTTCTATCGCATGCACCTTTTTATTAGTAGATCTTTCAGTATGCCATTGAGAATAATTAACCATAATATTATCTAGGAGTTTAGTAGCTTCTCCTAAGGTGATTTCCATAAAACCTCCCGCGGCCGAATCTAAAAGATTTCTAGAAGCAAAATTCAATCCGGCATAAAAAATTTGTATAATCATCCACAAGTTTAAACCATGAGTAGGGCAATTATGTATCATTAATTTCATTCTCTCCCAAGCTTGTGCAACATGTTCATGATCAAGTTGCTTAAAGTTCATAATATCGTTTCTAAGAGAGATGATCTTAGCGGGAGGAAAATACTTAGAGATAAAAGCATCTTTGCACTTGTTCCATGAATCAATACTATTTTTAGGCAAAGACAAAAACCAAGCTTTAGCATGATCTCTAAGCGAAAAAGGAAATAGCTTCAATTTAACAATATCATTATCCACATCTTTCATCTTTTGCATGTCACACAAATCAACGAAGCTATTTAGATGGGTAGCGGCATCTTCACTAGGAAGGCCGGAGAACGGATCTTTCATGACAAGATTCAGCAAAGCAGTATTAATTTCACAAGATTCAGCATCGGTAAGAAGAGCAATAGGAGTGCTAATAAAATCATTGTTGTTGGTATTGGTGAAGTCACACAATTTAGTATTATCTTGAGCCATTGCGACAAACAAGCAAACTAACACACAAGCAAACAAAATGCAAGCGGACAAAAAGGGGCAAATAGAGAAAGAGAGGGAGGATAGAGAGAGAGGGCGAATAAAACGGCAAGGGCGAATTGGGGGGAGAGGAAAATGAGAGGCAAATGGCAAATAATGTAATGCGGGAGATAAGGGTATGTGATGGGTACTTGGTATGTTGACTTTTGCGTAGACCTCCCCGGCAACGGCGCCAGAAATCCTTCTTGCTACCTCTTTTAGCACTGCATTGGTTTTCCCCGAAGAGGAAGGGATGATGCAGTTCCCTCAGTTTCTGAGAATCAAGGTATCAATCCAGTAGGAGGCTACGCGCGAGTCCCTCGTACCTGCACAAAACAAATAAATCCTCGCAACCAACGCAAATTGGGCTTGACAATCCCTATAGGGCCACTTACGAGAGTGAGATCTGATAGATATGATAAGATAAGATTTTTGGTATTTTTATGATAAAGATGCAAAGTAAAATAAAGGCAAAGTAAATAACTAAGTAGTAGGAGATTAATATGATAAAGATAGACCCGGGGGCCATAGGTTTCACTAGTGGATTCTCTCGAGAGCATAAGTATTCTACGATGGGTGAACAAATTACTGTTGAGCAATTGACAGAATTGAGCATAGTTATGAGAATATCTAGGTATGATCATGTATATAGGCATCACGTCCGAGACAAGTAGACCGACTCCTGCCTGCATCTACTACTATTACTCCACTCATCGACCGCTATCCAGCATGCATCTAGAGTATTAAGTTAAAACAGAGTAACGCCTTAAGAAAGATGACATGATGTAGAGGGATAGACTCATGCAATATGAAGAAAACCCCATCTTGTTATCCTCGATGGCAACAATACAATATGTGCCTTGCTGCCCTTACTGTCACCGAGAAAGTACACCGCAGGATTGAACCCAAAGCTAAGCACTTCTCCCATTGCAAGAAAGATCAATCTAGTAGGCCAAACCAAACTGATAATTCGAAGAGACTTGCAATGATAACCAATCATACATAAAAGAATTCAGAGAAGATTCAAATATTGTTCATAGATAGACTTGATCATAAACCCACAATTCATCGGTCTCAACAAACACACCGCAAAAAGAAGATTACATCGAATAGATCTCCACAAGAGAGGGGGAGAACATTGTATTGAGATCCAAAAATAAAGAAGAAGCCATCTAGCTACTAACTATGGACCCATAGGTCTGAAGTAAACTACTCACACTTCATCGGAGAGGCTATGGTGTTGATGTAGAAGCCCTCCGTGATCGATGCCCCCTCCGACGGAGCTCCGGAACTGGCCCCAAGATGGGATCTTGTGGATACAGAAAGTTACGGCGGTGGAATTAGGGTTTTGGCTCCATATCTGATCGTTTGGGGGTACGTGGGTATATATAGGAGGAAGAAGCACGTCGGTGGAGCAACAGGGGGCCCACGAGGGTGGAGGGCGCGCCTGGGAGGGGGGCAGGCGCGCCCCCCTACCTCGTGCCCTCCTGTTCGCTGGCTTGACGTAGGGTCCAAGTCTCCTGAGTTGTATTCGGTGAGAAAATCACATCCCCGAAGGTTTCATTCCGTTTGGACTCCATTTGATATTCCTTTTCTTCGAAACCCTAAAACAGGCAAAAAACAGCAATTCCGGGCTGGGCCTCCGGTTAATAGGTTAGTCCCAAAAATAATATAAAAATGGATAATAAAGCCCAATAATGTCCAAAACAGTAGATAATATAGCATGGAGCAATCAAAAATTATAGATACGTTGGAGACGTACCATACCCTCTTTTTACTTTCTGTTATTTATATTAACTAAAGGAAAAATAGTAATTTCTGTCTGTTTTCTAAATTATCCATGCAATAAAAAGTACCCCGAAAATAAAAGTTCTCCAAATGCCCTGAAAATTTAATATCATTTTTTCTAGAATATTTGAGAATATCTGGCACTGAGAACACATCACGGGGAGCAAGCACTTGGCCACGAGGGTCCAGGGCGCGCCCTACCCCCTGGGCACGCCCCCTGCCTCGTGGGCCCCTGGTGGCCCCCGTCCACTTATTCCAGCCACCACACACTCCTTCCTCCCAAAAAAATCACTAGCCAGCTCAAACCTGAGTTCTTGCTCATCTTGCTGCAATTTTCGATCTCCTTGCTCAAAGCACCATTCACAAAACTGCTTTGGGGGATTGTTCTTTGGTATGTGACTCCTCCAATGGTCTAATTAGTTTTTGTTCTAGTGCTTTATTTATTGCAATTTTTTGCTGCTTAGGTGACCCTTTTCTTGAGGTTTCATGTCAAATTTATGTGGTCAAAAGTAGTTTTAATGCATGATATATCCTCTAGGCACTTGTAGGGGTAGTTGCTATCAATTTTGTTGAGTTTGGTTCACTTTTATTTTGAAGTTACTAAAAAATTTAGAAATTCTTCAGAGGAGGAAATATGTTTAGGAAAATGTACCAAGGTGGTTCTTCAAGGAAGCAAGGACCCAGGGCCGCAATGCGTGAGCCAGACGATGAACCACCGAGGGACACTCAACTGCGGCCTTGTGAATGGTCGTCAGAAGATTTCATGGTCCAAGCAGGAATCAAGGAGGAATTTGACGCATATGTGCGTAACGCCGATCTTGAGAGCTTCGTGGCAGATAAGTGCCGTCAGTACCACTACCTCACTGATTCCTTTGTGAGAAGGTTTGAATTTTCATCATCACACAATTCTCAAACTGTCCTATTTGATCTTTATGATAAATCTTATACCATGGACTTAGAAGATTTTAACACTGCACATAAACTCCCACAGCGGGGTAATGTTATTGAACCTAGCAAATCTGAATATAAAGGCTTTCTTGCTAGTATAATTGTGGGGGAATCTAGGGAAATCACGCAAGCTACCATAGGGAGCATTCATTTTCCTGCTATACATTATTTTGCTCTCTTTATAGATAGATGCATAAATGGTAAGGATGAGGCATGTCACATGTGCGCGCCAGATCTTAGTGTTCTCAAGAGTGCTGTATTAGGAGATAGACAATATAACTTGGGGGCCATTGTTGCACGTAGGTTGCATAATAACAAAATTAATGGAGATTTCTTTGGTGGAATTTATGCAACCCGTTTAGCTAACTTTCTTGAGATACCCATACATGGAGATGATATTGAGTTGCCTCCTGCTTATTTAGATTATAATGCCATGGTTCGTCATCAGTTTGTTGAGAGGAACAATCAGTTCCTCCAGTACCGACTAATCTTTGACAGACGACGCACCTATCACGTTGCTCTTCCTGCTCCTACTTTCTTTGACTTTTAGGAAAAAGGGAGATATGTTATAACCAGGGAGGAGGCGACCGAGTACGAGAGGAGGGCGGAGGCGGCCCGCCTCCATGTTGCAGCTCTTCAGGAAGTAGCTGATGCATCTCAGTACGACCCCAGTGTCGGTGTCAAAACCGGCAGATCTCGGGTAGGGGGTCCCGAACTGTGCGTCTAGGGTCGATGGTAATAGGAGGCAGGGGAAACAATGTTTACCCAGGTTCGGGCCCTCTCTATGGAGGTAATACCCTACGTCCTGCTTGATTGATATTGATGGATATGAGTGTTACAAGAGTTGATCTACGATGAGATCGTGATGGCCAAACCCTAGAAGCCTAGCCTATATGACTATGGTAATGGATATATCCTTTCCGGACTAACCCCTCCGGTTTATATAGACACCGGGGGGGTCTAGGGTTTACATAGAGTCGGTTACATGAGAAGGAATCTTCATAGTCGGTCGCCAAGCTTGCCTTCCACGCCAAGGAGAGTCCAATCCGGACACAGGTACAGTCTTCGGTCTTCATGTCTTCACAGCCCATCAGTCCGGCCCATGGATAACAGGTCGGACGCCCGAGGACCCCTTAGTCTAGGACTCCCTCAGTAGCCCATGAACCTGGCTTCAATGACGAGGAGTCCGGCGCGCAGATTGTCTTCGGCATTGCAAGGCGGGTTCCCCCTTCCGAACTCCTAGTTGATCTTCAGATGTAATGATTGTATCCGTACTTGTATGCACAACCGTAGAGGATATAATATTTCATGGGTTCAACCCACCGACCACTTTTTGGTAATATGACACCACGCCTACCCGGCCTTTGCTTGCGGACCATTTTAACTAGCCCATCGCCCCACGTCACAGGACGTGGCCTTATTGGCGCATCTTATCCAAGCGGAGATCGTGCCTCCCTTTTTTAAGGGATTATTGTCGACCCGAACGTGGGTAATGTAACCGTCGCTTGGGTACGACCCCTTGGAAACAAGCATGTTTTTGAGGCCCGAGAGGAGACGTTTGATATTTGCAGCCTTTATATAGGGGTACAGACCCGTCTTTTTCTTCCACGCTTGCCTCTTCCTCAACCCCTGCTACCTCGAGTTCCAACACTTGGGTTTCGGTCACCACCAGCCCCAATCATGTCCGGGTCTAGCCGTCAAGGCCGGTGGGTAGCTTCTTCTGTTACAGAGGAAGACATTGCAAAGCTTCGGGCGGCGAGGTACCTGACCACTGAAATCCATCATCGGCTTCCTGCCAAGGGGCAGGTTATTCCCACCCCCAGATCTGGCGAGAGGGTCGTGTTCGTGTCCCACTTCCTCCGCGGGTTGGGGTTTGCACTTAACCCCTTCGTCCGAGGGCTCATGTTCTATTTTGGGCTAGACTTCCACGATTTGGCCCCGGACTCTATTCTTCTGATCTCGACATTTATCGTTACGTGCGAAGCCCTCCTCCAAACTCCTCCGCACTTTGGCTTGTGGCTCAAGACATTTGATGTGAAGCCGCGAGTGGTAGATGGAGAGCAGGCCGAGTGCGGCGGCGCTACAGTGATCAAGCTTACTAGCGCCATTTGGCTGAAAGGATCCTTCGCCAAATCTTTCGATCTATGGCAGCAGGGGTGGTTCTATATCACCGAGCCCCGCAGCTCCAAGTGGGCGACCATGCCCGTATTTCGACCCAGCCCTCCAACTCAACTTGCATCGTGGATTAACAAGGGGCTGGATTGGGGACCAATGAATGATGTGCGAACTCTGCAAAGTCGCATCCGAAGCCTCATTGAGAGGGACATCGACATAGCCAGCATCGTTCATATAATGCTAGTTCGTCGGACCCTGTCGTGCCAGCGACGGCCTCTCCGCCTATGGGAGTTCAATCCAGAAGGGTCGCGGACTCTTCAGAACTTCTTCGGCACAACGCACGAAGGAATGTGGAGATTAGTCTTTGGAAAACGAAGGCAATGGACGGACACCACCGAAGATGTCGGCCTTAACTGTACCCATCCGGACACCCCAGTAAGTACTCGTTTATCGAATACTTCATAATTAGATACCCAGTGGCAAGATACCAGCAGTATCATCCTTTTTCAGGGCTGGATAAAGAAGGTGGGATTGATTAGGTGTCCGGCTCCCCTTCCTGAGGACTCACCTACTCCTCTGTTAACAAGGATGCTGGCCTCAGTGCCATACCAGGCACCAGTAGGGGAGGGCGAAAAGATCCAAGATGACCTTGGTTCCAGAGGTAAGTCGGACAATGAATCCGGAGAAATCGACCTTTCCACGCCCGAAGACGGAGGCGAAAAAGGACCCAGTATCCCTTCTCCGAACAGGAGGAAAAGGGCGGCCTCCGAAGATGGGGAGGGGCGGTCTCCCAAGAAGGGCAAGATGCCACCGTTGATCGGCTTGGGTTTGGAAAATGATGCTGTTGAGCAGCTCCAACAAGGAGACAAGCCCTCGGCCGAACCGTAAGAGAATCCGGAGTACTTTGATAGCGTCCCGCTCTGTTATTGTTACCGAAGATACACGTAACGCATTTATGCATTTTTACAGGTTGGCACAGAATTTTTCGGGGCGATCCTCTTCTTCGGGGAGTCTCCTCCCAGAGATGATGGAGAGCGAGACGCCTCCTCCTTCCTCCTCGCCCAATAAGGCAGATGATTCTGAAGTGTCATCGCGGAGGGTCCCTTTAGACCGAAGGACAGAAGAGGCAGTACCCAAAGGTGGATCTCCGACCATCCGGGATTCCGAGGCTGATGATAACCGAGGCCCCGGACTATCTGGTTCACAGCCGACAGCGATTTTAAAGACGGGTGAGCCGATTCCTTCAAAGGATGATTGTGCTTTTGGGGCAGCCTCGGGGAACCCGGAGGCTCCGGATATATTGCGGGACATGTTGCGGAAAGCATCTGTCTCGGGGGCACAACGTACCTTGATGGGTACAGTGATTGAGAAGATTTCGCCTGCGAAGAGAGGATTAAATGAAGCCTTCATGAGCTTACTAAAGGACTTCGAGGTTTGTAACCTAATGTTTTCAGCTATGTTTCATTTGCAAAGATGCGCCAGTGTATAGGTAGTAGCCCCTAATACTCGGGTTGGCTTCCACTGGGAAGCAAAACGAAGGATCAGAAAGGATCGTTTGAGGACTAACCTGATCAACTTTTAACACAGGCTTCTTCTCCCTTGGCCGCTTCCCTGACTATGGAAATTGCCGATTTGCAGCGGAAGCTTGATGTGGCAGGGGATGATCTTGCTTTAATCAATATGCGTCTTGACGAGTTGCAAGGTATGCATTCGGGGCAATCCTCATACATTTTTGTGGTATAAGCATGATGCTGAAATTTGGCTGCAGATGGTGTTGCCGCCGTTGAAGTTCTTCGAGCGGAGCTGGCCTGGGCCAAGGAGCAGGCCCGGTGTAGCAATGTTGCTGCCGAAAAGGCATCGGCTGAATTAAAAGCCGAACGAGCTACACGGCGCCAAGATGAGGAGAAGATATCCACGATGACGCTCGAGCTAGAGGATGCTACTGGCCGCTGTGAATTTCTGGAGAAAGAGAGTGAAGCCTTAACGGCTGATCTGGAGAAGGCCTTACAAGAGGCGAGAGGAGCGCGGTCGGAATGCAGAGCGGCCCGTGAGGAGGTTCGACAAGCGAGGGAGATTGCGGCTGGAAAGCCCTTTCTACTGCAAACTAAGTTCGGCGACCCGAACTATGCCCAGCTCAACCAAGTATGGAGTTCTCTGGACGAGTTCTTGGACCCGACGAAGAGTTCTGCCGATGCGGCACAGTATTACCAAGTGCGGGATGGATATGCAACGGAGAAGCTTTTTTGGTCGCAGTTTGGCGCATCAAAGCGCCCTTTGTTGCTCAATGAACAGATGTCCCAATGGGCCGAACTTCATAGGATGTCCGGCGCTGCCATGAAGGACGTCGTAGTCCGGTTGTGGCCAACCGAGCCTGTTCCCAATAGCTATTTCGGTTTAGTGCAAAGGCTTGTTGACGTGGTGCCGCGTATCGACATTGTGAAGCGGTCAACATGCATTGAGGGTGCATGGATGGCATTTGCCCGAGTCAAGACGTTCTGGGGGAAGATGAAGGCCATCGATGTTGCGACGAAGGGTCCACCCAAAGGCAAGGACCGTCCGGAACCGGAGAATTATTTTGAAGACATCCTAGAGGCCGCCTGCTTTGTAGAGGGTCGGTGCTCAAAAGACATAATGTTCGAGTGAGGTGTATGAAAATTGTAAAAAACAATTTTATAGTTAATCTATTTATGTTTTGCTTGAAAGCTTTAATTCCTCCTATGTGGCCGTTTTGATATAATCTGAAAGTTTTCCAGTCGTCGGCTTCAGCCCCCTCGTAGGAAGTACGGGGGTGTTCGGAAAAGCATTTAATCACTGTTTATCCAACGTCTTGGTCCATGAAGGAGGTGATAATGCAGCGAACCAGGCAATCAGACTATCAGGCGTTAACACTTTCACTTAGCCATAGGAGTTTTATGGTGGAGCTACAACATAGCCCCTGGTATGTATGCGGCGTATGGTGCCTTACATATTTGATTTGAAAAAGATCCCTTGTGTGACACAGAGAATCGCTAAAGATTCCAATAAGTCATCAAGTGGTTGACCAGCTCACGCCGCATCATGACAGTCAGTTTTCGGCTTTCTCTACTGAGGTGCTCGTCCGGTTTAGACCAGGGCACAATCACAGTAGTTCTCCCTTTACTACCCTAGCCGATAGAGTGGAACATAGGATAGCAAGCACAGGAGCCGGGCAACCCAACTATTGACCCAAGACAATGATTCGGAGCTGATGCATATAAGGCCAAACTTGTGATGCTAAAGTATGCTATAGAGTTGTTCGGACTTTTACTGGCAACTCATTTGTTCCCACACCGAGCCCCTGGCTGGTTAGGCCAAGGTATTTCTATGAAATAACCGTAGGAGCCATATCTGTCGGGAAAACCATACGGATGATTAGTTTGGATATTGTTTACTGGTAACTGAGCGATATGCCGATGATTACTTATGATATATGTGTATAAAAGCCACCCCCCCGGCTATTTGACATGCTCGGGGTTGGAGGCGGAGGAACATGCATAGTACAGGCTCAAAAATAGAGAGTGCGGTCTACAAAAAGTTATTTTGGACCTCCTGTCGCACGTCTGCGCCGCACGTCCTCGGTGGGGGGAATCCTTGATGGACATAACCCCTTAGGTGAGTGTACGGATCCGGACTCCGATAGAGCCAGTTTCTGATTTTTATCCTGTTCGTCACCTGTTTTTTAAAGGATACCGAAAGAAGAAATAAAAAGAAAATAAATAATTATATATAGAAAAAGGTTACTGGAGTGCTCGCAGGCTTGTCCGTATTGTGCTTCCGCCGATGCCCATGGTATCTTGAGTGCGTAATGATGTACGTGTGGTACAAACTTTGTAGGTGTACGGAGTGGGCGGCGGAAGCCGGGTTGCTATTTCCGTTCTAGGGTAAGTTGATCCTCGGGTGGAGGCTTCTTCGGACCCCCGGTTTTTCGTTGGTGAACCTTTCCGTCATCCCTGTCACTTGGCGGCTTCCTTCCCCTGTGTTCAGCGTTGAGCCTGCCGGCCTGTTTAAAGACCCAGTAGTTTCTGTTGGTATGATTAGCTAGTTTATCGGGGTGGCCGTGAATCTGGCAGGGTCGGTCCAATATCTTGTCCAGGTTGGATGGTTCATCTCGATTCGCCTTGGATGGCTTCTTTCGCTGACCGGGCATGGGGTTGCTGAATTCGGCGTTGACCGCAGTGTCACCTGATCTTTCATTGTCATTGTGACTGTTGTTTTTGCTTCCTCGTGGCTTGATGTTGGCGTCTTAGATTTTGGAGGTGCCCTGGTTGCTGGCGCTATTGCTTCTACGAGCGAGCCAGCTGTCTTCTCCCGTGCAAAAGCGAGTCATTAGAGCAATGAGAGCTTTCATGGATTTAGGTCCTTCTTGGCCGAGGTGGCGTGCAAGCCATTCGTCCCGGGCGCTGTGTCTGAAAGCCTCGAGGGCTTCCGCGTCCGGACAGTCGATGATTTGGTTCTTTTTGACTAAGAACCGGGTCCAGATCTCCTTGGCTGATTCGCCGGGCTGTTGGACAATGCGACTTAGGTCATCGGCATCCGGTGGACGGACATGTGTTCCTCGGAAGTTATCGAGGAAGGCCTCTTCCAAGTCCTTCCAGCTGCCTATGGAATTTTCAGGCAGGCTGTTTAACCAGTACCGAGCTGGTCATTTTAGTTTTAGTGGGAGGTATTTAATGGCGTGGAGGTTGTCTCCACGGGCCATATGGATGTGGAGGATGAAATCTTCTATCCATACTGCGGGATCGGTTGTCCCGTCGTATGATTCAATATTGACGGGTTTGAATCCTTCGGGGAATTCATGATTCATTACTTCATCAGTGAAGCAAAGCAGGTGTGCGGCACCTCTATGTTGGGCCACACTGCAGCGTAACTCCATAGGAGTCCCATTGCGGTTTTTGGCCTGGTCGTGGCGAGGTGTGACACGTCCGAATAGGTAGCCATCATCGCGTGTCGAAGCATGTTTTCGTGATCCGTAGATCGGTCTTGCGTTTCCTACTCTATTGTCCCAGTCCCTCTGCAGGTTGTCTGGGTAATCATGGCCCGCGTTATTCTTGCCTTTACGACGAGGTGGGGCGGTCAGGTGTTCGGCTTGAGTTGCCTCTTTATCCGGACAGAGTTGCCGGCGACCTACCGCGTTGTGTGACGATGGTATGGGCTCCAACGCCCTGTCATCGGACTGGTAGAGCGATCTGTGCTTTGGGTAGCTTTTGGCTGGGCCACTGAGGTCGTATTCTTCGGTGACCAGGACTTCGGTCCATCTGTCATTGAGTAGGTCTTGGTCAGCTTGAAGCTGCTGCTGCTTCTTTTTCAGGCTCCTTGCCGTAGCTATCAGCCTGCGCTTGAAGCGCTCCTGTTCGAGGGGCTCTTCGGGTACGATGAAGTCTTCGTCACCGAGGCTTACCTCATCTTCAGAGAGCGGAAAGTAGTTGTCGTCCTCCGAACCGTCGCTGGGCAGGGCCTGTTCGTCGGGGCCGGCTTGCCCGTTTTCCTATTCCTCCTACTCGAATGTTGCTCCCACAGGGTCTTCATTGCTTTCGGCGCCGTCCGGAGTACTATTTTATCCAGTGCCATTGTTGCTGCGGTGTGACTTGCGGTGGCGTTTGGGGCGCCGGGACTTAGACTGTGACTCAAGAGTTTTAACTCGATCTCCCTTGTCTTTGCCGTGAGGCTTTTTAAGTGTATCGATCATGTACACGTCATGTGAAGAGGTGGCCGTCTTGCACCTAATGACTGGCGGGTCTTGGCCTTGCTCCTTATCTGCATCGTCGTCTGTACTGTCAATGTATGCGGAGCCAGGAGTGGGCATGTCGGTTAAGTCCTCGACAGTGGCTATGAAGTGGGTGGCGGGTGGGAAACAAAATTCTCCGTCGTCAGCCCCTAGTTCGAACCGGACATAGTTCGGCTGCGAGTCTCCCGTGAATGACAGGCTCTTTAAAGAGTTTAGCACATCGCCCAAAGGTGAGTGCTGAAAAAGTCTGCAGCACTGAATTCGAAGATCGATAACCGATCTAGCTCAGTGTCCGCAAGTGTACACGGTCCGGAATTTATAGCCAGAGACGAATCCAGAGTTCCATTGACGCAGATATTGCAAGGTGCCGAGTCCGTGTGCGGTTCCAACGCTGCGGACTCTGTGGCTTCGGATGGCACGATCTGCTCCGGTTCTAAGGCTGTTGCAGCAATAGGGACCATCTCCTAGATGTGATCCGATGACAGATATAAGTCATGTTCCTCGGAGCGAGGGGGAGCCATTGTTGCGGTCTCAAATCCATTGAATATCAAGTTTCCACGGATATCCGCGACATAGTTCAAGCTTCCAAATCTGACCTGGTGACCAGGGGCGTAGCTATCGATCTGCTCCACATGGCCGAGCGAGTTGGCCCACAGTACGAAGCCGCCGAACACGAAAATCTGTGCGGGGAGGAAGGTTTCTCCTTGGACAGCGTCACTATAGACGACTGAAGGGGCCATCGAACCTTTCGTCGACGGCACAGTGCAACTCTCAATGAAAGCACCAATGTCGGTGTCAAAACCGGTGGATCTCGGATAGGGGGTCCCGAACTGTGCATCTAGGATCGATGGTAACAGGAGGCAGGGGACACAATGTTTACCCAGGTTCGGGCCCTCTCTATGGAGGTAATACCCTACGTCCTGCTTGATTGATATTGATGGATATGAGTGTTACAAGAGTTGATCTACCACGAGATCGTGATGGCTAAACCCTAGAAGCCTAGCATATATGACTATGGTAATGGATATATCCTTTCCGGACTAACCCCTCCGGTTTATATAGACACCGGGGGATCTAGGGTTTACATAGAGTCGGCTACATGAGAAGGAATCTTCATAGTCGGTCGCCAAGCTTGCCTTCCATGCCAAGGAGAGTCCAATCCGGACACAGGTACAGTCTTCGGTCTTCATGTCTTCACAGCCCATCAGTCTGGCCCATGGATAACAGGCCGGACTCCCGAGGACCCCTTAGCCCAGGACTCCCTCACCCAGCTTCTACTTCGGATATCCACCAGGCCATCCTTGGGCGTAGACCAACTTAGGCCAAAATCCTAAGCTTGGGGGAGTACATATTTATCACCGACATTACATTCATGTTCACACACTCATGCTAGTTGTCGGTGCTCATACTTTTTCATTGTATCATCCATGCTAGTTTATTTTCCTTTTAAGCTTTCTTCTTGTGTGCCTTAATAAACCTTAAGAAAAATCAAAAAATTAGTTGTAGCTTTTTAGTTAGTTTATTTCCATGCCTGTAGTAGCAGTAATTAAAAAGAAACCCCAAAAAGATTTCTCGTTCTTCTTTTGCTTGTTGGGAGCTTTCATGTGTAAATACTTTTGTTTCTTTTCTTTCCTTTGGGAGTCGAGAGGAGAAGACCATAATGAAAATGTTGAGTGGCTCTCATATGCATTATTGTTGATCTAACAAAGAGCCCATATTACCTTGTCTTCTCTCTTGAATTGAATGCTTGCAGATTCCAGCTTAGTCCAATGCATATGCACTATTATTATTATCCACACTATTCGGTCGTGCAAGTGATAAGGCAATAATGATGATTATATGATGAACTTATTGAGATGAGAAAAGCTGGTATGAACTCGACCTTTCTTGTTTTTGTAAATATGATTAGTTCATTGTTCTTGATTCAGCCTATTATGAAAGAAACATGTTTGCAATGACAATTACAGATTGTAGTTGCTTATGCCATGCTTAATTAGCTAGGAGC
Organism: Triticum dicoccoides; assembly: GCF_002162155.2. Lineage (NCBI taxonomy): Eukaryota > Viridiplantae > Streptophyta > Magnoliopsida > Poales > Poaceae > Triticum > Triticum dicoccoides. Next base: position 454,220,326 of record NC_041380.1, read on the forward strand.
TTATAATGGTTTACCTTGCGTGCCAACATGCTATTAAAATGGTTGTGATGTGGTATGATAGGGTGGTATCCTCCTTTGAACAATTCGAGTGGCTTGACTTGGCACATGTTCACGCATGTAGTTGAAACAAAATCAACATAGCCTCTACGATATTTATGTTCATGGTGCATTATATCCTACTCATGCTTGAATTCGGTGTTGATTAATTTTAATGCATGTTCATGACTATTGTCGCTCTCTAGCTGGCCGCTTCCCAGTCTTTTTCTAGCCTTCACTTGTACTAAGCGGGAATACTGCTTGTGCATCCAACTCCATAAACCCCAAAGTTGTTCCATATGAGTCCACCATACCTACCTACATACGGTATCTACCTGCCGTTCCAAGTAAATTTGTATGTGCCAAACTCTAAACCTTCAAATAAACATTCTGTTTTGTATACTCGAATAGCTCATGTATCAACTAGGGTTGTTTGTATCCTCCATGCTAGGAGGGTTATTCTCAAGAGCAGTGGACTCCGCTCCTCACTCACGAGAAAATGGCTGGTCACTGGGATGCCCAGTCCCATGCTTTAAGCAAATCAAATCAAAATAACTGCAAACAAAACTCCCCCTGGACTCTTGTTAGTTGGAGGCACTCATTGTTTCGAGCAAGCCATGGATTGATGCTTGTTGGTGGAGGGGGCTATAAACTTTACCATTCTATTTGGGAACCGCCTATAATGTGTGTAGCATGGAAGATATTGAGATCTCTCGGTTGTTATCTTGACAAAGAAAGTATACCGCTCAAAATATTATTCATGTCTATTTCAAAATCGAGCTCTGGCACCTCTACAAATCCCTGCTTCCCTCTACGAAGGGCCTATCTATTTACTTTTATGTTGAGTCACCATCCTCTTATTAAAAAGCACAAGTTGGAGAGTGCCGTTGTCATTTGCATCCATTATTGTTAGTTTACATTGAGTATGACTGTGACTGGATCTCTTTTACCATGAATTACAATGTCTAGTCAGTCCTTGATCTTTAAAGGTGCTCTGCATTTATGTTTTGCGGTCTTAGAAAGGGCTAGCGAGATACCATCTTGTTATATCATATCATGATTGTTTTGAGAAAGTTTTGTCATCCGAGATTTATTATTATTGCTCGCTAGTTGATTATGCCATTGATATGAGTAAACATGAGACCTAAATGTTATTGCGAATGTGGTTAGTTCATAATCTTTGCTGAAAACATGAATGTTGGCTTTACATATTTACAACAACAAGAGCAAACAGAGTTTGTAAAAGTTTTTCTTTATCACTTTCAGTTTATCAAATTGCTTGAGGACAAACAAAGGTTTAAGCTTGGGGGAGTTGATACGTCTCCGCCGTATCTACTTTTTCAAACACTTTTGCCCTTGTTTTGGACTCTAACTTGCATGATTTGAATGGAACTAACCCGGACTGACGTTGTTTTTAGCAGAATTGCCATGGTGTTCTTTTTGTGCAGAAATAAAAGTTCTCGGAATGACCTGAAAATCAACAGAGATTATTTTTGGAATATATAAAAAATACTGGAAGAAGAATCCATGTCAGGGGGGCCACACCCTGTCCACGAGGGTGGGGGCGCGCCCTACCCCCTGGGCGCGCCCCCCTGCCATGTGGGCCCCCTGATGCTCCACCGACCTCAACTCCAACTCCATATATTCGTGTTCGGGGAGAAAAAATCAGAGAGCAGGATTCATCACGTTTTACGATATGGAGCTGTCGCCAAGCCCTAAGCTCTCTCGGGAGGGCTGATCTGGAGTCCGTTCGGGGCTCCGGAGAGGGGAATCCGTCGCCATCGTCACCATCAACCTTCCTCCATCACCAATTTCATGATTTGAATGGAACTAACCCAGACTGACGCTGTTTTCAACAGAATTGCCATGGTGTTCCTTTTGTGCAGAAATAAAAGTTCTCGGAATGACCTGAAAATCAACGGACATTATTTTTGGAATATATAAAAAATACTGGAAGAAGAATCCATGTCAGGGGCCCACACCCTGTCCACGAGGGTGGGGGCGCGCCCTACCCCCCTAGGCGCGCCCCCCTGCCTCGTGGGCCCCCTGACGCTCCACCGACCACAACTCCAACTCCATATATTCATGTTCAGGGAGAAAAAATCAGAGAGAAGGATTCATCACGTTTTACGATATAGAGCTGCTGCCAAGCCCTAAACTCTCTCGGGGGGGCTGATCTGGAGTCCGTTCGGGGCTCCATAGAGGGGAATCCATCGCCATCATCATCATCAACCTTCCTCCATCACCAATTTCATGATCCTCACCGTCGTGCGTGAGTAATTCCATCATAGGCTTGCTGGACGGTGATGTGTTGGATGAGATTTATCATGTGATCGAGTTAGTTTTGTTAGGGTTTGATCCCTAGTATCCACTATGTTCTGAGATTGATGTTGCTCTGACTTTGCTATGCTTAATGCTTGTCACTAGGGCCCGAGTGCCATGATTTCAGATCTGAACCTATTATGTTTTCATGAATATATGTGAGTTCTTGATCCTATCTTGCAAGTCTATAGTCACCTACTATGTGTTGTGATCCGGCAACCCCGAAGTGACAATAATCGGGACCACTCCCGATGATGACCGTAGTTTGAGGAGTTCATGTATTCACTATGTGTTAATGCTTTGGTCTGGTACTCTATTAAAAGGAGGCATTAATATCCCTTAGTTTCCAATAGGACCCCGCTGCCATGGGAGAGTAGGACAAAAGATGTCACGCAAGTTCTTTTCCATAATCACGTATGACTATATTCGGAATACATGCCTACATTATATTGATGAACTGGAGCTAGTTCTGTGTCACCCTTTGTTATAACTGTTGCATGATCGATCGCATCCGACATAATTCTCATCACCGATCCAATGCCTATGAGCTTTTCATATATTGTTCTTTGCTTATTTACTTTTTCGTTGCTATTGTTACAATCGCTACAAAACCCAAAAATATTACTTTTGCTACCGTTACCACTACTATCATATTACTTTGCTACTAAATACTTTGCTGCAGATATTAAGTTTCCAGGTGTGGTTGAATTGACAACTCATCTGCTAATAATTGAGAATATTCTTTGGCTCCCCTTGTGTCGAATCAATAAATTTGGGTTGAATACTCTACCCTCGAAAATTGTTGCGGTCCCCTATACTTGTGGGTTATCACCAGACATTTGGGAAGCATCCATAATGCAAGCAGACAAGTATTTGCAGAGCAGTAAGCTGCTAAGGATTTTCGGAGGATCGAATAGTATATCAAAGACTTTTGTGAAACACCTGAACAGCTGGGGATGAGCAGATACTCGGTAAGTGTGAGGGATTATCCGTAGGGGTATTCATGTGGCAAGGAACTGCAAGGCAGTAGGCACGAAGTATTCTCAGAACAATAGAGAGAATTTTGAGGTATCTTATAATAATAAGATCAACGGAGAATGATTGTATGAATTTCAAGTGTATGTGGTTATCTGTAGGGGTTTATCATTGGAAGGGAATGGCAAAAGTGATGGCACAAAGTCTCAGGAGAACATCGGCGAGTATGAGAAAGACGGATGTAAAATGGTTCATTTGAGGTGCCCGCGGACGCGAGCCGGATTTGCAATGTCCGAGTGTAGATGCTCTAACTACAGCCATTACGCCACTGGCCTGCCCCTGCACAAACCGTTGCTGTCACGCGCACGGAGCGCCGCCGTATTTTGTGTCGCGGCGCACGCACGGAGAAGGTCGCCCGCCACCCCGGGGATTCGCCCTGCCGGCCACGCTTCCATGCATGCACTTCACAGCCGTGCGCCTCGACACTCCGTTACTGCGTGCACGTAACCAGTCTGTACATGTCCGCCTCCCCGACACCGGTTGACCATCGCCCAACTCATCCAGCCGAAACCCCGTCGATTTCGAGCTGGAGGTAGCCACTCCGATCAGGAAATATCTGGACAAGATCCTGAGGCCAACTTCACCGTGTGACTCTATCCTGTCCGGCCCCGTCCGTTTGAGGTAAAAGAGACAAAAAAAGCGGCCCAGCGCGCGGGAGCAAACGGACTTTTGTCCGCTTTGTGTCCGCTTTCGACACATCCCTGGCCCAAACTTGCGCCGGTTTTGGGGTGAAACGGACAACGCGCGGACGGGCGGGACGCGCGCGCTTGTCCTCCCCTGGCCCGCCTGTCGGTGGGAGAAACCAAAAAAACCCCGACGGCCATTTGGCGCCATTTACCCCAAACCCTCCCACGTCCCTCCCCCCTCTCCCCCGTCCATGGCCGACGCCCCGCCGAGTTCCGGCGACCTGGCCGTCGACCCGACCGCAAAGGTGAAGAAGAAGGCGCCAAGGAAGCTGCGATCGGAGTACACGCCGGAGGAGATCGCTAAGTTGGACACGGAATCGGCGAAGAGGAGGGAACGGAGAGCGGCCGTCAAGATGAATGCCGCTGCGGCCAAGTTCGCCGCCCAGCGCGAGGAGCTGGAGGCCGCGCGGCGCAAGGCCGCTGCCGACGAGAAGGAGGACTTCGTCAACAAAGCGCACGCCATCCTCATGCTTGGCATGGGCCGTCCGGCGGGGTTCCATGCAGCGACCGTCGGCCCGGCGAGCACAGGCTCGTCGGTCGCCCGGCCTACGCACTGCCAGTCGCGCGCCGCGCCCATGTCGCCCGGCTTTCCTCCACCCAGGCACGACGGCCAGACCCGTTTCTCGGCGTCGCCGGACGTGGGCTTGTTCGCGCCGTCCACACCACGCCTCGCGGCCGTCATCGACCTCAACGTGGCGCCTGGGTCCAGCAGCGGCGGGCGGCCTTCCGTCGAGATGCAAATGGCCGTCGAGGCGTAGGCCGCTGGCTTTGTTGCCGGCGTGATGAACTCGCGTCGTGAACTGGGGCTTGGCATTTGAAACGTTCCTTTTTTTTAAATAGACGCGGACAGGATGGGGCAAAAGGATGCGGCCGTGCGCTGGGCACACGGCCACCGCATCCCAGGACAGGCCCGGACATAACTCTAAATCCCTATCCAAAGGGACAAAAATCGGGCAAAATGAATGTCCGTCTAGGATCGCGCGGTGGAGTTGGAGTGAGGCGGAGCCCGACGTCGAGGCGAGGCGCACACCCCGACCCAACAAGCCCCACGAACTCCCACACGCAATCCCGCCAATCCCCACGCAACACGGAGGGGCGGCGCCGCAGCAGATTCCAGATCTACTCCACTTCGCACAGTACATGTTCCAGGGCCTGCCAGAGATTCCACCCCACGGACGGGAACGGGATCCAACGGAGAAAACAAAACGGAACGCATGAGCCCAGCCAGAGCCAGCACAAGACATCAATCATTACTCGTTGCATTCTTTAACAATGGAGCAGCAGCAGTACATTAATCTTACAGAAGAAAAAAGAATAGAGTAGAGATTACAAAAATCAGCCCAGCCGAGGGAGCCGCCACGGCACCGCCACATGCACGCCAGCCTTACTATACATACAGTTCCACTCCATGGTGGGGGCAGGAGGCGGTAGTACCCTAAAATACTACGTGCTCCGCCGCTTATTATTGGCGTGGCGTGCCCCCGGTCCCTCCCTCCCCCTGCGTGCATGCATCCCTAGGGCTCACATTACACATTTAACTAGCCCTGGGAGCAACAATGGCTTATTTACTTACCATATTATAACAGTAGTAGTGGTGGTAATACACAATTAAGCATATTAATTTAATGTAATTAATCCAATCCCCATTTGAGAACCCAGCGCCTGCATCTGGAGCTACTTAATTAGTCGGCCATTTTTTGATTTTTAGGGTGCATTTTTCGGAGCAGGTTTTCAGGCGCGCCTTTTGGTGGGCGCGCCCGCGGCGACGCCGGCGTCGGCCTGGGCCTGGGCCTTGGCCTTGTGGGCGGCGGCCTTGGAGCCGCTCCAGTTCCGGCCCTTCCTCTTGGGGTGCGCGGAGCCGGGCGTGGACCGGGGGATGAAGACGCCGGTGCCCTTGCTGCCGCACTGTTGTTGCTTCTGCTGCTGAGGTTGCTGATGCTGCTGCTGCTGCCACGTTCTCCCGGCGTCGCCGGCGCTGTGGTTGGCGCCGTAGCTTGCGGCGTGGTGGAACAGCGTGTAGGCCGGTGGCGCCAACATCGACGGCACATGGGGCGCCATGGACATGGAGAAACCCTGGACGATTCCGAATCAAAATCGCATAGCTGTTAGTGTCGAGCTGCTGCACATGATGTGATGCGATGCGATCATGCCATCGTGCATGCATGTAGTGACTTACTTAAAAGAAAATTAAGAAAAATCGGGCGTCCAATAGCTGTATAGCAGGAGGCGGCAACTAGCTCATTAAGGTCGCTACTAAACTCATGGCAACTTGCGTGCATGCAAAGATTTCATCTCAGCGCTAGCTGCTCGATCTTGTCACGTAGCAGGGATTTTTGTCTTCAAAAAGAAAGAAAAGAAAAGTGCTTGAAACATCATATTTGTACGTAGAGAAAAGATTTTTTTTGTGTGTGTGTGAAAAGGAGGCTTGCCCCCGGCCTACGTAGAGAAAAGAAAAGGGGAGGAAACAGCGAGCATGCAGTACGAGTCGCATGATGAAGGGTTTGTGTGCAAGCAATATGGAGTAGACAGATTGGAGGCTAAGCAAAAGTCCAAACTCCAAAGCAACATGGATGGATCACTTGGTCGTATGCAACATGATAAGTGTCTGGACGATCGATTCTACTCCTAATCCTACTAGTAGTTAAAAACAATTGATTCTTTGTCAATCATGCAGGGTGAGTGGTGACTGTGCTACTACTAATTCGCACCGTCTACGTATGGGCGACGGTAACTAAGTATTAGAGTAAACTGGTTACTTAACGAGGGGGTTAAAAGCTACTAGTAATCTTTGGAGCGGTAAAGTACGTGGTAATTACGCAGCGCATGGTAGAGAGAGGGACATGTGCGGCGACGACGCGGATCGTCTACAGCCATGCGTACGTGGGGTTGCGCGGGCGGGCGTACCTTGCAAGCTTCTACTTGAGGAATGGCTAACGAGAGGGACATATGTTTCTTTCTCCGTGGTTCTCAACACGAATGAGTATCACTAAGTGCACTGCACATCAGGGGCTGACCCTTTCCTAGCTAATTAGTTGGTCTCTACTCCTTCCTTACTGGTGATGCCAAGCTCACTTGAGAACTTGAAGCTTACTACTACAACACAACAACAAAGAGTGCCGCTCACACACAACTCTTTCAGAAATTCGGTGGATTAATGCAATCTAATCCAATCCAAGCCAAGCAGTCTCTTTATTACCAAAAATGCTAGACATACAAAAATTTACAAGCTTTTACAAGCTCTTTTCATCTAACAACCAATCACAAACTTCTCCTTTCCTGATTTTCAGGGTGGGCCGTCCTGCTTATTTGTTGACCAATAAAAACTAACCCACCTGTAAAAGCATGTAAACTGTTTGTACGTGTAGCATTGCCGCTTTATTACTAGGCTTAAATAAAAAAGGATTTGTCCGCCGTGGCAGAGGGCCCCACCCCCGGAGCAGGATTTGTGAACAGCAACTTACGAAAATGGTCAATTTCACAGAAAAGGTGTTTGGTTTCCTCTAAATGCACCGGCTGTCGTTCACTGACGTGCGCACGAAAGGTACATCCGTGCGCGCCCATGTGAACTCCTGGCTGGCTGATGGCAGATGCTTATCCATCAAAAATTCTGCGCGTGAACGAAATTCTGCGCGTACGCTCATGCAACTGGGCCAGCGACAGGCAGAGGCAGCCACTCCATCCCCGGATCCGCGCCACGACCATCTCAATCAATCAATCATCTAACTAACTACCACCGTAATTCACAGCGGGCGGCGTAAGAACAACACACACACATGGCGCCTGCGCACATGAGGATGCTAGGTAGGTAATTATTGGTGGGACAAGGCTGTTGCTTATGCCAACTGAAGAACTCTTGACATGGTTGGAGACCACGAAGGAGGGAGGAACGAACACGGCCGCTCATGCATGAGCTGCCTTGTCTTCTTCAGCTTCGGCTCTCCGCTTTTAATCGGGCAACGGAAAAGTATGATGGTTTGGTGTGATTTGATTTGGTTTGGCCGTGTGTGCAAGCGCAGCCATGTCGTGTGGCCGTGCTAGCCGCAACTAATAACAGGTACCAAGTTGGTACTGGCGCCACCAACTAACTACCATACCAATCGAGGAGAGAAGAGAAGACCCTAGCTAGCCAGCCAGCTGCAAGAACCTAACGGAAAGAAGCAGAGCTGACCCACCCGATCGATCGATCGAGCGAGCGAGCTCGGTACCTCGCCACACACGGCATGCATGTAGATGTAGCCCGCGGGCGGGAGAAATGACAGGGCAGAGCAGTAATAAGCCAGGAAGTAAGTAAGTAACTCACCGGCGGGAGGTGGACGGCGGCGGGGAACTGCGAGGCAGCGAAGTCGGCCTCGTCGTCGTCGGTGATGAGGAGGGAAATCCGCTTGCTGAGCTCCGCGAAGAAGAGGTCGTCGTCCAGCTGCATCTCCACCTCCATCTTGCTCCTCTCTTTGGGCTGAGGTTGCTTGCCGGAGTTGGGGCGGTTGCTTGACAGCAGAGGACGGACGGAGAGGTGGAGCAGGGGAACAGAGAGGCTTGGTGAGCTCGGGCGCAGGGGGGCGCTTTAATAAGATTTTTCCAGGGCAAGGGCGAGCTCCCTCGGGGCTGGGCCGGGGTGGGGTGGGGCCGGTGGAGCAGTTGGCCAATCCCTAGTTGGAAAGGTGGTGGGCCCCACGAATGTGCGGGCGCCTGCCGCACACACAATCTGGTCTCTGCGGTGAGGTGCGCCCCACATCATCGCCCCCGACACACGGGGGCCCCGCGCGTCAGTAGTATTTCTCTAGTACTCCCTTCGTTTTTATTTAGTTCGCATATTAGCTTTGGTCAAAGTCAAGCTTTATAAACTTTGACCAAGTTTATATAAAAAAATATTAAGATATACAATAACAAATCAATAATATTAGATTTATTATTAAATATATTTTCACATCGTATAGATTTATTATGATAAATTTCTATATTGTTGTCTATAAACTTAATCAAATTTTACGAAGTTTGACTTCAGTCAACTCTAATATGCAGAGTATAAAAACGGAGGGAGTACTACTAGTACATGCTCCGACCCCGAAGGAAAAAGGAAAAAGGAAAAGGAAAAGTGACCCTGTTGCAGATGGAGGTGGCTGCGATCACGGTGACGACGAGCTGCTCGATCCACTCTATCCGTTTCTGTTTCTGGTCAGACAGGCGGACAGGGACGATGGTTGGATGATGGGTTGGATCTTGGATGGACGGCACTCCACGAATTCGAGCCGTGATCGTTCCAGGCACCGTTCGTTGTCGAGCGAACGGTTCCAACGCCGAATCCATCCGCACAGTGTTTTTATTGGATCTGGATCGTCGGAATCCCAGGAATGAAGTCTGGATCCGGTGACGCCCGCCAGGGCCGCCGGACGGGCGCAACCAATGCTGTGCGCGAGAGAAAGTGACGGGTTATTATTATTATTATTTAGTTATTATAAGCGCGGGATTATCTTTGTTCCTGGATGGAATGGAGGAGAGGATGAGGGGGCTCCGGCGCCGAGTAGGCCACCGAAGCCAGCCGCACCGCGAAACCCGGGCTTCACGACGGCACGCACCGCCGCAGCAGCACCGCATCGTCCGCTGGCTCTGCTTGCCCGCCTGCCCACATGGCCGCCTGGGTGGGGTGGGGGCGCACCACCGCTGCCGGCCGCCCGTCCTCTTCGGCCTGTCAGTCAGTCAGTCCCCGGACGGCGGGGCCCGCCTGCCCTCACCTTTTCTCTGCACCTGCGAACGAATGAATGAATGACCGCATCTGCATCAGCAGGCTGTACCGTGATGCGATGAGCCGAGGCCGAGCTGATCCAAACACAGCACGATTCCCGAAAGGCTGGCCATGTCGCGCCCCTCTCTTCTCTCTCTAGCCGTCACGGCAACTCCTAATCAAGCGCATCGCATCGCACTAAACAAGGCATTTAAGTACTAAGTACACCGCCAAATCGCATTTAGGTCTGCAAAATAGTACTATTACTGTAGTACTGCTGCTGTTTTGCAGCCGAGGTGGTGGTGGTAATCATCGTCATCATGAGAGTGGAGAGGGAGAGGGAGAGGGAGATCCATTCCAGGAGTCTACAGGGCGGCAACAGTGGTTCCCATCATGGGCCTGGGCAGGGGTTGGCCGCTGCCCCTCGGTTCCTATCCGAACCCCCCGGCCCCGGGGGATTGGATCGGATCGGATTGGATGAACCACCTAGACCTAGCCAGCCAGCCAGCCACCGAACCGGCGCCGATCAAAGGCAGCGCGCGCTCCACGTCCTGCTCCTCCCACTGGGGCGGGACTGGGGCTGGGCTGGGTGGGGGCGGCCGCCCGAGGCCACTCGCTACGCATTCTGTTTCCATGTGCACGTTACGTTAACCCCACTTCCCTTCCGTCTGAGGAGGGCGCGTACGTACGGCCACGGGCGTACGGCGAGCCGTTTTTGGACGGGAGGAACGACTGGTGATGCCGCGCGCGTGCGCTTCTGTGGCTGCCCGCCGCCCTCCCGTTGGTCCAAGCCGACGTCCTTTGGATTGGATGGATGCTTGCGCGCCGGTGGCTCGTGTGGTGGAGTAACTTGCAGCGCCGCCGCGGGTGCCGACAGGCGACAAGTAGGGGGCTGGCTGGCCGGCAGCTGTGCGCGTTGTGTGCAGGCTGTCAGTGACCAGCGACCAGCTTGGGAGAACGTGTGCCTGCGGGCTTGCGGCTTGGCTGGCACTGGCCGGCAAGTTGCAACACAGGATGCATGCGAGTACCTACCTGCAGCAACGGTGGGTCGGGATTGTGAGCATCCCTCGGCACGTTACCACGGCCCATGCATGAGCAGTCGGCAGAGTAGACGATTGCTGCCGTGCGTACGAGAGCAGTAGGGTTTCCCAGGTATTTCTGTTTGCACTGTTTTTTTCGAGAAAACAGCAAGAGCTCTGCCTTTGCATTAAGAAGAAGTGAATTGGCCAGTTTATAAGGAAAATTGGCCGAAAATCGATACATCGATACACACCAGCCCCGAGACTGCGTACCTAACGAGCCGACTTCCCTGTCACCCAAACGACCAAAGTTGCCACTCCACCACACGACCTGGAGCCGCCACTCCAGCTTACAAACGACATAAACTCACACACGTCGGCCCCGAGGCCGCACTCCACACGAGTCGACGACTCTGTCGTCCACACGACCAAAACCGACACTCCACAGCACAGAGGTGCTCTCTGGAGCCGCCGCTCCGACTTTCCCGCCGGACCCGAGGTCGCATTCCGCCTGAGCTGACGACGCTGCCGCCCACGCGACCAGATCCGACACTCCACAACATAGCTTTCCGGAGCCGCCGCTCCGACATCCTCACCGGCCCCGAGGCCGCGCACACGCCTGGCCGACGATGAACCCGCAAAGCCACCCGAGCCACCGTGAACTGACGAAGGACCAGACCTCCAACGCGTCGCCCCCAAGAAGGAAGCGACAAGTATGCCGCCAACGCCCGCTCCGACCAAAGGTCGAAAACTTGGGTTTTCACCTGGAGAGCCCGAGACCGAGGCGACAATGGTGGTGAAGGGGCTCCACGACAACGCCTCTAAGGAGGGAACGACGTCCTAGTACGCCGTCAACGTCGGCAACGACCGAGGTCGAGCTAGGCTTTCGCCCGGAGCTCACCAAATCCATTCTCACCGTAGTCTGCCCAGCAAGCCGTCTCCAACATCAAGCCGGCCGTCATCGTCCAAGCCACATGACCAAGCACGCAGAGCAGCACACCGCCGCCAACCACCACCGGCTGCAGAAACCACTGCAGCCCATCTCCCTCCACAGCGGCGTCGCGGATCTGGGCCATCCGCACAACAACACACCACCATGGAGTCCCCCGCCAGCTGCCGCCGAGGCCACCTGCGGCCGCCCAGCACGCAGGGCAGCACCATCGCTGCCCTGACCCCACGCACCTCCCCGCCACCCCCATGGACCAGAGCCGGTGCGCCTCTGCCGGACCGCCGCCACAGGCCGACGGTCCGCCTCACACCAGATCCGGGCGCTAGGGCCCCGGATCCGCCACCTCATGGGCTGCCGCCGGACGACCTCCACGGGAGAGGAGCACGTCGACACCGCCACGTCCTGGGGCCGCCGCCCCAGCATTCCATCGCCGACGAGCAAGCCGCAGGCAACCCCGCGACCGCCGGCCACCTCCACGGGGCGTCGCGCCCAGCCGCCGCCGCGCCAGATCCAGCCGCGGCCGGCTAGATCCGCCCCCACGCACCTTCTGCAGCCACGCCGGCCGTCACCACGAGGCAAGGCCACCGGACGGACGCCAGCCGCGGCGAGTCCCCTTGCTCGCACGGCAACCGGCCGCCGGAAGAACATGGCCCGCCGCCGCTCTCCGCACGGGCTTTGCCCGACGAAGGCCGCCGGCGGCGGCGAGGGGAGGGAGCGGCCGCTCTGGCCGGATCTGGGGTCGCCGCCCGAGTCGCCCCAGGGAGAGAGCGACGCGGGGGCCTTTCGTGAGACAGCGATGCCCAGGGTGTCGAGTCCGTCCAACAGCAACGAATACATCATATTAATCTCAGTCCTCTTGCTCAATCTCCCGATCAGCCAGCCGAGCTTCTCCAGGGTAAATAATAAGTGCATGTGATCAAAACAGGTTGCCGACACAAGTAGTAGCAGCAAAAAATCCACACCAATATGTACACGGATTCACAGGCTTTAGATGCTTTTACATGTTTGGGTATGCCCAATCTCCGCCACAGCTTTACATTTGTACTGTACAATTCATACTCGTAATTCTCCAAAGACTTTGCCCGCTAAGCAGAAACACAAAGAAACTCAGGGAGCTGATGAAGCCCCATACACCATCATTTCAGCTTATTATTCACACATCCTCAGCATGGAGAGCAAACTGTCAAGCAGAAACAAACAACATTACACATTGTAAAAAACAATTACATGGATATAATTTTCAAAGACAGTTTAAATTCATTCGGTGTCTCTACAACTTCGGTTTCTTGGACTAGAACTTTGGTGTATCAGTATAGATAGGGAATGCAAAATGATGTTATAATTTTGACGCTACCAAGTAATTTGCTTTGTCAAGCCCTTCTGACCCCCTAACTGGCACAGTAAAAGATCCACCCCTAATATATAGTTTCGAGTTCAGATCCACCAAATTGAAGGAAACAAAGGTATTTCCCTGCAGTGAAAGAATGTTGTATGTACAAAGAGGTGAGCAAAAACTTACGGCCAAGCAAAGAATTAGGTCTTTCATGCATTTGTACCCACTCAGGAAAGGACTCTCTAGATTCATAGCTTCGTATCAGTAAATGCAGCAATGGTGGGTCTGTAAGTTCGTATGGAAGACATCCCATCTTATTTGTTGAATTTTATATGAAGTACTAACACCTACATCTCCTTAATGTGTATCATCATCTACTAAGTTGACATTCATCGCAAAACTGATGCGTCAAATCAAGTCCATATAAAATGACCATAATGCGTTTAAGCTGGTTCAAGCCCGCTAGTGAGCTTTAATCATCTTTCACCACATTAACCTCAGCAAGGCTCTGACACTAAGCAGCGAACCATGCCTTTTTTCCATGGCTAACAAGAACAGGGTACAGTTGGGTTGCAGTATGCCACTTACAAATTCCAAAAAATAGAGGTACACCACACAATTAACCATGCCTACAATTATACAAACCCAGTAACTGTGCTTTAATTTATGTGCTAAGCTTAAAAAATTTAGTAGGCTATTCTACCATATATATTGGGAGAAACTTAGCCAGAGCAAGTCTAGTGTATTACATAACTATAAAGTTAACTCCACACAGAAAAGATGTGCAATGTTGTAAATCTACTCAATAAAAGGCATGTTACAAAACTTTGATGAGGGTTGGTTTCGACGAACCATGTCCTAGTTAATAGCTTACCTAGAAAACTACCAGAAACATCAAACACACATAGTTCAAGTGTCAAAATGATAGTGTTAATATTCATTATTACTCCCTCCGTTCCAAAATAGATGATCCAACTTTGTACTAACTTTAGTACAAAGTTGGGTCATCTATTTTAGAACGGAGGGAGTAGATCGCAACCAACAACATAACTACAGAAAACAGAATAAACGACAATAAACAACAGAATGCAGAAACAACCATACCAGCATACTCTTCCTTATGGCTCAGCACTCCTAACTTTGATCTCCATTAGTTTCTCAACAGGCTGTCTGCATATGGGGCATTTATTTGATTGGAGCCTTAGAGCTTGTGCACATTCACTGCACATACACTGTACAACATAGGACCAATCAGATAACAACATTAAGTAATGTAAGTGAGATCTGAGAAAGCAAAAGTATAACTGCAGGCTACAATTAGTTATCTTACCAAATGCCTGCAAGGAAAAACAGCAGTGTCCCTTGGCTCTGTCAGGCAGATAACACATTCTTTCCCCATGCCATCATCATCAGCATCAGGAACATCAGCTTCCGTGGAGTTGACAATCCCATATATTTCTTTCAGCTCATAGCGCACACCATTAATCCACAATATTTGCTTGACAACTTTGACTTGAAGATCGTCGTTATGTTTCTCTATAACAGCAAGTGTAATTTGTGCCCGTGTGGGGTTTACTGTTTGACCACCTTCCTCTGGAGATGGAGAAGCTTCCGCATAAACTACCAGTGGGTATACTTCCTCTGAAGGATTTGAAAGCTCATCCAGAGAAAAGAAACCCAGATCAATTCCAGATCCAGAGGGCTGGACATAATTTTGAGCCAATCCTTTTTGGAAAGGTATCTTTGTTGGTGTCTGCAAGTCTGGGTACACTGAAGAAAAATTGCAATCTTTTCCTTCCTTGGCAAAGTAATGTATAACTAAACTGCAATACACAAAAATAAGTATAAATATGGTCATTAAACATTAAAGAAAGCTGGAATATTAACCAGACTTGGATTTTATAATTTTAAACAGGCTTGAATATGATCAAAACGACCAGATAAAATTTCACCTAGTAAAATGGATTTTACAACTTCTATAACGAGTCAATATGTCATGTACCCACGAGAACTAATGTAAAATATGTTACACCTATGCTGCAGAAGTTCAAAAGGAACTACAATTGCAGGTGATGTACAAACCCCGCATACAACATTTTTTAACATCTTATAAATTTTAAATAACCCCTCCCTTTAGAGGGTTTCAGTTCAGATTAAGTACACTAATCGAGCAATGCCTGTAACTCCATCTTTTCTAATCTATCCTTCACGTTTGATACAAAGGTGAATAAGAAGTCAATAATTCATGAGATTGAAAAGCTACCCTTCACTGCTCAAAGATTAAGAGCCTGTTTGGGACTGCTCTACTCCGTAAATTCCAGCTCCACTCTCAAAACCACAATCCAAACAGGGTAGCTCCATGATGTCCCACTCCGCAAAAAAAAACTCAAATCTGGGGGACAGCTCCGTATTTTTCATGTAGCTCTTCAGGAGGTGCTCCAAAAACTCTAGTTTCAGGAGTCCTCATGGAGTTGGGACACTGCCATTGGTAAGTGGATAACGGTTTGTTTCTTTTTGAGGACCGGTACCCCACACGCACGCAACCCCTCCTTATCCGTGTATCCCTTCATTCTCCTCCACATCACGAACAGGGCGCTGCTCCACACCCCTAGCACCGCCACCGCCACGACGACAACGCTAGAGAGACGACCACCGGAATGGATAGATCCAATGGCCCTCTTCCTCCCACCCCCGGTTTCTCAGCCCCCCTCGAGCCTCCGAGCCACGGCCCAGCGAGGAGGGCCATGGCTGCCCAAGCTTCGGCTTCGGCCGGGCACATCACCGGCTTGGTCAGCAACGACCAGACCGCCGCCCCGGCAAAACCTGGGGCACGATCTTTCCCACCAAAATTTCGCATTCTTGAAGCTGGAGCTAGCTAGAAGCCAAACTCTATGGTGGAGCTGCAACTCCTGGGTGGAACTACTTCAAAGTGGATTTGGTGGAGTGGAACTGATTTTGGAAGGATGGAGCAGTCCCAAACAGGCTCTAAGCTTCACATAGGTCAATTTTGTAGTATCCAAATTCCAACAAGAGTTTTAGCCTAAATTATGTGCTGTAGGCTGTAGCCACCCCTAGGAGAACAAAACCCTGCTATACAGGTCAGCAAGTAGGCAGTAGCTACACAATTTAGACCAGGCAAAACAAATCTAGTCCTGATCTCAGCGTTGGAGACAGCCAATTCTCACCTGCCGTCGGTGACCGCGTCGAAGGTGAAGGAGACGAGGCGGCGGTCAGGGTCGGCGGCGTCGGGCACGAGGCGGATGGTGTCCTTGCGCAGGTTGATGTCGTTCTTCACCTTGAGCGCCTGCTGGTGGCCGACGAACTCGGGCGGGGGCCCGGTGAGCGCGGGCATCTGCGACGGCGGCGGCTGGGGCGCGGGGTGCCACGGGCCGTGGTACGCGTGCGGGGGCGGCGGGTGGTGGTGGTTGTAGTAGTACGCGGCGGCGGAGGAGGAGGGCCCG
>NC_041380.1:454237297-454251611 GCF_002162155.2 Triticum dicoccoides
AGTAGTGGTGTAGGGGCGGCGGCGGGGGCGGGTAGTAGTCGTCCCGCCGGCGGCGGCTGGAGGAGGAACCGCCCATAGCCTCCGGGTGCGGGTCCGGGGAGGTGGGAGGAGCGGGAGGAGGAGGCGAGGCTGAGCCGGGGTTGGGGCGGTGGATTTGAGGAGGAGGAGGAGGTTGCTTAGGCCGCGTGGGAGTGCGGGCGTACGGCGGAGTTGACGCGAGTGGGGAGAGGACTCGGATTGACTTTTTCTGGCGAGGTGAGGGGTTTTTTTTTCACGCGGGGAGATCCCGCGGTGGATGGAAGGAGCTGTCGCTGGCAGCGGCGACTAGCTCTGCCCTGCTCTCGCTCGGCCTGCTTCCGTTGTCACCGTCGGCGCACAGTTAAAAGGACCGGGACGGGAAGGGTGCGGGTGGTACATCTTCTCTTTCCCCAAATAGAAGCGTGCTAGTCCGTACCCAAACCGCCCAAGAGGAGAGGGAGGGTAACGTGATCCCACCGAAACGCGTTCTGTCGTTAATAGTAGAATCCGAATTTGTACCCTAAAAAAAGGAATCCGAATTTGAGCCCATGGATACTTGAATTCATGTGATGTGATGGGATTGCATATTCAAACCCATGGCTTCGTCAACCTTAGAGAAACTCTAATTCATCCCAAACAACAGTTTCTAAAAAACGCCCCTCTAACACGTCAGATTTTTAGCGTTTCCGAGCAACACCCTTGGGAAGTCGGATCCTGCGCATGAACCCTAGAGCGTTCGCTCGGCCCTTTGGTTCAAAAAGTCCTCGTCCACCCGAAAATTGAGATGCTTTGCTCTCTCTTGATCTTTAATTCCAGCTTTTTCTACGGGATGAAGTTCCGCTTCCCAACGGCCACATATCCTCGTTGTCATAGACGCAGACGACAACATCTCTAGAGTAGTATTCGTCGCAACGCTGTTGGCTTCGACGAGCTATCTCGGCCCATTCCTAATTCAATTGATGCCTCTATCCATCTCTCGAGCTTCTTCCTGTCGCTACCACCTTGCAGCCAAAGTTCGCGGTTGCCGCCATGCAGCACCTGGCCACCATCCGGCCCACAAGGCTCGCGGTTGGCTCCCATGCCAACATCGCGCTGACCACCGCGATCTCAATTGCCGATGAGGCCAGAAATTGGATTATGGCTCCTCTTCGCCTGCTCAAAGTGTTCACGGTGAGCTCTCGTCGGCAACCACGCTCATTTTGGTGACACACACAAGATGTTTGATGAAAAGGCTGATAGAGAGAGAACATTTCCCTTGTTTCATGTAATAGTGTCAAATATAACTAAATTGGATTATTATTTTATGCAAAAAGAGGTCAATTACAAGAAAATATTGGGAGTCAAGTTTATTTTCAGTGTAGAGGATTTTTGTGGGATTAAGTTTTGAGAGTGGATTTTTCGAACACATTACAAAACATCTCATGCTGAACAAACATCACCGGAAATCTTGAAATAAATCCAGAAAAATACCCTGGTGGACTGATTCCACCACAAAGAATCTATCCATCTAAGCTAGGCTCAATTCCCGGGATGTGTTAAGAGTTAGAGAATGCAATCACCAGCACTAGTTTTGATGTAGTATCTCCCTAAACGCAAAATAAGCTCACTAAGTTAATACGTATCGGGTGATATTCACATGCTTTCCTAATCCAATTTTTTGAAAAGTCACATTTAAATGTTTCAAAACGTTCAAAAAAATTGTGAATATTCACAAGACATGTGCCTACAAACCATAAAAATTCAAAACAAAGATTGAGAAACAAAAAAACAAATCCAGATGCTTTGTCTTCTTTTGATATTATTCATGCTAGATTTGTCTTCTTTTGACATCATTTATGCTAGATATGTCCTTTTTTTTCCAACATGTATTTTGAATTTTGGTCTGAAACTTTTAGATGTTATAGACACTTGTTTTGTGAACATTAACAAAAAATTTACTTATTTTTTAGAAACATTCAAATGTGACTTCAAAATTTGGAGGGAAGCATGTGAAGGGTGGTATCACCTTATATCTGCCCCATCAGACTAGTAGCAAGAGAGGGCACCGAGCAGTAGTAATCACGGTAGCACCTTCCGCAGCTGGACCAGACGGCCATGTTCTCCTCAGCCGTGGAGATCGGAGGAGCAGGTGAGTAGAAATGGTGACAATGAAGTTAAAGACAATGGGAAGTGACTAGGATCAGAGACAAGATAATAAAGTCACTATAAAAAGAAAGATGGTAACGGCTACCAATAACATACTGACTGTAAAAGCAACAAATAGCACACATTCGCAAACGATGTGCTTAACCCACGATTTCTCAGAAGTTGAAGTATATCTTATTAAATTCTCAGATTGTTGAGTAGAGTGGCGAATCCCGTGACCAACCAAAAACAGTATTTTCTCTCCCATGGCAACCAGTTGAAATTTCGGTTGCCATTTACCTGCGGATCCATTAGGCCGAACCCAAACTATATGCAAGTTGTCATCTTCACAGTAAGTTATCCTTACGAATTACTGGTGGTTCTTATCGAGGTCTGCCAAGAGGGAAGCAAGAATGGCCGTCTTGCCTTCTGATCTATACATGCCGCACTGCTACGGAGTAACTGAGATACTCAAAGTTCCTGCCTGAACTGGAATACCCATCTCAACACGCAAAAAAGTCATCAAGTGTGTTCCCGACTAATGCCGTGCTTCTTCTTCATCATCTTCATTGTTTTCCTCGGCTTGAGACGCCAGCTTCACGATGTCTTCCACACGGATCTTTCCTTCTGCACACACAAGAAATCGTCAGAAACAGTGGGGAAAACTGGACATGTGGTATCATGAGCAGAAAAGAATGTCACAAGCACAAGGACCTTTGTCTTTAGAAAGCTTGCTGATAAGCTCTTGGACGCCTTCTTTCCCTATGGTGTCCTTGAGATAAGCTGCTGCCGCTGCTACTTCTTCAGGAGTCACTTTGCCATCATGATCCCTGCAAATTAGGTACGAACGATATCAGCATGTTGACAAAACATGCTCCAAGTACAGCCAAACATTTTCGTCTACAAAAGAGTACTCCCTCCAATCCATATTAATTGTCGGTAAAACGGATGTATCTAGACAAGCGACAACTAATATGGATCGTAGGGCGTACTATATACTGCATTGAATAGCAATCTTTATCATGTCACATAAGCAAGCACAGGGGCAACTCATGGAGTATCCGAGTAACTAAATTGTAGAATGAATCTGAGATAGGAATATTTCTCACACATCTTCCAGAAGTTGAGCCATATAAATTAGCTCACCAATTAATTTTGACTTGCCACACAGACTATAAATGTCTGTATCAGCAATAATATATCTGAGTTAAAATCATTTATGTGAACATGGTAGATAAATGCTGCACCAATACTTTCGCCAAAAAAAATGTTACACCGATACTTCACATGGTCGTTAGACAGCCAATGAGTACGGAGCACGAAAAGGAGATTCGGAGGATTAAACAACAAAGAAAAACATGATCGATACAGCAGCAGTTCACCCCCCAACTAAAATAAGGGCAAGTTAACCTTCCCCGTGCAGGCCATGTTACACCCCTCTCGCACCCTCAGGGACAACCACCTATTAGCGTTAGTGGAGAGTAGGGACAGTTTTTTACTTGTCTCTGTTATCAGTCACGGTAACGGGGTAATTACTGAGAAAAGTAGAGTCCATTATTCTACATCTGCTTCTGTTAGTTATTGCTTAAAAGTAGTTAGTTGTATATTGTAAAATCAGCATTTTTCTGAGGAAAGGTAAATCCCTGGATCAGTGTAGGGGCAACAAAGTGTCGACATATCTGGACCAGAGCAGCATATAAATCATAAGAACAGATATCGAAGAATGGCGATTGACAACTAAACTACCACTTAGGGGTAGGTGGTACACAGTGATCACTGATACAGCTCAATTCCTACAGATTGGCAGGAAACTCAGTACTACCGAAACAACCGCTTCCAGTTTGATCGGATTAGGTCGTAGCCCTCCCTACCTAAACAAACCCTAATGAAGGTCCAACTCCTAGAGGAAATTCACCAGCAGCACAATGCACTAGCTGACTGGCATGCAATTTGAAACGACTTTGATACACATGCAATTGACGTACCTATCAAGCAGTTGCCAGCGGTTTCCGATTTGTGCATCCACGTCATCAATCTCCTTTTCTAACTCCTGAAGCATAGCATCAACCTAAAACAGAGCAAAAAGTATATGTCAACAACTAACCCCATAAATTATTGAAAAACAATGTATAGATGACCAACATCAATGGTAGCTCCACCAAAAAAATCTCTCCAACTAACAGACTTGGGGGATGGCTAATGTAGGTATAGAGATCAGTCATAAAGCCACACGGTGTAACTTTGTTAACAAGAGCAACCAGGACCCTTATACTTCTAATGCTGACATCTATATTTCAATTATTCTTTTTTTGGCTAAAGAGAGAATTTGCTGCATTAAGAAAGAATTGTCAGTCATTTTGACATAAAGAACAGAAGTTGTGCCAGCGACCAGGCATAAGTGCCTAGAGCTAACTTGTGAGGAACTCTCAATCGTATACTTCAATGTAAACTAACACAGTACCCTTGTAGTATAACTCTGTTGATGCTAGTTCACCATTTTGTTCCAAATGAACACGTAACATAAAGGTGGAAATGCAATCAAGCAGGTGTCAACAGTATATGCAGGCAGGACCTAGTGAAAGTTGACTAACTCAGGATGCAGTTTATGATGAAAAGATCCATTCATACTGTCTAATTTAGGATACAGTTTATGATTAAGAAATCCGTTTGTTCTGTTTAGTATCTCCAACTAACAATGGAATGAAACTAAACTAGGTCTAGTATACTACTAGGCCGAAAACTGGTACCACATACTGTCACCGGGTTACCGGAAAAACTGGGTATAAGGTCTGTATAAGGTCGAATACAAGGCCAATTAACCCATATACTCGCTGCAAAGTAACCCATGGGTAACAGTTACCTTGTATCACATAACTTGCCAACAGCAGGCAATCAAACACTTATTTCTATAAATGTTGAGAAAAGTATTTAAGATGTTCCCATACCCTAAGAACTAAGGAAAAGAAGTAAATCATTATCTGACAAAATTGTGCCCAAGTAATTTAACCGTTTCAGCTTCTCAAGCTACTCATCGGTAGCCGACAGAAGTCAGGGAAAAAGCGATCACCTTAAACAGCGAACCAGAGAAATATATAGTATACCAATAGAAGCAGAGTGTTACGAGCTTTGACTTTTCATGCATGGAAGAAATACATACCTTGTCAATCAGCGCTGACGAGACCTTTTCCTCTGAAGCAACCTCTGTGGTGTCGTCTGACTCCTCTCTAGCAGCCATATATGCCTTCTTAGCTTCTTCTGCCCCCTCTGTGTCTTCTCTTTCAAGCATGGAGTTATATAGTTTTATCTGCATTCCTCAAAAATTAAGTCCTACTGAGCCTCCACGGTAAAACAGTGCATACATGCAACAAACAAACAAAATGCTGTATGGTAATTGTCCTTCTGATCCCACTTCAAAAATTCACATCGTACCTCCTTGTTGACAAGGCTAAGGAACTCTTGACGCTCCTTGCTAACAGACTGCAATGTAAGTAATTATGGCACTGTCACTAAGAGTCTGCAAAGTACTGACAGAAAAACACAGATTGACTAGGATCATACCGATGCAGATGCCAGCACAGCCAATGCTCGACTGATATTACAGAGCTGTTCCTTGTCATGTTGTTTTGCTTCTATCAGTTCTTCTTCTTCCCTAGCAGTAGGCTCAGTCATTTCCTTTAAAGCCAAATCTTCTTCAGCAGCCTCCTGTTCTGTGAGATTTGCCTTTTCTTCCTTCTTTTGTTTTGCCTTCTCTTCTTTCTCTTTCTTCTTCTCTTCCTCCTGAATATATTCATACAAAGCATTAAAATAACTGATTACATGTTCAGTAGCAGCATTACGCTAAGTTAAAATAAACAGGTAACAGCTGAGTGTTAGCAGCAATACAGCACTATGCCGAAAATAACATACTTGGGTAAGAGTGCTATGCTAAAACAATTGGGTAACAGTTCAATGTTAGCAGCACCAACGCTGGCTTCCCCACCGCCGTATTACGCAAAGCTGATCGGGCGGTGCTTTCACGGCTTTGGTACCCACCCTTTCTCAATTCATATAGTTGCCCATGCATATTTATTAATGCTTTAAATTACTCCATTTTGTTTAATATATCTGAATTTTCTATTAGATGAAATGCTTGAAAACAGGTCATTTGGCTACACTGTCTGAGAAACTAGTGATGATTATTAAATGAGCATAATTATAGACTAATCAGCAGAAATTAAGTGATTCTCTTTAATCAGTAGAATTTGAATCATCACAATCTTACACAACCAACGTTAGATCAGCATATAAACAGACTCTCAGAACCTTGGGTGCATCTTAGACATTCTCACACACAGCCACAGCTCTTACTGCTACTTTGCCAAATGACCCTACAACTCCCTGACAGCTTTTCCAGCAGAGCCAAACCACAGGTGCTTTTAGACAAGCCCCAGCCCAATCGAACAGAACACACCTTTTCTCATAAGGCGTGTCTCTAGAAGTTGTTCATATGATATGATATGTTCACAGTTGACACTACACTACAGGGCCTTAAGTAACAAATAAAGGGATATCAAGAGTTCAGACAATTTTATTTCCAGTGACATTTTAGCTATATGCCCTTTCTACTAGATATATTCTAGTTTTACTATGGAATAGCACAAACCATGTATAGCTTCTTAATACATATATTGCATACAAGGAGGACATGAATAAGCAAGACTCTTGAGGTTCAATTATGAGAAGAAGGGCATGACAGGATATTAGACACATTCCAAAATCTGAGGCAATGCAGGGTACATATGTTACCATGGGGTGTCAGAAAAAAGAGTACATCAAATAAATGAGTTTTTGAATTAACAAGAGATAAACAAACTAATAAAATAAGGAGCCAGTCCGTGCCCACTCCGCTAAAAGTACAAATATGAAGCATGGGTTCAAAGAGAGCATTCATGTGTTAGCTTATCACACGTACTATCAGTGTGGGTTTCATACTTATGCCAAGTATCATGGTTGCATTGACAAACAATGTAAAGTAGTACGCAATTTTTTTGTATCGATAACCTATATATATTAAAAAATAATACAATCTATGTGTTACACACCTTGATAAGTTCTTCCTGCATCTCAAGGAATTCCAGTTTTCTCCTCCTCTCAGAAACTGAATCTTCAGATGGCAATGCTGTCCCAATTGTATCCACAACTTCATCTGGCAAAGAAGACAATGTTGCTACTACAGCATCCTCGGGTTTCATTCTCCCAGCCAGGGTAAAAGCTCTGACAGCATTAGCAAAGATGAATAAGGACGCAAGCCCAAACAGAACTGTTCTAGCCACTAGCCAGTGGGAAATACATCAACCAAATTTACCTTGAAAGTATGAGAAGAGAAGATGGCACAGCATGATTAAGTGATAGATCCAACCAGTCTCGTAGCTGGGCAGAAAACAAAATTGCAAGGAATTACTACAAAAGTTTAATATCCATTTACAAGGTAGCAGTTTAAAAAATTGAACACAAAGAAGTAGTGGTGAAAGGCAGTGCAATCCAACTTCAGATATGCTTAATTCTAAGTGGATGCTGAGGCAATGGATGTTGTTTTCCTTCAACAGTGCATCAGGATAAACTAACATAATGAGAGCAAGAAAAACTGAGAACTAATAAATAAACTACACCAAGAACATGGTAACTACTAGGATAATACGAAATCATGGCACTGGCACATTGATGTACAGTCCGAAAAAGCTACAAAACAAACAGGTATTCTTCGGAAATTGTGAGTATTGCAGGAATGATGCTGGCAAACCTGTTTACGCATTTCTTCTGTTGACCGCAGACCAAGGTGACCGCGATCACGGCAGGCTTGCCGGAGCTCCTCTTCAGAAAGAGAATCAACACCCTCAGCTTGAATCATTTTATCATCATTCTTAATGCTGCATACGCATTAGCAAGAAATGACAGATATTTTATATTTTTACACCACAATTCTAAACATAAATGCCAGATTGCATTGAAATAAATGTCAAAAACAGTAAGACAAAGGGCAAATCCAGTAAATGAAGAGTTATCAGTACTATCTTATAACTACAGTAAATAAACATATATGGTGAACGTTATGTGCAGTTTGAGTCAAGCACATGTTAGATCCATTCAAATGCAGAGTCAATTGTAGATAAATTTGACATTGTCTCTGATGTCTACTAAGCTTCCACGTCCAGCAAACTACTATGTGTTTTCTCTTCGTGTATGAACTAACATAAAGTGTTGTATAATATCTTCTGAATAACTTCATTTATTTTACTAGAAGTCATATACATAATTTACCCTTTCTGTGCTAATGTCATAATACATACTGCTATGTTTACAGGATTAGATTACCCACTTGAAATTCTAATCTGAATGATTGTCTGGTAAGCTCTGAAAAATGATAGCAGAACCTAGTGTCTCAATCATGGGCTTATCTCCAAAATTGGTGGTTCCAGTTATACATGCGCATAACACAAAATAGTGCTTCAGAGCAACAGATCCAAGCTAACTAACACTTCAATTACAAGTTTCATATTTGCAAACATGTTCACTTCTACTTCACAAATTGCAGAGTGTACCCTTTACTTTTCTCTATAAATACTTACTCTCGTAGTTTTTTCCGAAGCATGAATCTCAAGTAATGATCTGTACCAAAAGGTCGAATACCCATATATTTGCACATATTCACCAAGCGTGCTCTGCAGGAAAACATTGATCAGTTCTGGTACAATTTTGATCCTGTACTTACAAGGGTGTACAAAACTGAAATAATGGGTAACCTGCTCATGTTATCCAAGGTCAATTCATCATTAAAAAGCTTCGCGAAGCTCAAGATTTCATCATTGGATACACGTTCACCTTTCCTAACCTGATTGCAGTTTAATTTAATGTAAATTATGCAACAAAATATAAGGAAATTCATAATATACATTTAAAAGGAATTGACAATCTCAAATACAGGAGAGCTGGTAGCGATACCTTGTTTAAAAATTCGTCCAGATCTTCAGCTGTCTGTTTTGTTTCTCCACTACGTGATGTTTGAACTTCCTTTGCCATTTCTTTTGCAGTATCTTGCAGAAACTTTGCATACTCCATCCTTGCTTTCAGTTTCCTTTTCAACGCTTCCTGCACATGAAAATGGGCTACATTCGTGAGACAATCAATATGCAAAGTAGTTATGTTGGTAGTTCCTATACAAATGGAACTAGGAGGACGATTCAAAATATGATACACTAAATCTGACGTATCAGCAGAAAATGGAATACAACAGGGTAAACGAGCCATGCAATCATAATGATACTGCACTGCACATCAACCGGCGAGAGAACAGGGCAAAGAACATGTGTGTCGTAGGTTCTGACATACATACACTATTAGTAGCATGACAGCATGCTGAAAACTATCAATGGACAGTATAATGATGACATTTAGTAATTCAAGTGGTTACGTCACAAACCTCTTCTTTCATCTTGTCTTGGAAAGTTGATGGCAGCATATTTGGAAACAATTTAAGAAACACTGGTAGTAGGAATTCCATGAATGGGACAACAATGAACACAGCAACAGGTACCAGCCTGAAGATATCTGCTGTTGTACGGGTGAGCTGTTGCCTCTCTCTTCTTGAGAGGCTCTTTCCACCAGCAAGTTTCACCAGCAATCTTGATGAAATCCTAACATCTGCCCAGAGTAGCTTTGTTCCTAGCCAGTAATGCTGCAGTGTGGAAATAAATTCATCTTTCCCATGCTTCAGTTTTGCAGCCCAATCAGCTCTGCACAAACAAACAAAACAAGGTAAATTTATATGTTAAAAGAGTACAGGAAATGGGGCAGCAAAGAAATATCTTGTCTTAAGATATAGGTTTGAGACAAATACAAAGAATTTAGACCTGCTCATTGAAGCAACAGCTCGAAGAGCCGGACCAATACCCAGAAGCCTTGCCCAGAACTTCTTTACGATTGACTGGTCAGCCTTTAGCGAATCTTGCACCTGCTTAGCTTTGGCTTTAGCTTTTGCCGTGCTTAGCCCTTCCACAGCCTGATCACATTCTTCTGGGGATGCCTCTTTTTTCCTTTTACTCTGGTTTTCATCACCCTTTTCTTCAATATCCAATTTAGGTTGCCCAGCAGTTGCAGTTGATGCTTTGCGAACTGACTGCAACAAACCTCTAGCTCCGAAAGGCAATGTGAACTCATTCCTTCCAATTCCATAGCCATAGTGAGAAATCACGTGAGCTGGACGTCGCAGAAGCCCGTTATCAGGACCTAGCAGACCCCCCTTTGTCAAATCGACACTATATTGCTCCTTCTCCTTCTCAGACTTCGAGTCCCCTAAGCTTTGCTCAAGAAATGGTTGTGCTATTCTTGGCTCAGGCTTGAAACCAAATGTTCCATGGCGGAATGAAGAGGAGGAAGACGAGAGGATAGGTGTGTTAACATGATCCAAGAGATAGTTTCTTCTCCTAATGATCGCCCTTGACGCCATCCTTGGTTGCTACTCACCTTCCCAATGTGGAGGCCTAGGTCATGTCTTTTCAGATAGAGCCCTGAAGTGATCCGATTTGAGCATAAGCAGAAATGCACATTGACAAATAAAGGGGGTTAGTAAGAAGACATAACAAAGAAACAATGTATGTAGAGAAAATAATATTCAACAACAACAATAGCGAATTACAACACACAACCGCAGGCACTATTTCATTTCAAGGCATCTTAGATAGTTGCTCTGACCTAACCAAAAAGTAGCCAGTTCTCCAGAATTTCCTCAAATCTGATGTTTGGGATATTCCAGTACAGTGGGCAATACATCGAATTTAAATAATACATAGAATCCTAAATGAATAGCAAATAACAGTAATAGTGTGGTCATCAAAGTGAGTATGGCCGAGCTGTAAGAGAATCAACTCTAATCCAAG
Organism: Triticum dicoccoides; assembly: GCF_002162155.2. NCBI lineage: Eukaryota > Viridiplantae > Streptophyta > Magnoliopsida > Poales > Poaceae > Triticum > Triticum dicoccoides. The sequence continues at coordinate 454,248,352 of NC_041380.1, forward strand.
TGTTCAAGCAAGCTTAGCATTAGTCCAATGAATAATCAGCACAACAAATAAGTCTAGCAAGTTTGCTAGCTGCAAAAGGTCCATAAATATAAAGCAGCAAGAGTTTAGTTCAACAAGTTTGCTATCAGCAGCAGTTCACTTAAAGCAACAGGCTCAACAGTATAATAGCAACAGGTGGAGTCCACACACAAAAAACTGAAACATACGCACCGTTGCTGTTCGTGTTAGGTTTAAGTTCAATGAATTAATAATGGCAGAATATGATGTGGTGCGTAAATTGAGCAGATGTGGCTTGCAATGCCAAAACCTATGGTTGCACCCCCAACTACAAGAAGGGTCATGGTAACTAGTTCCTCAACAGAGCTATGAAGATTGTCCTGCAGCAATAATCAATTGAGGAAAAGGTGACAATCTAAGAAGTGGGCAATTTGTATTATTGCCTAATTAGAGTGGTTACGAAACATAGGTTTGGAGTTCTACATGTCTCTCCGAACTATTGCACCATAAGTGAATGGGTAGTTCTGTCCCTTCTAAAGATCATGGCCATGAAAGCATGTATATTTGCCACGACACACTGCAGCCCATACTAGCAGCATTTTGGGTCCGGCCAAAGTCATCCATCTATACAAAATTAAGGCATATGAACCAAAAGTAAATGATGCTGCTGCTATTAAAATGGTTGAATTCATGGAAATGAACCCAGCCCATAACATGACAAGGCTGCCATATCAGAACGATGCTCCTCCGGTGTCATGCGATCATTGACCATATGACCCTACACCTAATGCTCCGCAACAGATGTTGTGCTAACATATACCCAATCATTGTATTGCAAAGTTAAGTGGCAACAGGAAACACCAAAATTTTAATGTAAACATCATTTGCACCTCACACTAGTTTGGCGAGAAAGAGGTGGACTCAGATCATTTATGCGAGCAGTGCAAAGACCTGAGTAATTTACAGCTAAGAAGTGCATCGAATGGGTCATCGTCACGCTGCTGTATCAAATTCAACATGGCATCAAATATTTCAACCAACAAACCAATCTTAGGCCAATTAAAGCTAGTAAGGTGCATGAGAAACAGGATTCCACGTTTCCCATACCAACAAAACCACCATAGGCCAACAACTAAGGAGGTGCATTAGGTTTACCATGGCATCATACATAACGTACAACTGAAATTACCAACAGAAGACATCATCCTAGGCCATCATTAACAAGCAAAGAGGTGCGTCCGTGTTAACACGGCAAGATTTTTCACATAGCATCCTTCTCAACGCGGCCTAAGCATAAATAAATCACACAAGCAGTCCGGAACAGAAGCCATCACGAGAAAATAATCATGGACAAGCCGAGCGCAAGCAAACCGAGCATCATAGTAAGAACTAGGCATCTGCAAAAATCACACCCGCACGAGCGAGTTCACGAACATCGTCAGAACCCTACACCTCCAACAGTCCGCGTCTCAGATTTTACCCTCGCAGGCATGGGTACGAACACGGCCCGAACCCTAGACTCTAACCCCCCACAAATCAGCGGCCGAAGTAACCGTGGCGTCTCAGATTGGTCGCACAAATTTGAAGAAAACCAAGGCGAAACGCGACCATGAACGGAACCATGGCGAGGAGGATGGAAGGGGAAGGAGGGGGCGGGGCGGGGGGTGGGGGCGGGGAGGAGGTCCTTTACCTCCACGGACAAAGGGGAGCTCCGCCGCCCGTCTGCCGGTGCTACAGTCCTACCTGCGTCCGTCCTTGGGGAGGGAAGGGGATGGGAGGAAAGGGGCCGGGAGTTCGCACGAAAGAGAGGTGAGAGAGAGCGGCGGCGGAAGGAAACGAGAATGCGCTGTGCAGGCCAGGTTACGTCGCGCGGGCCGGACTGGGGTTTGTCCTGGGCCTGGCCCATGTAGCCGTGCAGTACAACCCCTCGCAAAAAAAAATATCCGTGCAGTATAGTACATACAAAAGCGTTCGGTTTTTTAGGTAATATGTGTCTTATTCGTATGATAAAGATCAAAGTATAAGTCACGTAAAAACAGATATGACAAAACTGAAAAGATAGCAAAACATCTCGAAGTTTGACACCAACGTCCATCATCTGCCTCCGGCACCACCACAACAGACGAATACAAAAGATCAGAAATGTTCGTTCGTTCTTCTCCACCTGATGATGACAAAGTGCCCGGTCTCAAATGTAAGTGCTTAGCCGCCTAAAAAGCATACAAGAAAATCAAAGAAATGGATATTTAGAGCCACTTTAGAGCTCTGGCACCACTCCGTTCGACCTATTAGCTCCCCAATGCTTAACCGGACGGATTGATTCTATAGTTCTGTTTTAGTAGAAACTTGATTGATTAGTTTCTGTATAAATAGCTAAAGGAAAGGCTTCTGATCACACACTTGTCGTCTAGGGACCGCCCACATTCATTCATTTCATTCATTCATTCTTCTGTTGTGGATTCGAACCACTAGCACAAATTTGATTTCGATTCAAAGGGCGCTTTTTTAGGATTTCCACTCCTTTTACCTTTCAGAACCTCTCTTTCTAAGTTATGTTTTTTTATTGTTGTCAATTTCCAATCGTTTAGTACGAGATCGCTTCACACCTCGCGGTGCTTACACCAAAGAATAGAATGACGGATCACCTCCTCATTCGAGCTTGACATGGCTCCATCGCTGATATGCTGCTTTATGCATCTCTAAGGCGGCTTCCCAAAAGTGAAGTCATTGTCGTTGAACGAATCAGACTGGGGCAACACCTCGCACACGCCATCAAACTCCAGATCTGGCACCCCACCACGACTAAGACGCCAAAGGAGGAAATCACACCTGCCATCCATCAACCATGAACCCAGCACACATTCCATCTTTCAGATGTCGTTGATGCATACCACAATATGCATCCGTTCCTGGACTACCTCCCAAGCTCCGCGTCGACACTGGAGCAAACGTCGTCGCAATGGCGGAGCCCGAGGACACATGTCCACCACGAGGATGTCGCCGCCGCACCATCCTTGCTTGAACAGACTGGATTCCAAATCCATTTCCAACGATAGGACCAACCGTCTCAACAGAGTAGGATCTGAACAAATTTGATTCAGCGCCGCCATCATCGCCGTCGAAACCAAGACGATGAATAGCCTAAAAACAAACTACATTGGCCTAAAACTATACACACGCGTGAATCCGGCGACCCTCCTCGCCGCCGGAGAACGGCAGCGGAGCGGGAGTCCCTGGCGGCGAAAAGCTAGATCGATTTTCTT
>NC_041380.1:454251777-454499868 GCF_002162155.2 Triticum dicoccoides
AGATAGGAAAACGATATGTGACACAAAAGCGTTTGGTTGTTGATCTCAAATATTGCCTACTCCCTCCGTTCCAAATTACTCGCCGGAGAAATGGATGTATCTAAAACTAAAATACATCTAGATACATCCATACCTGCGACAAGTAATTCGAAACAGAGGGAGTACATGTGTATTTGCAAACGGGCACCCCCATGGGGATCAAACCAGCGACGTCCACACTAAAATACATTGCAGTAACCACCACTCGACTGGCGAACCAATCTGTAGTTGGATGGTTAGAGGGACTGTTGTATCCCCAACCCACAAGGGTTCAAGTCCTGATGCTCGCATTTATTCCTAGATTTATTTTAGAATTTTCGGCAATGCACATTCAGTAGAAGGAGACGTTCCCGTCGACAACGAGGTGCCTACGGTGACTCGTAAATTTCAAGATGATATGCCGGCTCAGTCTTTCGAAGGTGCTCATAGGAGTAGGGTGTTGAAAGCACAAGTGCTCCCTGGGTGGTTTTGGTAATCAATGCCAACATATCTCTTGTTGAACTAATGTTTTTATCTAGTATATTTCAGATAAGTTCAACAAATGGAGTGGCATGGACAAAAGGATGTGGAACCCCTGCAAGATGCTAAGAACAAAGGATTGGCAAAAGCTCAAAAGATCAAGACTCTGCTTTTTCATTTTAGTGGTCCAAGATCACATTGAGTCCATAGGAAAGCCAATACTATTAAAAGGGGATGAGGTGTTGCTTAATGTCTTGGTTGCTCAAAGTGCTTAGTGATATGCTCCAAAGCCCTCAGCCACTTTCTCATATCCACATATGTCCCAAACCAAAAGTCAAACTCGGCCCCACCGATTTGATCTATCCGGTGCCACCGAGTTCATTTGATATAGCCACTGCCAGAAACCCTAACCAGTTCGATCTCACCGATGGGATCTCGGTCTCATCGAGATGGGCTTGCAAACTCTCTGTTACCTGTTGCAACTATTTCGGTCTCACCGTGATATGCAATCGGTCCCACCGAGTTTGCTCGACCAACTCTTTTTTTTGCTTATTACCAAAATCGGTCCCACCGAGTTTGTGTAATCGGTCAAACCGAGTTAAGGTTTTACCCTAACCCTAGCACATCGGTCCCACCGAGTTGATCATATCATTCCCATCGAAATGACTAACGGTCACATTTTAAACTAAATCGGTTTGACCGAGTTTCATGATTCGGTCCCATCGAGTTTGATGATTTGTGTGTAACGGTTAGATTTTATGTGGAGGCTATATATACCCATCCACCCTTCCTTCATTAGGAAGTGAGCCATCAGAACGTGCCTACACTTCCAGCATTCATTTTCTGAGAGAGAACCACCTACTCATGTGTTGAGACCAAAATATTCCATTCCAACCATATGAATCTTGATCTCTAGCCTTCCCCAAGTTACTTTCCACTCAAATCATCTTTCCACCAAATCCAAATCGGTGAGAGAGAGTTGAGTGTTGGGGATACTATCATTTGAAGCACAAAAGCGAGGAGTTCATCATCAACACACCATCCATTACCTTTTGGAGAGTGGTGTCTCCTAGATTGGTTAGGTGTCACTTGGGAGCCTCCGACAAGATTGTGGAGTTTAACCAAGGAGTTTGTACGGGCAAGGAGATCGCCTACTTCGTGAAGATCTACCCTAGTGAGGCAAGTCCTTCGTGGGCGATGGCCATGGTGGGATAGACAAGGTTGCTTCTTCATGGACCCTTCGTGGGTGGAGCCCTCCGTGGACTCGTGCAACCGTTACACTTCGTGGGTTGAAGTCTCCATCAACATGGATGTATGATAGCACCACCTATCGGAACCACGCCAAAAATCTCCGTGTCTCCAATTGCGTTTGCACACTCCAATCCCATCCCTTTACTTTCTTGCAACTTGCATGCTTTACTTTTCGCTGCTCATATACTCTTGTCATGCTTGCTTGAAATGTATTGTGAATGTTTAAACTTGTGCTAAAACTCCACCTCAACTTAAAGGAATTAAAAAAAGCTATTTTTCTTTGTTGAGGGTCTAATCACCCAGCCTCTAGACACCTCTTCTCGATCCTTTCAATTGGTATCAGAGCATTGGTCTCCATTGCTTTGGTTTAAACACCTTTGGAGGAAGATGGATGAGTCTATGTTGGGGAGTCTTAGACGTAGAGTGCCTATACTTGATGGAGAGTTCTTTCATGAGTGGAAAATTGAGATGCTTGAAATTTTCAATGAATATCACTTGAACAAGTACATTACTACTCCTTGTGTGCGCCTTGTTAACCCCTTGCATCCTACCCTTGATGAATCTATTGACATGATCCGTAATCTCAGAACCATCAATTTAATCACTAGAGGATTACCTAGAAACGTGATTGCTAGCTTGCCTGCTCTTGATTGTGCTTACACCATATGGAGATTTCTTGAGGAACGGTTTCCAAACTACTCCTTGCGAAACTTAGATGAAATTCTTCATAAGTCTATTGCCTTGAGTAAGATGAATTCCAATGATCCTAAGTTTGGTGATTGTCTATTTGAGCTTACCAATCTCATATGCGCCAAAGGAGATGTCGGAATCATTAGCAATATCATCTCCGAAGCCGTTAGAATTCATAAAGATGATTATTGTGATGACCATTTATCTAATGAATTACCCTCTCTAGGAATTGATCCATCACAAGACGATGTTGAACATGGATACTATGATGAGGATGATGATAGTGACTTTGATCTCGACGAGTCTATGAGACACTTTGGTCTTATGGCAAATCTTCGCGGCTACATGGCTGGAGGAAAGGAATGGGTTCTTGATAGTGGATGTACCGATCACATGACCGGAGATAAGGATATGTTTTGTGAGCTCGCTGAAAACGACGGCCCTCGAAAGTATGTCACTTTTGGTGACAACTCAAAGCGTAAGGTGGTTGGCCTTGGTAAGGTGGTCATCTCACATGATAGCTCCATACAAAATGTTATGCTCGTTGAATCCCTTGGCTATAATTTGCTTTCCGTATATAGAATTGCTGACTTTGGTTTCAATGTCCTATTTACCGAAGTAGATTGCCAAGTATTTCGTAGAGATAATCATAAAATGGTCTTTACCGGGTTACGTAGAGGTGATCTTTACATTGTAGATTTCACTAAAAAGGCTCAATCTAGAACTTGCTTATTTGCTAAATCTTCTAAAGGTTGGTAGTGGCATAGAAGGTTAGGTCGCGTGGGCATGCGAAATCTTGATAAGCTTATTAAAGGTGATCGTATCCTTGGAGTGAAATATGTTATATTTGACAAGGATAGATTGTACAGTGCTTGTCAAGCAGGAAAACAAGTTGGAGGAAGTCACCCCATGAAGAAAATTATGACAACGAGAAGACTGCTCGAGCTACTTCACATGGATCTCTTTGGTCCCAATGCCTACAAAAGTCTCGGTGGAAACTCATTTGGTCTAGTTATAGTTGATGATTTTTCAAGATTTACGTGAGTGTTCTTTCTTGATGATAAATCGTAGGTCCAAAAGATCTTCAAGAACTTCGCTAGGAAGGCCCAAAATCAATTTGAAGTGAAGATCAAGAAGGTTCGAAGCGACAATGGAAAGGAGTTCAAGAACGCAAATGTGGATACCTTTCTTGATGAAGAAGGGATTTCACACGAGTTCTCGGCTACGTACACACCTCAACAAAATGGAGTTGTTGAGAGGAAGAACCGGGCTCTTATTGAGATGGCAAGAACGATGCTTGACGAGTACAAGATGCCAAAACACTTTTGGGCGGAAGCGGTTGAGACAGCTTGTCATGCAACAAATCGCTTGTATCTTCACAAACTACTCGGCAAAACGGCATATGAGCTTCTCACCGGTAACAAACCCCAAGTTGGATACTTTCGAGTATTCGGCTCAAAGTGCTACATTCTTGATAAGCATCGTCATTCTAAATTTGCTCCTAAATCTCATGAGGGTTTCCTACTTGGTTATGGCTCAAACTCTCACACTTACCGTGTCTACAACAATTTCACGTGAAAGGTTGAAGAGACGGTAGATGTGAAGTTTGATGAATCCAACGGCTCGCAAGTAGAGCAATTGCCAATTGATGTAGGAGATAAAGACCCTTCAGAAGCAATCCAAGACTTGTCTATTGGCAAGATTCGTCCAACGGAGGTGAAGGAGAGTACCTCATCCGTCCAAGTGGAAGCTTCTACCTCACGACAAGGTGAACCAAGAGTTGACATGGAAGCATCCACAAGTGGGACACGCCAAGATGAAGAAAACGAGGAAGTACACCAAGATGAACCTCATAAATCTCCTTCTCCACCTCGACAAGAGAACGACAACGTCAACAACGAAGAAGGCCAAGAAGAAGAACAAGATGATGAAGAAGATGCTCCACCCCGACCCAAACAAAATCTCCCACGAGTTCGAGCAAGGGTTTCACGAGACCATCCCGTTGAACAAATCTTCAATGATATTCAAACCGGGAGAATCACTCGCTCTAAAACTCGTTTGGCTAATTTTTGTGAACATTATTCATTCATCTCTAGCATTGAACCTATGAAGGTTGAAGAAGCATTGGAAGATCCGGATTGGATAAATGCCATGCACGAAGAGCTACACAACTTTGAGAGAAACCAAGTGTGGACATTGGTCGAGAAGCCCGACAACAACCACAACATCATCGGTACCAAATGGGTGTTTCGCAACAAGCAAGACGAAGATGGACAAGTCGTTCGCAACAAAGCACGTCTCGTCGCCCAAGGCTACACTCAAGTCGAAGGTATGGACTATGGTGAGACTTATGCCCCCGTTACTAGACTTGAGTCCATCCGCATCTTACTTTCCTTTGCTAATTGATACGTCCATTTTGCATCATGCTTTTATATCGATATTTATTGCATTATGGGTTGTTATTACACATTATGTCACAATACTTATGCCTATTCTCTCTTATTTTACAAGGTTTACATAAAGAGGGAGAATGCCGGCAGCTAGGATTCTGGGCTGGAAAAGGAGCAAATATTAGAGACCTATTCTGCACAGATCCAAAAGTCCTGGAACTTCACGGAAGATGTTTTCAGAATATATAAAAAATATTAAGCACAAGAAGTTCACCAGAGGGGCCACACCCTGCCCACGAGGGTGGGGGCGCGCCCGACCCCCTGGGCGAGCCCCCTATCTTGTGGGGCCCCTAGTGGCCCTCCGATGACCATACTCTGCTATATGAAGTCTTTCGATGAGGAAAAAATCATAAGCCATCTTCTCGGACGAAACTCCGCCGCCACGAGGAGGAACCTTGGCGGAACCAATCTAGGGTTCTGCGGAGCTGTTCTGCCGGGGAAACTTCCCTTTGGAAGGGGGAAATCATCGCCATCGTCATCACCAACGCTCCTCTCACCGGGAGAGGGCAATCTCCATCAACATCTTCACCAGCACCATCTCCTCTCAAAACCCTAGTTCATCTCTTGTATCCAATTCTTGTCTCCAAGTCCGGGGTTGGTACCTGTGGGTTGCTAGTAGTGTTAATTACTCCTTGTAGTTGATGCTAGTTGGTTTATTTGGTGGAAGATCATATGTTCAGATCCTATATGCATATTAATACCCCTTTGATTATGAACATGAATATGCTTTGTGAGTAGTTACGTTTGTTCCTGAGGACATGGGAGAAGTCTTGCTATTAGTAGTCATGCGAATTTGGTATTCGTTCGATATTTCGATGAGATGTATGTTGTCTCTCCTCTAGTGGTGTTATGTGACATCTTTATAAAGAAGGAGTAGATGGTGTTATTAGATGTTGTGTACATGAGCATGAACAGGAACATATCCTACGCAAGTGTCACTCCGAAGCTTATGGAGGACACCATGCTGGAATGTCAAAGATGCCCGTAAGTTTGTCTTATCTTGTGATGAATGTCAAAGAATTGGTAATATTAGTAGATGTCAAGAAATGCCTATGAATTATTCACTTGTTATTGAACCATTTGATGTTTGGGGCTTTGACTATATGGGACCTTTTCCTGCCTCTAATGGTTATACACATATTTTAGTTGTTGTTGATTACGTTACTAAGTGGGTAGAAGCTATTCCAACTAGTAGTGCTGATCATAACACTTCTATTAAAATGCTTAAAGAAGTTATTTTTCCAAGATTTGGAGTCCCTAGATATTTAATGGTTGATGGTGGTTCACATTTTATTCATGGCGCTTTCCGTAAAATGCTTGCTAAATATGATGTTAATCATAGGATTGCATCTCCTTATCACCCACAGTCTAGTGGTCAAGTAGAATTAAGTAATAGAGAGCTCAAATTAATTTTGCAAAAGACTGTCAACAGGTCTAGAAAGAATTGGTCCAAGAAACTTGATGATGCGCTATGGGCCTATAGAACTGCATATAAAAATCCTATGGGCATGTCTCCGTATAAAATGGTTTATGGAAAAGCATGTCACTTACCTCTCGAACTAGAACACAAAGCATATTGGGCTATTAAAGAGCTCAATTATGATTTTAAACTTGCCTGTGAGAAGAGGTTATTTGATATTAGCTCACTCGATGAATGGAGAACCCAAGCCTACGAAAATGCCAAGTTGTTTAAAGAAAAAGTTAAAAGATGGCATGATAAAAGGATACAAAAGCATGAGTTTAATGTAGGTGATTATGTATTGCTATACAACTCTCGTTTAAGATTTTTTGCAGGAAAACTTCTCTCTAAATGGGAAGGTCCTACATCATCGAGGAGGTCTATCGTTCTGGTGCCATAAAAATCAACAACTTCGAAGGCACAAATCCGAAGGTGGTGAATGATCAAAAAAATCAAACATTATATCTCAGGTAATCCCATAAATGTTGAAACCAATGTTATTGAAATCGTAACTTCGGAGGAATACATAAGGGACACTTTCCGAAACGTTTCAGACTCTGAAAAGGAATAGGTATGTGGTACGGTAAGTAAACCGACTCCAAAACAGTTTTTAAGGCAATATTTCTCCGTTTAGGAATATTTAGAAAATAGAAAAATAAGAAGCAGTCCGGGAAGGACACGAGGCCTCCACGAGGGTGGAGGGCGCGCCCTACCCCCCTAGGCGCGCCCCCTACCTCGTGGGCACCTCGTGCGCTTTACGGACTCCGTTTTCTTACACGACACGTATTTTGGTTGGTAAAAAATCATTATATAATCTCCCGGAGGTTTTGACTCCCGTATCATGCAAAAATCTCCTGTCTTTGTTTTGAGTTGTTTTTCTGACAGATCCAGGTCATCATGTCGTCTTCAAGTGCCCCCAAGGACCAGTTCTTCGAGAAGGTCATCAACCCCTACCTCGCGGAGGTGCTGCAACACCCTCAAACCATTGAGATGCGTGAGGGGTTGTTGCACATCCGCGATGTTGAGGGACCAAGGAAGACCGGAAGCACAGAGGCAAGGCTCGAGGCATTGGAGTAAGAAGTTTTCAAGTGTCAGGAGATGGTGGAGCGTGGACTCGATTCCAATCACATTATGATCACGGAGTTCACCAACAACCACAATATGGACGTCAAGGACATTGGGGAGGCCATCTTCAAGCTTCATGAGAAAAACGAGCACCTCCAAGCCTAGATCTATGACCTGCAAAATCAAAACTATGAGTATGAATATAGATTCAAGAGGATGAGTTTGGCTGCAGATTTGAGGTTTCAGGAGACTCGATCATCCTTCTATGATGGTGAGCCTATGCCTTGGAAGAAGGACGACAAGCCTACACCATCAACAAAACCATCACCTTCTCCACCAACAAAGAAGAATTGAGTATCTGGTATCGGCACTCCCCTTGGAAACTGCCAAGCTTGGGGGAGTGCCCCGGTATCGTATCACCATCAATTTTATCTTTACTGTTTTTCTTAGTTCGATCCTTTTGGTAATATCTTGATCTAGTAGAATAAAAGTTCTTAGTATGATCTAGTTGTGAGTTTTGCTTTATGATCCTTCTATGTAATCGAGTCCTTGAGCTATATATAATAAAGATTAGTGTTGAGTCAAGGGCATGATTATTTTGCCATGATCCTAAGTGAATAAAAGAAAAAGAGAAAGAAATAAAAAGAATAAAAGAGATCATATGGATCTTATAGAGAGTAATGACTTCACATAGAAAAAGTATGATGAATAAAAGTTGTTGAGAGTTGACAAACATAGTTTTGGTCATCGTTGCAATTAATAGGAAGTAATAAAGAAAGAGAGGTCTTCACATATAATATACTATCTTGGACATCTTTTATGATTGTGAGCACTCATTAAAATATGACATGCTAAAGAGTTTACGTTGGACAAGGAAGACAACGTAATGGGTTATGTTTTCTTACATCTGAGATAAATTATATTGTCATGGATCATACAACATGGCTGAGCTTGCCTTTCCCCCTCATGCTAGCCAAATTCATCGCACCAAGTAGAGATACTACTTGTGCTTCCAAATACCCTTAAACCAGTTTTGCCATGAGAGTCCACCATACCTACCTATGGGTTGAGTAAGATCCTCCAAGTAAGTTGTCATCAATGCAAGCAATAAAAATTTCTCTCTAAATATGTATGACTTATTAGTGTCGGAGAAAATAAGCTTTATACGATCGTGTGATATGGAAGAAATAAAAGCGACAGACTGCATAATAAAGGTCCATATCACAAGTGGCAATATAAAGTGACATTCTTTCGCATTAAGATTTTGTGCATCCAACCATAAAAGCGCATGACAACCTCTGCTTCCCTCTGCGAAGGGCCTATCTTTTACTTTTATCTCCTACCTTGCATAAGAGTCATGGTGATCTTCACCCTTCCTTTTTACATTTTATCCTTTGGCAAGCACAGTATGTTGGAAAGATCCTGGTATATATGGCTAATTGGATGTGAGTTTTCATGAACTATTATTGTTGACATTACCCTTGAGGTAAAATGTTGGGAGGCAAAACTATAAGCCCCCATCTTTCTCTGTGTCCGATTAAAACTCCATACCCATAAGTATTGCGTGAGTGTCAGCAATTGTGAAAGACTATATGATAGTTGAGTATGTGGACTTGCTGAAAAGATCTTATATATTGACTCTTTCCTATGTTATTATAAATTGCAATTGCTCCAATGACTGAGATTATAGTTTGTTAGTTTTCAATGAAGTTTACGATTCATACTTGAAATTGTGATTGGATTATTACTCTAGCATAAGAAATCATATGACAAGAATTATATTAGTTGTTGTTCTAAGAATGATCATGATGCCCTCATGTCCGTATTTTATTTTTATCGACACCTCTATCTCTAAACATGTGGACATATTTTTCGATTTCGGCTTTCGCTTGAGGACAAGCGAGGTCTAAGCTTGGGGGAGTTGATACGTCCATTTTGCATCATGCTTTTATATCGATATTTATTTTGCATTATGGGCTGTTATTACACATTATGTCACAATACTTATGCCTATTCTCTCTTATTTTAGAAGGTTTACATAAAGAGGGAGAATGCCGGCAGCTGGGATTCTGGGCTGGAAAAGGAGCAAATATTAGAGACCTATTCTGCACAGCTCCAAAAGTCCTGAAACTTCATGGAAGATGTTTTCAGAATATATAAAAAATACTGAGCGCAAGAAGTTCACCGGGGGGCACACCCTGCCCACGAGGGTGGGGGCGCGCCCTACCCCCCTGGGCGCGCCCTCCTATCTCGTGGGCCCCCTGGTGGCCCTCCGATGACCATATTCTGCTATATGAAGTCTTTCGATGAGGAAAAAATCATAAGCCATCTTCTCGGACGAAACTCCACCGCCACGAGGCGGAACCTTGGCGGAACCAATCTAGGGTTCTGCGGAGCTGTTCTGCCAGGGAAACTTCCCTCTGGGAGGGGGAAATCATCGCCATCGTCATCACCAACACTCCTCTCACCGGGAGAGGGCAATATCCATCAACATCTTCACCAACACCATCTCCTCTCAAAATCCTAGTTCATCTCTTGTATCCAATTCTTGTCTCCAAGTCCGGGATTGGTACCTGTGGGTTGCTAGTAGTGTTAATTACTCCTTGTAGTTGATGCTAGTTGGTTTATTTGGTGGAAGATCATAGGTTCAGATCCTATATGCATATTAATACCCCTCTGATTATGAACATGAATATGCTTTGTGAGTAGTTACGTTTGTTCCTGAGGACATGGGAGAAGTCTTGCTATTAGTAGTCATGCGAATTTGGTATTCGTTCGATATTTTGATGAGATGTATGTTGTCTCTCTCTAGTGGTGTTATGTGACGTCGACTACATAACACTTCACCATTATTTGGGCCTAGAGGAAGGCATTGGGAAGTAATAAGTAGATGATGGGTTGCTAGAGTGACAGAAGCTTAAACCCTAGTTTATGCATTGCTTCGTAAGGGGCTGATTTGGATCCATATGTTTCATGCTATGGTTAGGTTTACCTTAATACTTTTGTTGTAGTTGCGGATGCTTGCAATGGAGGTTAATCATAAGTGGGATGCATGTCCAAGTAAGGACAGCACCCAAGCATCGGTCCACCCACATATCATATTATCAAAGTACCGAACGCGAATCATATGAACGTGATGAAAACTAGCTTGACGATATTCCCATGTGTCCTCGGGAGCGCTTTTCTCTATATAAGAGTTTTTCCAGGCTTATCCTTGTTGGGGAACGTAGCATAAATTCAAAATTTTCCTACGTGTCACCAAGATCTATCTATGGAGTCATCTAGCAACGAGGGAGGAGTGGATCTACATACCCTTGTAGATCGCGCGCGGAAGCATTCAAGAGAACGGGGTTGATGGAGTCGTACTCGTCGTGATCCAAATCACCGATGATCCTAGCGCCGAACGGACGGCACCTCCGCGTTCAACACACGTACGGAGCAGCGAAGTCTCCTCCTTCTTGATCCAGCAAGGGGGAAGGAGAGGTTGATGGAGATCCAGCAGCACGACGGCGTGGTGGTGGAAGTAGCGGGATTCCAAGAGGGCTTCGCCAAGCGCTGCGGGAGGAGGGAGATGTGTCATGGGAGGGAGAGGGAGGCGCCAGGGCTTAGGTATGGTTGCCCGCCCTTCCCCCCACTATATATAGGGCCAAGGGAGAGGGGCAAGGCGCAGCCTTGGCCCTTCCTCCAAGGAAGGGTGCGGCCAGGGAGGAGTCCCACCTCCCCAAGGCACCTAGGAGGTGCCTTCCCCTTTTAGGACTCTTCCTTTCCCTCTCTCTTGGCACCTGGGCCTCTTGGGGCTGGTGCCCTTGGCCCATATAGGCCAAGGCGCACCCCTTACAGCCCATGTGGCCCCCGGGGCAGGTGGCCCCACCCGGTGGACCCCCGGGACCCTTCCGGTGGTCCCGGTACAATACCGGTGACCCCGAAACTTGTCCCGATGGCCGAAGTAGCACTTCCTATATATAATTCTTTACCTCCGGACCATTCCGGAACTCCTCGTGACGTCCGGGATCTCATCCGGGACTCCGAACAACTTTCGGGTTACCGCATACTAATATCTCTATAACCCTAGCGTCACCGAACCTTAAGTGTGTAGACCCTACGGGTTCGGGAACCATACAGACATGACCGAGATGACTCTCCGGTCAATAACCATCAGCGGGATCTGGATACCCATGTTGGCTCCCACATGTTCCACGATGATCTCATCGGATGAACCATGATGTCGAGGATTCAATCAATCCCGTATACAATTCCCTTTGTCTAGCGGTACGATACTTGCCCGAGATTCGATCGTCGGTATCCCGATACCTTGTTCAATCTCGTTACCGGCAAGTCTCTTTACTCGTTTCGTAACACATCATCCTGTGATCAACTCCTTGATCACATTGTGCACATTATGATGATGTCCTACCGAGTGGGCCCAGAGATACCTCTCCGTCACACGGAGTGACAAATCCCAGTCTCGATTCGTGCCAACCCAACAGACACTTTCGGAGATACCCGTAGTGCACCTTTATAGTCACCCAGTTACGTTTTGACGTTTGGGACACCCAAAGTATTCCTACGGTATCCGGGAGTTGCACAATCTCATGGTCTAAGGAAATGATACTTGACATTAGAAAAGCTTTAGAGAACGAACTACACGATCTTTGTGCTAGGCTTAGGATTGGGTCTTTGTCCATCACATCATTCTCCTAATGATGTGATCCCGTTATCAATGACATCCAATGTCCATGGTCAGGAAACCGTAACCATCTATTGATCAACGAGCTAGTCAACTAGAGGCTTACTAGGGACATGGTGTTGTCTATGTATCCACACATGTATCTGAGTTTCCTATCAATACAATTCTAGCATGGATAATAAACGATTATCATGAACAAGGAAATATAATAATAACTAATTTATTATTGCCTCTAGGGCATATTTCCAACAGTCTCCCACTTGCACTAGAGTCAATAATCCAGTTCACATCGATATGTGATTAACACTCAAGGTCACATCCCCATGTGACTAACACCCAAAGAGTTTACTAGAGTCAATAATCTAGTTCACATTACGATGTGATTAACACTCGATGAGTTCTGGGTTTGAACATGTTATGCTTGTGAGAGATGTTATAGTCAACGGGTCTGAATCTTTCAGATCCGTATGTACTTCGCAAATTTCTTATGTCATCTTGTAGATACAACTACTACGCTACATTTGGAGCTATTCCAAATAACTGTTCTACTATACGAATCCAGTTTACTACTCAGAATAATCTGGATTAGTGTCAAAGTTTGCATCAGCGTAACCCTTTACGACGAACTCTTTTACCACCTCCATAATCGAGAAAATTCCTTAGTCCACTAGTTACTAAGGATAACTTTGACCGCTGTCCTGTGATCCATTCTTAGATCACTCTTGTACCCCTTGACTGACTCATGGCAAGGCACATTTCAGGTGCGGTACACAGCGTAGCATACTGTAGAGCCTATGTCTTAAGCATAGGGGACGACCTTCGTCCTTTCTCTCTATTCTGCCGTGGTCGAGCTTTAAGTCTTAACTTCATACCTTACAACTCAGGCAAGAACTCCTTCTTTGACTGATCCATCTTGAACACCTTCAAGATCATGTCAAGGTATGTGCTCATTTGAAAGTACCATTAAGCGTTTTGATCTATCCTTATAGATCTTGATGCTCAATGTTCAAGTAGCTTAATCCAGGCTTTCCATTGAAAAACACTTTCCAAATAACCCTATATGCTTTCCAGAAATTCTACGTCATTTCTGATCAACAATATGTTAACAACATATATTCATCAGAAATTCTATAGTGCTCCCACTCACTTCTTTGGAAATACAAGTTTCTCATAAAATTTGTATACACCCAAAATCTTTGATCATCTCATCAAAGCATACATTCCAACTCCGAGATGCTTACTCCAGTCCTTAGAAGGATTGCTGGAGCTTTGCATACTTATTAGCATCTTTCAGGATTGACAAAACCTTCCGGTTGTATCACATACAACCTTTCCTCAAGAAAATCGTCGAGGAAACAATGTTTTGACATCCTATCTGCAAGATTTCATAAATAATGCAGTAATTGCTAATATAATTCCAACAGACTCTTAGCATCGCTACGAGTGAGAAAGTCTCATCGTAGTCAACTCCTTGAACTTGTCGGGAAACTTCTTAACGACAAGTCGAGCTTTCTTAATGGTGACACTTACCATCATTGTCTGTCTTCCTTTTAAAAATCCATATGTACCTAACAGCCTTACGACCATCAAGTAGCTCTTCCAAAGTCAACACTTTGTTTTCATATATGGATCCTCTCTCGGATTATATGGCCTCGAGCCATTTATCGGAATCCGGGCCCACCATCGCTTCTCCATAGCTAGCAACATGACTTCCAAGACAGGATTACGTACCACTCTGAAGTAGTACGCATCCTTGTCATCCCACGAGGTTTGGTAGTGACTTGATCTGAAGTTTCATGATCACTATCATAAGCTTCCACTTCAATTGGTGTAGGTGCCACAGGAACAATTTCCTGTGCCCTGCCACACACTAGTTGAAGAGACGGTTCAATAACCTCATCAAGTCTCCACCATCCTCCCACTCAATTCTTTCGAGAGAAACTTTTCCTCGAGAAAGGACCCAATTCTAGAAACAATCTCTTATTGCCTTCGAATCTGAGACAGGAGGTATACCCAACTGTCTTGGGTGTTCTATGAAGATGCATTTATCCGCTTAGGGTTCGAGCTTATCAGCCTGAAACTTTTTCACATAAGCGTCGTAGCCCCAAACTTTTAAGAAATGACAGCTTAGGTTTCTCTAAACCATAGTTCATACGGTGTCATCTCATCGGAATTACGTGGTGCCCTATTTAAAGTGAATGTGATTGTCTTTAATGCCTAACCCATAAACTATCGTGGTAATTCGATAAGAGACATCATGGTATGCATCATATCCAATAGGGTGCAGTTATGATGTTCGGACACACCATCACACTATGGTGTTCTAGGCTGTATTAGTTGTGAAACAATTTCCACAATGTCTTAATTCTGTGCCAAACTCATAATTCAGATATTCATCTCTATGATCATATCATAGATCTTTTATCCTCTTGTCACGACGATCTTTCAACTTCACCCTGAAATTACTTGAACCTTTCAATAATTCAGACTCATGATTCATCAAGTAAATGTACTCAACATCTACTCAAACCATCTGTGAAGTAAGAACATAACGATGTCCACTACACGCCTCAGCACTCATTGGACTGCACACATCAAAATGTATTACTTCCAACAAGTTGCTTTCTAGTTCCATTTTACTGAAAATGAGGCTTTCAGTCATCTTGCCCATGTGGTATGATTTGCATGTCTCAAGTGATTCAAAATCAAGTGAGTCAAAACGGTCCATTTGCATGGAGTTTCTTCATGCATATACACCAATAGACATGGTTCGCATGTCTCAAACTTTTCAAAAACGAGTGAGCCCAAAGATCCATTAACATGGAGCTTCTTCATGCGTTTTATACCGATATGACTTACGTGGCAGTGCCACAAGTAGGTGGTACTATCATTACTATCTTATATCTTTTGGCATGAACATGTGTATCACTACGATCGAGATTCAATAAACCATTCATTTTAGGTGCAAGACCATTGAAGGTATTATTCAAATAAATAGAGTAACCGTTATTCTCCTTAAATGAATAACCGTATTGCGATAGACATAATCCAATCATGTCTATGCTCAACAGAAACACCAAACTCGATTGTAGAGGGAGCGTGCGATGCTTGATCATATCAACATTGGAAACACTTCCAACACATATCGTCAGCTCACCTTTAGCTAGTCTCCGTTTATTCCGTAGCTTTTATTTCGAGTTACTAACACTTAGCAACCGAACCGGTATCTAATACCCTGGTGCTACTAGGAGTACTAGTAAAGTACACATTAACATAATGTATATCCAATATACTTCTATCGACTTTGCCAGCCTTCTCATCTACCAAGTATCTAGGGTAATTCTGCTCCAGTGGCTGTTCCCCTTATTACAGAAGCACTTAGTCTCGGGTTTGGGTTCAACCTTGGGTTTCTTCACTAGAGCAGCAGCTGAATTGCCGTTTCATGAAGTATCCCTTCATGCCCTTGCCCTTCTTGAAACTAGTGGTTTCACAAACCATCAACAATTGATGCTCCTTCTTGATTTCTACTTTTGTGGTGTCAAACATCGCGAATATCTCAAGGATCATCATATATGTCCCTGATATATTATAGTTCATCACGAAGCTCTAGCAGCTTGGTGGTAATGACTTCGGAGAAACATCACTATCTCATCTGGAAGATCAACTCCCACTCGATTCAAATGATTGTTGTACTTAGACAATCTGAGCACAAGCTCAACAATTGAGCTTTTCTCCCTTAGTTGCAGGCTAGGAAAATCGTCGGAGGTCTTATACCTCTTGACGTGGGCACGAGCCTGAAATCCCAATTTCAGCCCTCGAAACATCTCATATGTTTCGCGACGTTTTAAAACGTCTTCGGTGCCTCAACTCTAAACCGTTTAACTGAACTATCACGTAGTTATCAAAATGTGTATGTCAGATGTTCGCAACATCCACAGACAACGTTCGAGGTTTAGCACACTGAGCGGTGCATTAAGGACATAAGCCTTCTATGAAGCAATGAGGACAATCCTCAGTTTACGGACCTAGTCCGCATAATTGCTACTATCAACTTTCAACTAAATTTTCTCTAGGAACATAACTAAACAGTAGAACTGAAGCGCGAGCTATGACATAATTTGCGAAGACCTTTTGACTATGTTCAGGATAATTAAGTTCATCTTATGAACTCCCACTCAGATAGACATCCCTCTAGTCATCTAAGTGATTACATGATCCGAGTCAACTAGGCCGTGTCCGATCATCACGTGAGACGGACTAGTCATCATCGGTGAACATCTTCATGTTGATCATATCTACCATACGACTCATGCTCGACCTTTCAGTCTCTTGTGTTCCGAGGCCATGTCTGTACATGCTAGGCTCGTCAAGTCAACCTAAGTGTTTCGCATGTGTAAATCTGTCTTACACCCGTTGTATGTGAACGTAAGAATCTATCACACCCGATCATCACGTGGTGCTTCGAAACGACGAACTTTCGCAACGGTGCACAGTTAGGGGGAACACTTTCTTGAAATTTTAATGAGGGATCATCTTATTTACTACCGTCGTTCTAAGCAAATAAGATGCAAAATCATGATAAACATCACATGCAATCAAATAATAGTGACACGATATGGCCAATATCATATAGCTCCTTTGATCTCCATCTTGGGGCTCCATGATCATCTTGTCACCGGCATGACACCATGATCTCCATCATCATGATCTCCATCATCGTGTCTCCATGAAGTTGCCTCGCCAACTATTACTTCTACTACTACAGCTA
Source organism: Triticum dicoccoides (assembly GCF_002162155.2). NCBI lineage: Eukaryota > Viridiplantae > Streptophyta > Magnoliopsida > Poales > Poaceae > Triticum > Triticum dicoccoides. Next base: position 454,268,646 of record NC_041380.1, read on the forward strand.
ACGGTTAGCAATAAAGTAAAGTAATTACATGACGTTTATGTTGACACGCATGTCATAAATAAATTAAGACAACTCCTATGGCTCCTGCCGGTTGTCATACTCATCGACATGCAAGTCGTGATTCCTATTACAAGAACATGATCAATCTCATACATCACATATATCATTCATCACATCCTTTTGGCCATATCACATCACATAGCATACCCTGCAAAAACAAGTTAGACGTCCTCTAATTGTTGTTTGCATGTTTTACGTGGCTGCTATGGGTTTCTAGCAAGAACGTTTCTTACCTACGCAAAGACCACAACGTGATATGCCAATTGCTATTTACCCTTCATAAGGACCCTTTTCATCGAATCCGATCCGACTAAAGTGGGAGAGACAGACACCCGCTAGCCACCTTATGCAACTAGTGCATGTCAGTCGGTGGAACCAGTCTCACGTAAGAGTACGTGTAAGGTCGGTCCGGGCCGCTTCATCCCACGATGCCGCCGAATCAAGATAAGACTAGTAACGGCAAGCATATTGAACAAAATCAACACCCACAACTACTTTGTGTTCTACTCGTGCATAGAAACTACGCATAGACCTAGCTCTGATACCACTGTTGGGGAACATAGCATAAATTCAAAATTTTCCTACGTGTCACCAAGATCTATCTATGGAGTCATCTAGCAACGAGGGAGGAGTGGATCTACATACCCTTGTAGATCGCGCGCGGAAGCGTTCAAGAGAACGGGGTTGATGGAGTCGTACTCGTCGTGATCCAAATCACCGATGATCCTAGCGCCGAACGGACGGCACCTCCGCGTTCAACACACGTACGGAGCAGCGACGTCTCCTCCTTCTTGATCCAGCAAGGGGGAAGGATAGGTTGATGGAGATCCAGCAGCACGACGGTGTGGTGGTGGAAGTAGCGGGTTTCCAACAGGGCTTCGCCAAGCGCTGCGGGAGGAGGGAGATGTGTCATGGGAGGGAGAGGGAGGCGCCAGGGCTTAGGTATGGTTGCCCTCCCTTCCCCCCGCTATATATAGGGCCAAGGGAGAGGGGGGAGGCGCAGCCTTGGCCCTTCCTCAAGGAAGGGTGCGGCCAGGGAGGAGTCCCACCTCCCCAAGGCACCTAGGAGGTGCCTTCCCCTTTTAGGACTCTTCCTTTCCCTCTCTCTTGGCACATGGGCCTCTTGGGGCTGGTGCCCTTGGCCCATATAGGCCAAGGCGCACCCCTTACAGCCCATGTGGCCCCCGGGGCAGGTGGCCCCACCCGGTGGACCCCCGGGACCCTTCCGGTGGTCCCGGTACAATACCGGTGACCCCGAAACTTGTCCCGATGGCCGAAGTAGCACTTCCTATATATAATTCTTTACCTCCGGACCATTCCGGAACTCCTCGTGACATCCGGGATCTCATCCGGGACTCCGAACAACTTTCGGGTTACCGCATACTAATATCTCTATAACCCTAGCGTCACCGAACCTTAAGTGTGTAGACCCTACGGGTTCGGGAACCATGCAGACATGACCGAGATGACTCTCCGGTCAATAACCATCAGCGGGATCTAGATACCCATGTTGGCTCCCACATGTTCCACGATGATCTCATCGGATGAACCACGATGTTGAGGATTCAATCAATCCCGTATACAATTCCCTTTGTCTAGCGGTACGATACTTGCCCGAGATTCGATCGTCGGTATCCCGATACCTTGTTCAATCTCGTTACCGGCAAGTCTCTTTACTCGTTTCGTAACACATCATCCCGTGATCAACTCCTTGATCACATTGTGCACATTATGATGATGTCCTACCGAGTGGGCCCAGAGATACCTCTCCGTCACACGGAGTGACAAATCCCAGTCTCGATTCGTGCCAACCCAACAGACACTTTCGGAGATACCCGTAGTGCACCTTTATAGTCACCCAGTTACGTTGTGACGTTTGGGACACCCAAAGTATTCCTACGGTATCCGGGAGTTGCACAATCTCATGGTCTAAGGAAATGATACTTGACATTAGAAAAGCTTTAGCGAACGAACTACACGATCTTTGTGCTAGGCTTAGGATTGGGTCTTTGTCCATCACATCATTCTCCTAATGATGTGATCCCGTTATCAATGACATCCAATGTCCATGGTCAGGAAACCGTAACCATCTATTGATCAACGAGCTAGTCAACTAGAGGCTTACTAGGGACATGGTGTTGTCTATGTATCCACACATGTATCTGAGTTTCCTATCAATACAATTCTAGCATGGATAATAAACGATTATCATGAACAAGGAAATATAATAATAACTAATTTATTATTGCCTCTAGGGCATATTTCCAACAATCCTTTGCTACAAAAAGGATTAGGACACCTTGCTGCACTTTATTTACTTTTGTTACTTGTTGCTCGTTACAAATTATCCTATCACAAAACTATCTGTTACCATTTATTTCAGTACTTGCAGAGAATACCTTGCTGGAAACCGCTTATCATTTCCTTCTGCTCCTCGTTGGGTTCGACACTCTTACTTATCGAAAGGACTACGATAGATCCCCTATACTTGTGGGTCATCACTAATCACCATGATATCACCTTGTACCAAATGGACATTAAAAGTGTGTTTCTAAATGGAGAAATTGAGGACAAAGTTTATGTTAAACAACCTCCCGGCTTTGTTAATCCTAAGAAACCCGATCATGTTTACAAACTCCACAAAGCTCTCTATGGTCTTAAACAAGCTCCTAGAGCATGGTATAAATGCTTGACCAAGTTCCTTATTGAAAAAGGCTTTGAGATTGGAAAGATTGACTCTACTCTTTTTACTAAAATGGTTAATGGTGAATTATTTGTGTGCCAAATTTATGTTGATGATGTCATATTTGGTTCAACTAACCCCCATTTTAGTGAAAAGTTTGGAAAGCTAATGTCGGAGAAGTTTGAGATGTCTATGATGAGCGAACTCAAGTTCTTTCTTGGTTTGCAAATCAAGCAAACTAAGGAAGGCACCTTTGTCTCTCAGACAAAGTACACCAAGGACTTACTCAAAAAGTTCAACATGCAAGAAAGCAAAGGTATGAAAACTCCCATGCCTACAAGTGGACATCTTGACTTGACCAAGGATGGCAAACTGGTTGAGCAAAAAGTGTATCACTCTATGATTGGTTCATTGTTATATCTATGTTTCTCCCATCCCAATATTATGCTAAGTGTGTGCATGTGTGCACGATATCAAGCGACCCCCAAAGAATGTCATCTTAAGGCTGTGAAAAGGATAGTGAGATACCTAATTCATACACCAAATTTTGGCATTTGGTATCCTAAGAGGTCTTCTTTTGATCTTGTTGGCTATTCCGACTCGGACTATGCCGGTGAAAAGGTTGATAGAAAGTCCACTTCAGGTACTTGTCAATTTCTTGGTAGATCTCTTGTGTCTTGGTCGTCCAAGAAACAAAACTAGGTATTGCTACCTCTTGAGCACTGCGTTGGATTTCCCTGAAGAGGAAGGGATGATGCAGCAAAGTAGCGTAAGTATTTCCCTCAGTTTTTGAGAACCAAGGTATCAATCCAGTAGGAGGCTACGCACAAGTCCCTTGTACCTACACAAAAACAATAGCTCAACGCAACCAACGCGCTTAGGGGTTGTCAATCCCTTCACGGTCACTTACGAAAGTGAGATCTGATAGAGATGATAAATAATATTTTTGGTATTTTTGGTATAGAGATGCAAAGTAAAAGTAAAAGCAAAGTAAAAGCAAAGCAATAATAAAGTGATGGAGATTGATATAATGAGAAAGAGACCCGGGGGCCATAGGTTTCACTAGTGGCTTCTCTCATGAGCATAAGTATTCTAGGTGGGTGAACAAATTACTGTTGAGCAATTGATAGAATTGACCTTAGTTATGAGAATATCTAGGTATGATCATGTATATAGGCATCACGTCCGAGACAAGTAGACCGAAACGATTCTGCATCTACTACTATTACTCCACTCATCGACCGCTATCCAGCATGCATCTAGAGTATTAAGTTAAAAACAGAGTAACGCCTTAAGCAAGATGACATGATGTAGAGGGATAGTTTCATGCAATATGATGAAAAACCATCTTGTTATCCTCGATGGCAACGATACAATACGTGCCTTGCTCCCCCTTCTGTCACTGGGAAAGGACACCACAAGATCGAACCCAAAGCTAAGCACTTCTCCCATGGCAAGAACAACCAATCTAGTAGGCCAAACCAAACTGATAATTCAAAGAGACTTGCAAAGATAACCAATCATACATAAAAGAATTCAGAGAAGATTCAAATATTATTCATAGAGAGACTTGATCATAAACCCACAATTCATCAGTCTCAACAAACACATCACAAAAAGAAGATTACATCGAATAGATCTCCATGAGAGAGGGGGAGAACATTGTATTGAGATCCAAAAAGAGAGAAGAAGTCATCTAGCTACTAGCTATGGACCCGTAGGTCTGAAGTAAACTACTCACACTTCATCGGAGAGGCTTGGATGATGATGTAGAAGCCCTCCGTGATCGATGCCCCCTCCAGCGGATCTCCGGAACAGGCCCCAAGATGGGATCTCGTGGATACAGAAAGTTGCGGCGATGGAATTAGGTTTTTGGCTCTGTCTCTGATCGTTTGGGGGTACGTGGGTATATATAGGAAGAAGAAGTATGTCGGTGGAGCTTCGAGGGGCCCACGAGGCAGGGGGCGCGCCCTAGGGTGGCGCCCTCCACCCTCGTGACCGCCTCGTGGCTTTCTTGATGGAGGGTCCAAGTCTCCTGGATCTTATCAGATGAGAAAATCACGTTTCCGAAGGTTTCATTCTGTTTGGACTCCGTTTGATATTCCTTTTCTTCGAAACCCTAAAACAGGCAAAAAAACAACAATTCTGGGCTGGGCCTCCGGCTAATAGGTTAGTCCCAAAAATAATATAAAAGTGGATAATAAAGCCCAATAATGTCCAAAATAGTAGATAATATAGCATGGAGCAATCAAAAAATATAGATACGTTGGAGACGTATCAAGCATCCCCAAGCTTAATTCCTGCTCGTCCTCGAGTAGGTAAATGATAAAAACAGAATTTTTGATGCGGAGTGCTACTTGGCATAATTTCAATGTAAATCTTCTTAATTGTGGTATGAATATTCAGATTCAAAAGATTCAAGACAAAAGTTCATGTTGACATAAAAATAATAATACTTCAAGCATACTAACAAAGCAATTATGTCTTCTCAAAATAACATGGCCAAAGAAATCTATCTCTACAAAATCATATAGTCTGGCTATGCTCTATCTTCACCACACAAAGTATTTAAATCATGCACAACCCCGATGACAAGACAAGCAATTGTTTCATACTCTTGACATTTTCAAAACTTTTTGGATCTTCACGCAATACATGAGCGTGAGCCATGGATATAGCACTATATGTGGAATAGAATGGTGGTTGTGGAGAAGACAAAAAGGGAGAAGATCGTCTCACATCAACTAGGCGTATCAGCGGGCTATGGAGATGCCCATCAATAGATATCAATGTGAGTGAGTAGGGATTGCCATGCAACGGATGCACTAGAGCTATAAGTATATGAAAGCTCAAAAGAAACTAAGTGGGTGTGCATCCAACTCGCTTGCTCACGAAGACCTAGGGCATTTTGAGGAAGCCCATCATTGGAATATACAAGCCAAGCTTTATAATGAAAAATTCCCACTAGTATATGAAAGTGACATAATGAGAGACTCTCTATCATGAAGATCATGGTGCTACTTTGAAGCACAAGTGTGGTAAAAGGATAGTAACATTGTCCCTTCTCTCTTTTCTCTCTCATTTTTTTTCATTTGGGCCTTCTCTTTTTTATGGCCTCTTTTTTTCGTCCGGAGTCTCATCCCGACTTGTGGGGGAATCATAGTCTCCATCATCCTTTCCTCACTTGGGACAATGCTCTAAAAATGATGATCATCACACTTTTATTTTTCTTACAACTCAACAATTACAACTCGATACTTACAACAAAATATGACTCTATATGAATGCCTCCGGCGGTGTACCGAGATATGCAATGAATCAAGAGTGACATGTATGAAAGAATTATGACGGTGGCTTTGCCACAAATACGATGTCAACTTCATGATCATGCTAGCAATATGACAATGATGGAGCGTGTCATAATGAACGGAATGGTGGAAAGTTGCATGGCAATATATCTCAGAATGGCTATGGAAATGCCATGATAGGTAGGTATGGTGGCTGTTTTGAGGAAGGTATTTGGTGGGTGTATGATACCGGCGAAAAGTGTGCGGTATTAGAGAGGCTAGCAAAGGTGGAAGGGTGAGAGTGCGTATAATCCATGGACTCAACATTAGTCATAAAGAATGCATATACTTATTGCAAAAATCTAGAAGTTATCAAAGCAAAGTATTACGCGCATGCTCCTAGGGGGATGGATTGGTAGGAAAAGACCATCGCTCGTCCCCGACCGCCACTCATAAGGAAGACAATCAATAAATAAATCATGCTCTGACTTCATCACATAACGGTTCACCATACATGCATGCTACGGGAATCACAAACTTTAACACAAGCATTTCTCAAATTCACAACTACTCAACTAGCATGACTCTAATATCACCATCCTCATATCTCAAAACAATTATTAAGCATCAATTTTTTTCTTAGTATCCAACGCACTCAAAAGAAAGTTTTACAAATCTTGAATACCAAACATATTATTATTAAGCAAATTACCATGTTATTAAGACTCTCAAAATAATCTAAGTGAAGCATGAGAGATCAATAGTTTCTATAAAACAAATCCACCACCATGCTCTAAAAGATATAAGTGAAGCACTAGAGCAAAATTATATAACTCAAAAGATATAAGTGAATCATATAGAGTATTCTATCAAATTCCAAATTATGTATGGCTCTCTCAAAAGGTGTGTACAGCAAGGATGATTGTGGTAAACTAATAAGCAAAGACTCAAATCATAAAAGACGCTCCAAGCAAAACACATATCATGTGGTGAATAAAAATATAGCTCCAAGTAAAGTTACCGATAGAAGTAGACGAAAAAGAGGGGATGCCTTCCGGGGCATCCCCAAGCTTTGGCTTTTAGGTGTCCTTAGATTATCTTGGGGGTACCATGGGCATCCCCAATCTTAGGCTCTTGCCACTCCTTGTTCCATAATCCATCAAATCTTTACCCAAAACTTGAAAACTTCACAACACAAAACTTAAAGTAGAAAACTCGTGAGCTCCGTTAGCGAAAGAAAACAAAAGACCACTTCAAGGTACTGTAATTAACTCATTCTTTATTTATATGGGTGTTATACCTACTTTATTCCAACTTCTCTATGGATTATAAACTATTTTACTAGCCATAGATTCATCAAATAAGCAAACAACACACGAAAAACAGAATCTGTCAAAAACAGAACAGTCTGTAGTAATCTGTAGCTAGCGCAAGATCTGGAACCCCCAAAATTCTAAAATAAATTGCTGGACGTGAGGAATTTATATATTAATCATCTTCAAAAAGAATTAACTAAATAGCACTCTTCAAATAAAAATGACAGCAGTTCTCGTGAGTGCTAAAGTTTCTGTTTTTTACAGCAAGTTCAATAAGACTTTCCCCAAGTCTTCCCAATGGTTCTACTTGGCACAAACACTAATTAAACACAAAAAAACACAACCAAAACAGAGGCTAAATAATTTATTTATTAAATAACATCAAGGAAAATATTGGGTTGTCTCCCAACAAGCGCTTTTCTTTAAAGCCTTATAGCTAGGCATTGATAATTTTAATGATGCTCACATGAAAGACACGAATTGAAGCACAAAAGGAGCATCATAAAGCATGTGACAAACACATCTAAGTCTAACATACTTCCTATGCATAGGCATCTTATAGGCAAACAAATTATCAAGGCAAGCAAAAACTAGCACATGCAAGGAAGAGGAAAGAAACAATAGCAATCTCAACATAACGAGAGGTAATTTAGTAACATGAAAATTTCTACAACCATATTTTCCTCTCTCATAGTAATTACATGTAGGATCATAAGCAAATTCAATAGTATAGCTATCACATAAAATATTCTCAACATGATCCACATGCATGCAAAGTTGGCACTTTTCCAAAATAGTGGGATTAACATTAACTAAAGTCATGACCTTCCCAAACACACTTTTATCAAAAACTTCATAAGATTGAACATTCTCTAAATATGTGGGATCTAAAGTTGACATTCTTCCAAACCCACTTTCAATATTATTGCAAACATAATAATCAATCTCATATTCATCATGGGGTTTAAATAAATTTTCAAGATCAAAAGAAGAATCACCCCAATCATGATCATTGCAACAAGTAGAGGACATAACAAAACTAGCATCCCCAAGCTTAGGGTTTTGCATATTATTAGCAAAATTGTCATTAATAGAATTTATAATAACATCATTGCAATCATGCTTTTTATTCGAAGATCTACCATGAATCACTTCATAACATACTTCATCGCAATTTTTAGATTGACGAATTTCAAGCAAAACTTCATAGAGATAATCTAGTGCACAAAACTCACTAGCAATTGGTTCAACATAACTGGATCTCTTAAAAAGATTAGCAAGCGGATGAGGATCCATAAATCTTAGGTTCTCTGTTTAGTAATAAATAAATGACTATTCCAACCATACGAGCAAACAAAAAGCAAACAAGCCAGAAGAGGCGAAAAGAGAGAGAGAGAGGGAGGATAGAGAGAGAGAGAGAGAGAGGGCGAATAAAACGTCAAGGGTGAATTGGGGGGAGAGGAAAACAAGAGGCAAATGGCAAATAATGTAATGCGGGAGATAGGTATTGTGATGGGTACTTGGTATGTTGACTTTTGCACAGACCTCCCCGGCAACGGCGCCATAAATTCTTCTTGCTACCTCTTGAGCACCGCATTGGATTTCCCCGAAGAGGAAGGGATGATGCAGCAAAGTAGCGTAAGTATTTCCCTCAGTTTTTGAGAACCAAGGTATCAATCCAGTAGGAGGCTACGCACAAGTCCCTTGTACCTACACAAAAACAATAGCTCAACGCAACCAACATGCTTAGGGGTTGTCAATCCCTTCACGGTCACTTACGAAAGTGAGATCTGATAGAGATGATAAATAATATTTTTGGTATTTTTGGTATAGAGATGCAAAGTAAAAGTAAAAGCAAAGTAAAAGCAAAGCAATAATAAAGTGATGGAGATTGATATAATGAGAAAGAGACCCGGGGGCCATAGGTTTCACTAGTGGCTTCTTTCATGAGCATAAGTATTCTACGGTGGGTGAACAAATTACTGTTGAGAAATTGACAGAATTGAGCTTAGTTATGAGAACATCTAGGTATGATCATGTATATAGGCATCACGTCCGAGACAAGTAGACCAAAATGATTCTGCATCTACTACTATTACTCCACTCATCGACCGCTATCCAGCATGCATCTAGAGTATTAAGTTAAAAACAGAGTAACGCCTTAAGCAAGATGACATGATGTAGAGGGATAGTTTCATGTAATATGATAAAAAACCATCTTGTTATCCTTGATGGCAACGATACAATACGTGCCTTGCTGCCCCTTCTGTCACTGGGAAAGGACACCACAAGATCGAACCCAAAGCTAAGCACTTCTCCCATGGCAAGAACAACCAATCTAGTAGGCCAAACCAAACTGATAATTCGAAGAGACTTGCAAAGATAACCAATCATACATAAAAGAATTTAGAGAAGATTCAAATATTATTCATAGAGAGACTTGATCATAAACCCACAATTAATCGGTCTCAACAAACACACCGCAAAAAGAAGATTACATCGAATAGATCTCCATGAGAGAGGGGGAGAACATTGTATTGAGATCCAAAAAGAGAGAAGAAGTCATCTAGCTACTAGATATGGACCCGTAGGTCTGAAGTAAACTACTCACACTTCATCGGAGAGGCTTGGATGATGATGTAGAAGCCCTCCGTGATCGATGCCCCCTCCGGCGGAGCTCCGGAACAGGCCCCAAGATGGGATCTCGTGGATACAGAAAGTTGCGGTGATGGAATTAGGTTTTTGGCTCCGTCTCTGATCGTTTGGGGGTACGTGGGTATATATAGGAGGAAGAAGTACGTCGGTGGAGCTTCGAGGGGCCCACGAGGCAAGGGGCGCACCCTCCACCCTCGTGACCGCCTCGTGGCTTTCTTGACGGAGGGTCCAAGTCTCCTGGATCTTATCTGATGAGAAAATCACATTTCCGAAGGTTTCAATTCGTTTGGACTCCGTTTGATATTCCTTTTCTTCAAAACCCTAAAACAGGCAAAAAACAACAATTCTGGGCTGGGCCTCCGGTTAATAGGTTAGTCCCAAAAATAATATAAAAGTGGATAATAAAGCCCAATAATGTCCAAAATAGTAGATAATATAGCATGGAGCAATCAAAAATTATAGATACGTTGGAGACGTATCAGGTATCCTTATCCACCGCCAAAGCAGAATACATTGCCGCTAGTTCATGTTGTGCTCAATTACTTTGGATGACCCAAACTCTTAAAGATTATGGGATCTATGTGAAACATGTTCCATTGCTTTGTGATAATGAAAGTGCTATTAAGATCGCTCACAATCCCGTGCAACATTCTTGAACTAAGCATATTGAAGTCCGTCATCATTTCATTCGAGATCATGTTGCTAAAGGGGACATTAATCTTAAGCATGTTTGTACCAATAAGCAATTGGCGGATATATTCACCAAACCGCTTGATGTGAAAGTATTTTGCCGTTTGAGAGGTGAATTGAACATCATTGATGCTTTAAACTTGGAGTAGAAACTCCATTTGGATACATGCAAGGCATGAGCCTTTGACTAATCCTTAATGTTTCTCTTATGATGATGATTATATGTCTTCGATATATTTGCACCCTTGCATGCTATCTAACCCTTATAGGTATTTGGATGAATCAAAATCTATGAGATTGCAAATCACTCACATCTTGAGCAATCTCCACATCACCAAGTCTCTACAATATGGTGGTTGAAGACAAGGAAGCATGCAACCCTTCAACATATCCTTTGACCATTTCTATATATCAAATTTCACTTGGTATCAAATTCATGACTGTAATTTTGGATACACAAGTGCTCTTCCTTGCTAGACTAACCCATGTAGGTAGATGAACTCAAACTACAAGTGGTGCTCCCAATCATTGATGAGCTATATCAACCTTGAGCATCCCACACAAGTTCAACTACATGATCAAGTTCAACACCACCACCCAAGGTATCTTATTCCATCTTAGAGAAGCTTTACCCCAAGTCATGGGTCAAAGCAACTCAACAAGATGCGAATACATCAAATGCTTAAATTAAAAATGGTAACCCCATTTTGAGCTTAAACGATGAGTATGACCTACGATCAAGTGTTCCCACTTGACTCCTCAGTCAATATACTCTAACATAGGTGACTTTATGGCCGACCAGTTCTAGATGAAGTTCTCTAGTGTCTCTCCGTGTTCTTGCATTTGTATCTTACATATTTGTTCCTCTTCTTTTTCCAAAAAAAAAACTTCATCTAATTCTTATTTTCTTTGTTTTGTTCTGCATTCCCTGCATCCAATTCATTGCAAATCCTTCAGTTAATTCCTTGCAAATCTTTGTGAGATCTTATCTGCCTAGTGAGCTGAGATGACAAAATGTTGTCTCCGTGTTGAACTCGGACACACCGGATTGCTTCTTTCGGTCAAACCAAGCCATTTCAGTGCTACCGAAGTAAACAACTCAGTGTTACCGATTTCAGTGCTGAGCAGACACTTTTTCACATGCATCCCGCATATTTGCTCCAGCTCCACTCAATGATTCTTGTCCTCTACCTGCATCACATTCTATATGCTGCTTTGCTCCGTGACTCAAGGACAAAACCTATTTTGACTCACACTCTAGAAGATCCCTTCTTGGAAATTGATGTCAAAGGGGGGAGAGAGATCACATCAAAGCTTAATCACTTCAATAGGCGGAGAATACTCCAAAGGGGGAGAATGCTTAATCACATCAAAGAGCCCCATATGCTTGGTATTCAAGAGGAGAGAAGTCCCATGTCTTTAAGAGAGGAAAGACATGTTAGTATGTGTTATGTTTGTTTTGTGCTGATTTTCTTATTTTTGCTCTGATTTTCTTGTCCCTACCTTCTCCTAGTATCCCATATAAGATTCAGGGGGAGAAAGACATCTAAGGGAAGGAAATCTTTGAACTTATTGCATATCTTTACCTTTGGGGACATGTCTATATCTAATAGAGTACCTAGTACTCACTTACTACATGTCATCCCAATCTTAGTACTCTTGTGGTTTACTGTTTGCCTTGTCTAGTAGATGTGTCTGTGTTATCTAACATTGTTTACTCAGGTTCATATCTTCCTAAGCCAGCTCAAGACCACAAGGTTAGTATATGCATCACATTCATGTGCATGATGATCTCTTGTTGATGTACATATTGTTTGCAAGAAGGACTCATGAACATGAAGGTAAAATTTCTATATCCACATCATTTGCTCTGATGCATATAGCCAAGATACATGTAACGCTTTGCCTGCTCTGTCATGCTCATGCATTCACATGCTCTCATATTCCATAGTTACATGGATGCATACATGTAGGGGGATCCTATGCATGTTACATGTTTTTCCAAAGCTTTACTTACTAATCTTTATATCTTTATCTAAAGCTTTGATGTATGCTGTCATCAATTACCAAAAAGGGGGAGATTGAAAGCACAAGTGCTCCCTAGGTGGTTTTGGTAATCAATGCCAACATATCTCTTGTTGGACTAATGTTTTTATCTAGTATATTTCAGATAAGTTTAACAAATTGAGTGGCGTGGACAAGAGGATGTGGAACCCCTGCAAGATGCTAAGAACAAAGGATTGGCAAAAGCTCAAAAGCTCAAGACTCTGCTTTTTCATCTTAGTGGTCCAAGATCACATTGAGTCCATAGGAAAGCCAATACTATTAAAAGGGGATGAGGTGTTGCTTAATGGCTTGGTTGCTCAAAGTGCTTAGTGATATGCTCCAAAGCCCTCAACCACTTTCTCATGTCCACATATGTCCCAAACCAAAAGTCAAACTCGGCCCCACCGATTTGATCTATCTGACGCCACCGAGTTCATTTGACATAGCCACTGCCATAAACCCTAATCAGTTCGGTATCACTGATGGGATCTCGGTCTCACCGAGATGGGCTTGCAAACTCTCTGTTACCTGTTGCAACTATTTCGGTCTCACCGAGATATGCAATTGGTCCCACCGAGTTTGCTCGACCAACTCTCTATTTTGCTTATTACCAAAATTAATCCCACCGAGTTTGTGTAATCGGCCAAACCGAGTTAAGGTTTTACCCTAACCCTAGCACATCGGTCCCATCGAGTTGATCATATCAGTCCCACCGAAATGCCTAACAGTCACATTTTGAACTAAATCGGTTTGACCGAGTTTCATGATTCGGTCCCACCGAGTTTGGTGATTTGTGTGTAACGGTTATATTTTGTGTGTAGGCTATACATACCCCTCCACCCTTCCTTCATTAGTAAGGAGAGCCATCAGAATGTGCCTACACTTCCAGCATTCATTTTCTAAGAGAGAACCACCTACTCATGTGTTGAGACCAAGATATTCCATTCCAACCATATGAATCTTGATCTCTAGCCTTCCCCGAGTTACTTTCCACTCAAATCATCTTTCCACCAAATTCTAATCTGTGTGAGAGAGTTGAGTGTTGGGGAGACTATCATTTGAAGCACAAGAGCAAGGAGTTCATCATGAACACACCATCTATTACCTTTTGGAGAGTGGTGTCTCCTAGATTGGTTAGGTGTCACTTGGGAGCCTCCGACAAGATTGTGGAGTTGAACCAAGGACTTTGTACGGGCAAGGAGATCGCCTACTTCGTGAAGATCTACCCTAGTGAGGCAAGTCCTTCGTGGGCGATGGCCATGGTGGGATAGAGAACGTTGCTTCTTCGTGGACCCTTCGTGGGTGAAGCCCTCCGTGGACTCGCGCAACCGTTACCCTTTGTGGGTTGAAGTCTCCATCAACGTGGATGTATGATAGAACCACCTATCGGAACCACGCCAAAAATCTCCGTGTCTCCAATTGCGTTTGCACACTCCAATCCCATCCCTTTATTTTCTTGCAACTTGCATGCTTTACTTTCCGCTGCTCATATACTCTTGTCATGCTTGCTTGAAATGTATTGTGAATGTTTAAACTTGTGCTAAAACTCCACCTCAACTTAAAGAAATTAAAAACTGCTACCTTTCTTTGTTGAGGGTCGAATCACCCATCCTCTAGACACCTCTTCTTGATCCTTTCAGGTGTGCGTGTTCATACTTCTCCAATGTATCTACTTTTCCAAACACTTTTGCCCTTGTTTTGGACTCTAACTTGCATGATTTGAATGGAACTAACCCGGACTGATGCTGTTTTGAGCAGAATTGCCATGGTGTTATTTTTGTGTAGAAATAAAAGTTCTTGGAATGACCCGAAAATCAACAGAGAATATTTTTGGAATATATAAAAAATACTGGCGAAAGAATCAAGGCCAGGGGCCCAGACCCTGTCCACGAGGGTGGGGGGTGCGCCCCTACCTCGTGGGCCCCCTGGTGCTCCACCGACCTCAACTCCAACTCCATATATTCACGTTCGCGGAGAAAAAATAGGAGAGAGGGATTCATCGCGTTTTACGATATGGAGCCGCCGCCAAGCCCTAATCTCTCTCTGGAGGGCTAATCTGGAGTCCGTTCGGGGCTCCAGAGAGGGGAATCCGTTGCCATCGTCATCATCAACCTTCCTCCATCACCAATTTCATGATGCTCACCGCCGTGCGTGAGTAATTCCATCGTAGGCTTGCTGGACAGTGATGGGTTGGGTGAGAGTTATCATGTAATCAAGTTAGTTTTTTTAGGGTTTGATCCCTAGTATCTAGGCGTGGGCATTCGGTTCCCCCGAACTATTCGGTTCGGTATTTCGGGTTATTTTTAATTTCGGTTTAGAGAATATGCTACCCGATCGGTTATCTAAAAAAGAGATAACCGAGGATTCAGTGCAGCAGTAATTCGGTTCAGTTCTCGGGTTGACCGAGCAGGACCGATACACTTCAGTAGCACCTGCCGTCAGAGATTGAAGCCCAGCGACAAAGGATGTCAGGGCGGAAAAAACAAGATGCAGAAGCGCGCGAGTGAGAGGGAGCAGATCCCGCTGGGCACTGGCCCCGGAGAACCCCGCTGGGCGCTGAGCGCTGGACGCCAGATTTTTTTTTAAACTGAGAAGTGCAAGCTTGTCTTGTGGTGCATCGTGCGAGGTGCGACTATAAAAATCTGCTGGGTAGCAAAGCGGTTAGGAAGTGGGCCATCGCATGCATTGCATGAGGCCAGGACATCTATTTTTAAGGGGAATAAAAGGTTGGGAAACATTGTCGTTTACTGATCGGTATGGCCAATTAACGTGGATGGGCTATTAGGCTTAGCTGGATGGGCTTTAATAATATATTGCTACTAAAATACTCGGTTCATTCGGGAGATTCGGTTAACAAACTCCAGTGACCGAACTCACCGAATTAATTTCGGTTTCTGCTGTTTGCTGACCGAACGACCAACCGAAGTTTCGGTTATCTGTTTTTTCGGCTTCGGTCTCGGTTTTTTCGGCTCCGGTCTTTGGTTTTCGGTTTTTATGCCCACCCCTACTAGTATCCACTATGTTCTGAGATTGATGTTGCTATGACTTTGCTATGCTTAATGCTTGTCACTAGGGCCCAAGTGCCATGATTTCAGATCTGAACCTATTATGTTTTCATGAATATATGTGAGTTCTTGATCCTATCTTGCAAGTCTATAGTCACCTATTATGTGTTATGATCCGTTAACCCCAAAGTGACAATAATCGGGATACTTACCGGTGATGACCGTAGTTTGAGGAGTTCATGTATTCACTATGTGTTAATGCTTTGGTCTGGTACTCTATTAAAAGGAGCCCTTAATATCCCTTAGTTTCCAATAGGACCCCGCTGCCACGGGAGGGTAGGACAAAAGATGTCATGCAAGTTCTTTTTCATAAGCATGTATGACTATATTCGGAATACATGCCCACATTACATTCATGAACTGGAGCTAGTTCGGTGTCACTCTATGTTATAAATATTGCATGAGGAATCGCATCCGACATAATTATCCATCACTGATCCATTGCCTACGAGCTTTTCACATATTGTTCTTCGCTTATTTACTTTTCCGTTGCTACTGTTACAATCACTATAAAACCAAAACTGTTACCGTCACTTTTGCCACCATTGCCACTACTATCATATTACTTTGCTACTAAATACTTTGCTGCAGATATTAAGTTTCTAGGTGTGGTTGAATTGAAAACTCAGCTGCTAATACTTGAGAATATTCTTTGGCTCCCCTTGTGTCGAATCAATAAATTTGGGTTGAATACTCTACCCTCGAAAACTATTGCGATCCCCTATACTTGTGGGTTATCAAGACTATTTTCTGGCGCCGTTGCCGGGGAGCATAACTCTATTCTTTGAGTCACTTGGGATTTATATCTGCTGATCACTATGAAGAACTTGAAAGATAAAAGAACCAAGATTTTTCCCTCAACTACGAGGGGAGGTAAGGAACTGCCATCTAGCTCTGCACTTGATTCACCTTTTGTTTTGAGTAAACTTGCGACACCCACTCCTGCTATTCATTCTGATATGTCGCATGTTATTGATGATGCCACTTCTGCTTTGCATGATACTTATGATGAAACTACGTCTATGCTTGATAATACTGTGCCACTAGGTGAATTTCTTGATGAACAACTTGCTAGGGTTAGAGAGAATGAAATTATTGAAACTGATAATATTGATGAAAGTGATGATGAAGATTCTCCCCCTAGATATGAATTGCCTGTTGTGCCTAACGGTTATGTTATGGATGAAGAAACTGCTAGAGACTTCTTAGCTTGCAATGATAGATCTGATCTTAAGAAATTATTACCTAAGCTTAAAGAAAAGTCTTTGAATGCTAGAATGAAATATGACCCTGCTTTTGCTACTTCACCTATCTTTATTTCCGATAAGGATTATGATTTATCTGTCGACCCTGAGTTAATTACTTTGGTTGAATCTGATCCTTTTTATGGCTATGAATCTGAAACTGTTGTGGCACATCTTACTAAATTAAATGATATAGCCACCCTGTTCACTAATGGCGAGAAAACTCGCTATTACTTTATCCTTAAGTTATTTCCATTCTCATTAAAGGGTGATGCTAAAACATGGTTTAATTCTCTTGATCCTGGTTGTGTACGTAGTCCCCAGGATATGATTTATTACTTCTCTGCTAAATATTTCCCCGCTCATAAGAAACAAGCTGCTTTAAGGGAAATATATAATTTTGTGCAAATTGAAGAAGAGAGTCTCCCACAAGCTTGGGGGAGGCTTCTCCAATTACTTAATGCTTTGCCTGATCATCCTCTTAAGAAAAATGAAATACTTGATATCTTTTATAATGGACTAACCGATGCTTCCAGAGACCACCTGGATAGTTGTGCTAGTTGTGTTTTCAGGGAAAGAACTGTTGATCAAGCTGAATTGCTATTAAATAATATGTTGAGTAATGAAAATGATTGGACACTTCCTGAACCAACTCCTAAGCCAACTCTGAAGAAAAGGGGTATTCTATTTCTCAGTCCTGAAGATATGCAAGAGGCAAAGAAATCTATGAAAGAAAAAGGTATTAAAGCTGAAGATGTTAAGAATTTACCACCTATTGAAGAAATTCATGGTCTTGATAACCCGACACAGGTAGTAAAGGTAAATTCTCTATAGGTTTGATGAAGGTGATATTCCTCGTTATAAGTCTGCTAGCCAATGCTTGGATGAGTTTGATAATTTTATTGTTAAACAAGAAAATTCCAATGCTTATGTTGGTAGACAATTGAAATGCAATGCTGATATGCGTGAACACTTGAGTGATTATATGTCTAGAGTAAAAGGTGAACTTAAATTTATTAGTAAACATGCTTCTATGGTTACCACTCGAGTAGAACAAGTACTTAAAGCTCAGAATGATTTGCTCAATGAATTAAACAATAAGAAAAATGATAATGCTGTTAGAGTTATGACTAGAGGGGGTAAAATGACTCAGGAACCTTTGTATCCCGAGGGCCACCCTAAGAGAATTGAGAAAGATTCTCAGAGAACTAATGTTGATGCACCTAGTTATTCTAAGAAGAAGAAAAAGAAAAATGATAGGACTTTGCAGGCTTCTAGTGAACCTGTTATTGGCACACCTTATAAATAGGGCTGAGGACCCCTTTCCTTTTCTTTCCGTTGCTTTTTCATCTCTTCTTCCTCCTTGCGACGCCCCTGCACCCGAGCGCCGCCGCCGTCGTTGAGCTTCGCCTCTACCTCGCCGTTGGCCGCTGCATCAACCTGATCGCACCAGAGATACGCGGCGCACCTCCGCTGTAAGTCTTTCCCTTCTCTCCTCTGTAGATCCACTTAGGGTTCATATGGGTTCATGGTGCTCTCTTTGTGTTCTTCATCAGTCCATAGATAGTAGACCTCGAGCTTGACGCGTTCTGTGCAGTAGCTATGGTAGTCCTTATCTCGGCCATCAAACCAAGCTTTAAACACATAAGAACTTGATCTGGACCTTTTGTGAACTGCTTCAGGACCAAACTTTTTTAGGTTAATTTTTTTTCTTTTCCTGACTTGTGGTAGATCCAAAATTCCAATGCAATCTTATGAAACCTGTTTTTCCTCACTTAGTCATTTTTACCTTAGATCTGCACCTTCCTTATCTGCGTAGGCGGTTTATCCTTGTAGAAAGTAATCTGTCATATGCCATTAGTCCCCTTGTAAACCGCTCATCGCTTTACCATGTATAACTGCATCAGACTCCGGTTTAACAATTTTACATGCTTAAATTCCCTTTTTATTAACCTGTTGCGCTTTACGCATTGTCATTCATGAATCATAAACTGGCAGTAATCTTTTCCAGCTCTTCACTTGCAATGGCCAAGCAATTCTATTCCTGTAACTGGGTCCCTTCCCGGGTTACCGAGGAGCAACTGGATGGATGTGTCAAAATTGGCACCTTACCGAAGAAGAATGAAATCCAGTGGCGAGTTCCTGGTCCAGAAAACCCTCCTACCCCCAAAGATGGCGAAGTAGTAGTGTTTGCTGATCACATGGGCCGTGGTTTTAAACCGCCTGGATCCAAGTTTTTCCGTGATGTACTGGCCAGCTTTCAGATCCACCCTCAAGATATTGGACCCAACTATGTATCCAATATCTGCAAGTTTTAGGTGTTTTGTGAAGCCTACCTTCAAGAAGAACCGACTGTTGAGCAGTTCCGGGATTTCTTCCACTTAAACCATCGCACTGAATTCGTAGACGGGCCCAATACTGAATTTGGTGGCGTCTCCATTCAGAAAAGGAAGGATGTTAGCTTTCCTCACGCCAAACTTCATAGTCACCCAAAGGATTGGAATCAGACTTGGTTCTATTGTAAGGATACTTCTCCTGAAGATGAGAACCCTTTGCTGGGTTACTATTGGGGATATTACTACCGGAGGTAAACCGGCCTTGGGTAGCCGGGTTGACTCTTTGAAGATTAGAAGCCCATGAAGATGTAAAGATGCTATCGCTTTATGGAGGGCCCAAAGGCGAGATGCAGTATGTAAATGTAAACCGGCCCAGTCATGTAACTTGTATAATAAGATAGAAAGAGAGAGGCCGAACCTGATACGTTTATAAACCGGCTTCGGGACTCTGTAGCCCGGCGGGCGTCAACCTATGTATATAAAGGGACGACCCGGCCGTGGTTTAGAGACAAACAACAACAACTCGAAAGCCAGACAAAGCGGATTCGCTCCCTGGCCTTCGAAACCCTAGCAATACCAATCACAACTAGACGTAGGCTTTTACCTTCATCGAAGGGGCCGAACTAGTATAAACTCCCGTGTCCCCTTGTCCGGTTTAACCCCTTTAAGCTAACCCGTTGCGATGGCTCCACAACTAAGTCCTTTCACGAGGACATCTGCCGTGAAAAACCCACGACAGTTGGCGCCCACCGTGGGGCTATTGCACGATGGTTTCGAGTTCTTGAAGGGCAGCTTCGATGGACTTAAGGGATACGCTGTGGGCCGGATGACGAAGAGTCGCCACGGCAAGCTCTACATCAACAATGCAGGATGGGGTCCCGAGGCCGATTCAATCGAATACGGGTAACGGGTCCCCTTTGGTGGGATTCACGTCTTCATCGGCAAGATCGGCGAACCGGCCCCGAGTCGGACATCTGCACCGACATCATTGAAACGGCTTGGCATGCAAGTCCTTCGCCGGTTCAGCCCGAGGCAAGGCATGTTTTCGTAGGTGTCGTCCATGGATCAGGGCACGAGGACGGACCGGTGTCCGAAGGAGAAACCACAGTCTGCTCTGATGACGAGTCTTCTGGAGAAACCAAACTGCTTTACCAGTTGCAGGACGGCCGGATTGAGGGAGGATCCGAGGGCAACAGTATTCCCGATTCCCCCGGTCTGCCAAACCGGGCCGCCATCTTCATGGCCGGCACACAATCGGCGCCTCATTCATCTACCGCCGCAGCAATGCTCTCCGGTTCAACAACGGCCACACCAGCAGGGGCAGGAAGCTCGGCGCCACCTCCGGCCCAAGTCTTATCTGATTTGTTCGACGCTCTGGCAACATTGATGTCTGTGGAGGTAGACGCAGCAGCCAGGGATCAGCACGATGCGGAGATTGCAAAGGTGAAAGATCAGATAGCCCAGGCCAAGGCGGACCTGGCAGCAGAGAACGCCAGGATGGCTACGGAGCGGGCCGAGTTGGAAGCACAGGCTTACCGGATTAGACTGGACCATAATGCTTCAGAGGAAGTCATGAGAAGAAGGTACCGATCACGTCTCCCGTCGGTTTATGAGCCGCAAAATCTTTTCAACACGCCAGGCACAGGAGCTGGTAACCAGGCGGGGGCGCCGGGAGCAGGAGCGCCGGTTCAGCCGCGCACGACGGACCTGCCTCGCCAGAACAACATTGTACCATCAATGCTGCCCGGGCATTATTCCAACCCGTTGGACAACATTGTGGCCGCTGCGTCATGCCTGGCGGCCCTACCAACCGACGGCGAGTCACCAGTGGCAGTGGAAGCACGCCGGGCCAGGGATCTCCTTTAGAAAGCACTAAATCAACAACAAGGATATTCACACAGCCGTGAGAGGATTCACTCCACTCCCCGTCCAAGCCGGAGTTATAGCAGACACATGGAAGACGAACCGGCCGTGTCCAGTAGTGCACGCCGCCAAAATTCGCCACGAGGGAACAACCCGGCTGGGGGAGGTGCCAATGCACAAGATGTTGTGGATCATGGCCGCGCACGTTGAGAGGCCGAGTTGACAGCTCGACACGAGGCACGATAGCATACTCCGGTTCACCCACTGCCTCCGTGGAGCCAGGGGCGATGTTCAGTTCCTTAGGGGTACCGTGCTTATCTCCTGCTTTGCGTAATGTGCGACTACCCAAGGATTTCAAGGGACCTCGTAAGGTACCAAATTATACCGCCGATTTGCAGCCAGAGGCATGGGTGGAGAGCTATGAGATGGCAATGGAGATGTTAGATATGGACGAGGCGGTGTGTGCTAAATATTTCACCATGATGTTGGAAGGAACAACTCGCACTTGGTTGAAGAGCTTGCCGACCAACTCTATTGGATCATGGGCCGAATTGAAGCACCAGTTTATCTAGAACTTCAAGGATACGTGTAAGCAGCCGATGTCAGTTGTAGATCTGGCCGCTTGTGTCCAAGAGGAAGGGGAGTCCACGACCCATTGGGTCAAACGGGTCTCGGCGATTTTGCATTCGTCAGATCGTATCAACGCAGACACCGCAGTGTTAACGTTAGAGGGTAATTGCGGTTTCAAACCGTTGAAACAGAATTTGGGAAGGCTCAAACATCACTGCAATGACATGTCAACACTCATGGCTGCTTTGGTTAAATACGCCGATTCAGATAATACCAAGGATCCGGATTCAGAGGAGGACAAACCGGAGAAGGGTAAGAAGACCGGCAATGCCAAAGGCCAACAACACAATCCGGCAGGCCATGGAAACGCTGGTAAGCGCAAGGCCGACAGTGGTTTGGATTTTGTCGCAAATACCAACTCACAGGAGAATGGCCAACGCCGTAAAGGCAAGCAGCCCCAGAGGGGTGGAGGTCCAGGCAACAATTTGGAGCGTTTGTTAAATCAGCCCTGTCCAAAGCATGGATCAAAGGAGAAACCGGCATCACATCTCTGGAAAGATTGTTATATCATGCGGGATTTCAAGAATTCCAATATGTTCCAATATGACAACGGCCCACCCGGCGGTTTAGGAGGAGGCTTCCACGGGCCGGGTTACGGAGGCGGTGGTTCCGGTTCAGGGTTTCCAGGTAATCAAACCGGACACGTCAATCAAGGACACCAAGGCAACCAGGGAGGTTACAACCATCAGGTGAGTCAACAGCAGCAGCAGCAGCAGCAGTCGGGTTATCAGAGCAATCCCAAATAGCTGAACAACGGGCAATATCATGTCTTCACTACTAGTTTGTGCAAACATGATCAGAAGCTTCACGAAAGGGTAGTCAACTCTATTGAACCGGCAGTACCTCAGTATTTACACTGGTTGGAGCAACCTATTTTGTGGAGCAGAGAGGATCACCCGCCCGGGTTGATAATCCAGGTCACTTGGCCTTGGTGGTAGCCCCTCAAGTTGGGGGATACAAGTTCACTAAAGTGCTCATGGATGGGGGAAGTAGTATCAATATTTTGTATTATGATACATTCCGCCGTATGGGGTTGACAGATAAGGATCTTAAACCGTCGAATACGGTATTTCATGGTGTGGTGCCTGGTAAGTCTGCATATCCTGTTGGTAAGATAGCTTTGGAGGTAGCTTTTGGAGATGACTACGATTCAAGGTCAGAAATAGTGACATTTGAGGTGGTAAAGATCAAAAGTCCGTACCACGCTCTGTTCGGGCAGCCGGTTTATGGCAAGGCCATGTTATGTTTACCTGCAACTTAAAATGCCAGGTCATAAGGGGACTATCACAGTACATGGAAGTAGAAAGATTGCTTTGGAGTGTGAAGAAGGCGATGTGGCTTATGCTGAGTCGGTTTGTGCCATGGAGGAGTTAACATTCTATAAGGAGCAAGTTGATCCGGCAGACATGACCTCCTTAAAAAAGCCAACCACGGAACATGATCCAGCATTGAAGTTCAAATCAGCTACAGACACTAAGATGGTTGACTTTGTCCCTGGCGATTCCTCCAAACAGTTCAGCATCAGCGCTAACCTGGATCCCAAATAGGAAAGCGCGCTCATCGAGTTCATCCGTGAGAATCGGGACATCTTTGCATGGAAACCTTCTGACATGCCAGGTGTACCGAGAGAACTCGCTGAGCACACACTCAACATTGATCCGAAATTCAAACCGGTCTGACAGTTCCTCTGCCGCTTCAACGAGGAAAGGCGCAAGGCTATAGGTGAAGAGGTCACCCGTTTGTTGGTTGCTGGGTTTATTGTTAAAGTTTTTCATCCAGAGTGGTTAGCCAATTCGGTGCTGGTTCTTAAGAAAAACGGCACTTGGCGCATGTGTGTGGACTACATAGATTTAAACAAGGCTTGCCCTGCAGACCCCTTTGCTCTCCCTCGCATTGATCAGATAATTGATGCCACGGCGGGTTGTGACCGTTTGTGTTTTTTGGATGCTTACTCTGGTTATCATCAGATCAAAATGGCAGTTAAGGACTAGGAGAAGACAACCTTTATAACTCCCTTCGGAGCCTTCTGCTATGTTCCCATGCCCTTTGGACTCAAGAGTGCCCAGGAAACTTACCAGTGATGTGTTCAGAATTGCCTTCATAAGCAAATTGGGCGCAATGTCCATGCGTATGTAGATGATAATGTGGTCAAATCCAGAAAGGAGGAGACGTTGATAGATGATCTACGGGAAACTTTTGACAATCTCCGGGTCTACAAGATGATGCTCAATCCGGAGAAGTGTGTTTTCGGTGTCCCGACAGGCAAGCTCTTAGGCTTTCTAGTTTCAAACGGAGGCATTGAGGCTAATCCGGAAAAGATTGCAGCGATTACGTCCTTGGCTAAACCGGCATGTATTAACAATGTGCAATGTCTGGCCGGCCGGATTACAGCCTTGAGACAGTTTATCAGCCGCCTTGGATAGAAGGCCATTCCCTTATATCAGATGCTCAAGAAAACAGATAACTTTGTCTGGAGTGAAGCAGCTGATAAGGCGTTTGAAGATCTGAAGAAACAGCTCGTGGAACCACCCGTACTGGCAGCACCGATCGATAAAGAACCCTTATTATTATATGTGGCTGCTAATGCCCGAGCTATCAGCGTAGCCATTGTGGTAGAGCGCAAAGAGCCTGGCAAAGAGTATCCGATTCAACGACCGGTTTATTATATCAGTGAGGTGCTCATTGAGTCAAAGCAGAGGTATCCGCATTGGCGGAAACTGGTGTATGTGGTGTTTATGGCAAGCCGGAAGCTCAAACACTATTTTCAGGGCCATCCTACCACAGTAGTCAGTTCAGCTACTCTGGGTGACATCATTCAGAACAGAGAGGCAACTGGCCGGATTGCCAAGTGGGCCATTGAGCTTGGACCCCACGGGCTCAGATATATACCCCGCACGACGATCAAGTCCCAGGCACTCGTAGATTTCATCAACGATTGGACGGAGTTACAGGCACCTGAGGAGAAACCAGATAATACATATTGGACTATTCATTTTGATGGGTCCAGACAACTAGAGGGTTCGGGGGCTGGAGTCATATTAACCTCCCCACGAGGTGATAAGTTTTGTTATGTCCTCCGTTTAATGTTCCCTTGTACTAACAATGCAGCTGAATATGAGGCTTTACTCCACGATCTTCGGATGGCTAAAGAGATGAACTTGAGCCGGGTTAAGTGGTTTGGCGATTCAGATCTAGTGGCTCAGCAAGTGTCTGGCACTTGGGATTCTAAGGACCCACTCATGGCTGCATATCGGCGAGAGGTGGACAGAGTGGCTGGTCACTTTAAAGGTTATCAGGTGGACCATATAGACCGGCGGAAGAATGAAGCGGCGGACGCTTTAAGTCATCTTGGTTCCCAACGTAAACCGGTTCCGCCCAATGTCTTGATGTGTTGCACAATCCGTTAGTTAAAATACCATCTGAAGAAGATTTGTCCGTTCCTGATCCGGAGGCTCAATTGGTGGCAGCTTTGCATGCCATACCGGATTGGACGATCCCATATCTGGATTACATGAACCAGGGCGAGTTACCAGTTGAGGAAATGTTGGCCCGACAGATAATCCGGCGTTCCAAGTCCATGACCATACTCAACGGGGAGTTACATCGTTACAGTGTTTCAGGAGCGATTCAACGACGCGTTTGTCCTCAAGAAGGTTGTGAGATTTTTCGAGAAATTCATGAAGGGGATTGCGGTCATCACGCCGGTTCAAAGTTGTTGGTTGCTAAAGCTTTTCACCACGGTTTTTACTGGTTGACGGCGCATGCTGATGCGGAAGATTTGGTCAAAAGATGTGATGGATGTCAAAAGTTTGCCCGCCATGCGCATGTTCCGGCTCAAGAGTTGCGGATGATTCCAATTACCGGGCCGTTTGCCACTTGGGGGCTGGATATGGTTGGACCCTTCAAGCGCTCCAAGGACAAGAAGACCCATCTGTTAGTAGCAGTTGATAAATTTACTAAATGGGTAGAGGCAGAGCCAGTCAGCAAGTGTGATGCAGCCACAGCGGTTCAATTCATCAAAAAGGTGATATTCCGGTTTGGCTTTCCACATAGCATTATAACAGATAATGGCACTAACTTGTCAAAAGGAGAGATGGAAGAATTCTATCAACGTGAGCACATCCGGCTTGATCTAGCATCAGTGGCTCACCCCCAATCTAATGGTCAAGCGGAAAGGGCAAATCAAGAAATTCTGCGGGGTATCAAACCAAGGCTTATGGTTCCCTTAAAGCGGATGCCGGTTTGTTGGGTCGAGGAGCTACCTTCTGTGTTATGGAGCATCAACACCACACCCAATAGGTCTACGGGTTACACGCCTTTCTTCATGGTTTATGGAGCAGAGGCGGTTCTTCCTAGTGACATCCGTCACGATTCGCCCCGTGTGGCAGCTTATGTTGAAGCTGATAATGAGAAAGCACGTCAGGATTCTCTGGACCTGTTGGATGAAGAGCGGGATCTTGCAGCAGCGCGTTCGGCGATTTATCAACAACATCTTCGACGTTATCACAGCCGCCGGGTTAAAACTAGAACCTTTCAAGAAGGTGATTTGGTGCTCCGGCTCATCCAAGATCAGACTGATATGCATAAGTTATCCCCCCCTTGGGAAGGACCCTTTATGGTCAGCAAAAATCTGCACAACGGATCCTACTACCTCATTGATGTTCGAGAGCATGAAGACTCACGTCAATCGGAGGAGGAGACAAAGCGGACATGGAACATAGCTCTCCTTTGGCCTTACTATACTTGAAGCCATAGGCTTTTTCACCTGTACATATTTATGACAGTGTATATACCATATAATAAACCGGAGCCTCCGTTATAAGCAGGGTATCTGTTCTTTCTTATATCATATGTGTGCTTTTACAAGTTAACGGTCAAAGCGGAGTCTTTGTTAAACCGGATTTAGCAACTGCATAAAGATAAAGAAAATCACTAGGGGGCTTGGTCATGTTTGAACCACAGCTACACCTCTTGATAGGCTTTTCAGCCACACAAGGACAAATTTGTGGAGCCAAAGAGAGTATTGTGCACTGTACAAACTCAAACATAGGCACACGCTGAGCATCACTCACAAAGTTACTTGGGGGCTCTTTTTTGCAAAGCAACAAGGAGTTTGAAAGGACCCTCGTAATTGGCTATCAAGCCACGGCTTGGAAGCCTAGTGTATTCACCTAAAATCCCGGGTTAACCTGCCTTCATCAAGTAAGCCACTCCTATCCAGGTAATCCTGGCATGACCCATCGAACGTTTGACAAGTCAATCTTTTACAAGACCCTGAACTTGTCATAGTTAAAATGGTGATTGGTTAATTGGAGGCCCATCTTAAAAGGATTTGTTAAATGGTTTAACTCAGAGGCCTGGCAGCCCATGAAAAGCCTCGATTTGGAGCCTGGCAGCTCGTAAAAAGCCTCGCATATTTTCCTATTTGCATTTTGTTTGTTGACAATCATAAGTATTTTTTGATAAACCAGCATCCTTGATCCGGCTTGCTTTCCAACCATTAGCTGTTGGTTCATGATCAGTTATAAACCGGTGGTCACTGACCCGGTATGGTTTGACTAAATCACCAGTGTTATGAAGAAAATCCGGTAGGTATACTGTTGGGGAACGTAGCAGAAATTCAAAAATTTTCCCTACGAATCACCAAGATCTATCTATGGAGAGACCAGCAACGAGTAGAAAGAGAGTGCATCTACATACCCTTGTAGATCGCTAAGCGGAAGCGTTCAAGTGAACGGGGCTGATGGAGTCGTACTCGTCGTGATTCAGATCACCGATGATCCTAGTGCCGAACGGACGGCACCTCCGCGTTCAACACACGTACAGCTCGACGATGTCTCCCACGCCTTGATCCAGCAAGGAGAGAGGGAGAGGTTGAGGAAGACTCCATCCAGCAGCAGCACAACGGCGTGGTGGTGATGGAGGAGCGTGGCAATCCTGCAGGGCTTCGCCAAGCACCTACGGGAGAGGAGGAGGTGTCACGGGAGGGAGGGAGGCGCCAAGGGCTCAGGTATGGATGCCCTCCCTCCCCTCCACTATATATAGGGGCAGGGGAGAGGGGGGATGCGCAGCCTTGCCCCCTCCTCCAAGGAAGGGGTGCGGCTAAGAAGGGGGGAGGAGTCCATCCTCCCCAAGGCACCTCGGAGGTGCCTTCCCCCTTTAGGACTCTCCCCTTTTTCCTATATCTTGGCGCATGGGCCTCTAGGGGCTGGTGCCCTTGGCCCATGTAGGCCAAGGCGCACCCCCTACAGCCCATGTGGCCCCCCGGGGCAGGTGGCCCCACCCGGTGGGCCCCCGGGACCCTTCCGGTGGTCCCGGTACAATACCGATGACCCCGAAACTTGTCCCGATGGCCGAAACAAGACTTCCTATATATAAATCTTTACCTCCGGACCATTCCGGAACTCCTCGTGACGTCCGGGATCTCATCCGGGACTCCGAACAACATTCGGTAACCACATACAAACTTCCTTTATAACCCTAGCGTCATCGAACCTTAAGTGTGTAGACCCTACGGGTTCGGGAGACATGCAGACATGACCGTGACGTTCTCCGGTCAATAACCAACAGCGGGATCTGGATACCCATGTTGGCTCCCACATGTTCCACGATGATCTCATCGGATGAACCACGATGTCAAGGACTCAATCAATCCCGTATACAATTCCCTTTGTCTAGCGGTATGGTACTTGCCCGAGATTCGATCGTCGGTATACCGATACCTTGTTCAATCTCGTTACCGGCAAGTCTCTTTACTCGTTCCGTAACACATCATCCCGTGATCAACCCCTTGGTCACATTGTGCACATTATGATGACGTCCTACCGAGTGGGCCCAGAGATACCTCTCCGTTTACACGGAGTGACAAAATCCCAATCTCGATTCGTGCCAACCCAACAGACACTTTCAGAGATACCCGTAGTGTACCTTTATAGCCACCCAGTTACGTTGTGACGTTTGGCACACCCAAAGCACTCCTATGGTATCCGGGAGTTGCACAATCTCATGGTCTAAGAAAGTGATACTTGACATTAGAAAAGCTTTAGCATACGAACTACATGATCTTGTGCTAGGCTTAGGATTGGGTCTTGTCCATCACATCATTCTCCTAATGATGTGATCCCGTTATCAACGACATCCAATGTCCATGGTCAGGAAACCGTAACCATCTATTGATTAACGAGCTAGTCAACTAGAGGCTTACTAGGGACATGGTGTTGTCTATGTATCCACACATGTATCTGAGTTTCCTATCAATACAATTCTAGCATGGATAATAAACGATTATCATGAACAAGGAAATATAATAATAATCAATTTATTATTGCCTCTAGGGCATATTTCCAACAGTCTCCCACTTGCACTAGAGTCAATAATCTAGTTCACATCGATATGTGATTAACACTCAAGGTCACATCCCCATGTGACTAACACCCAAAGAGTTTACTAGAGTCAATAATCTAGTTCACATTTACCATGTGATTAACACTCGATGAGTTCTGGGTTTGATCATGTTATGCTTGTGAGAGAGGTTATAGTCAACGGGTCTGAACCTTTCAGATCCGTGTGTGCTTTACAAATCTCTATGTCATCTCCTAGATGCAGCTACCACGTTCTATTTGGAGCTATTCCAAATAACTGTTCTAATTGGAGCTATTCTAAATTGTTGCTCCATTATACGTATCCGGTATCTCTACTCAGAGCTATCCGGATAGGTGTTAAGCTTGCATCGACGTAACCCTTTACGACGAACTCTTTTACCACCTCCATAATTGAGAAAATTCCTTAGTCCACTAGTTACTAAGGATAACTTTGACCGCTGTCCTGTGATCCATTCTTGGATCACTCTTGTACCCCTTGACTGACTCATGGTAAAGCACACTTCAGGTGCGGTACACAGCATAGCATACTGTAGAGCCTATGTCTTAAGCATAGGGGACGACCTTCGTTCCTTTCTCTCTATTCTGCCATGGTCGAGCTTTAAGTCTTAACTTCATACCTTACAACTCAGGCAAGAACTCCTTCTTTGACTGATCCATCTTGAACACCTTCAAGATCACGTCAAGGCATGTGCTCATTTGAAAGTACTATTAAGCGTTTTGATCTATCCTTATAGATCTTGATGCTCAATGTTCAAGTAGCTTAATCCAGGTTTTCCATTGAAAAACACCTTTCAAATAACCCTATATGCTTTCTAGAAATTCTACATCATTTCTGATCAATAATATGTCAACAACATATACTCATCAGAAATTCTATAGTGCTCCCACTCACTTCTTTGGAAATACAAGTTTCTCATAAACTTTGTATACACCCAAAATCTTTGATCATCATCAAAGCATACATTCCAACTCCGAGATGCTCACTCCAGTCCTCAGAAGGATTGCTGGAGCTTTGCATACTTATTAGCATATTTCAGGATGGACAAAACCTTCCGGTTGTATCACATACAACCTTTCCTCAAAAATCGTCGAGGAAACAATGTTTTGACATCCTATCTGCAAGATTTCATAAATAATGCAGTAATTGCTAATATAATTCCAACAGACTCTTAGCATCGCTACGAGTGAGAAAGTCTCATCGTAGTCAACTCCTTGAACTTGTCGAAAAACATCTCAACGACAAGTCGAGCTTTCTCAATGGTGACACTTACCATCATTGTCTGTCTTCCTTTCAAAATCCATATGTACCTAACAGCCTTACGACCATCAAGTAGTTCTTCCAAAGTCTACACTTTGTTTTCATACATGGATCCTCTCTCGGGTTTTATGGCCTTGAGCCATTTATCGGAATCCGGGCCCACCATCGCTTCTCCATAGCTCGTAGGTTCATTGTTGTCTAGCAACATGACTTCCAAGACAGGATTACCGTACCACTCTGAAGTAGTACGTATCCTTGTCACCCTATGAGGTACGGCAGTGATTTGATCCGAAACTTCATGATCAATATCATAAGCTTCCACTTCAATTGGTGTAGGTGCCACGGGAACAACTTCCTGTGCCCTGCTACACACTGGTTGAAGTGATGGTTCAATAACCTCATCAAGTCTCCACCATCCTCCCACTCAACTCTTTCGAGAGAAACCTTTCCTCGAGAAAGGACCCGATTCTAGAAACAATTCATATTGCTTTCGGATCTGAATTAGGAGGTACACCCAACTGTTTTGGGTGTCCTATGAAGATGTATTTTATCCGCTTTGGGTTCGAGCTTAATCCTGAAACTTTTTCACATAAGCGTCGCAGCCCCAAACCTTTAAGAAACGACAACTTAGGTTTCTCTAAACCATAATTCATACGGTGTCATCTCATCGGAATTACGTGGTGCCCTATTTAAAGTGAATGTGGTTGTCTCTAATGCCTAACCCATAAACTATAGTGGTACTTCGATAAGAGACATCATGGTATGCATCATATCCAATAGGGTGCAGTTATGATGTTCGGACACACCATCACACTATGGTGTTCCAGGCTGTATTAGTTGTGAAACTATTTCCACAATGTCTTAATTCTGTGCCAAACTCGTAATTCAGATATTCATCTCTATGATCATATCATAGATATTTTATCCTCTTGTCACGATGATCTTTCAACTTCACCCTGAAATTACTTGAACCTTTCAATAATTCAGACTCATGATTCATCAAGTAAATGTACTCAACATCCACTCAAATTATCTGTGAAGTAAGAACATAACAATATCCACTACATGCCTCAGCACTCATTGGACTGTACACATCAAAATGTATTACTTCCAACAAGTTGCTATCTTGTTCCATCTTACTGAAAACGAGGCTTTTCAGTCATCTTGCCCGTGTGGTATGATTTGCATGTCCCAAGTGATTCAAAATCAAGTGAGTCAAAATGGTCCATTTGCATGGAGTTTCTTCATGCATATACACCAATAGACATGGTTCGCATGTCTCAAACTTTTCAAAAACGAGTGAGCCCAAAGATCCATCAATATGGAGCTTCTTCATGCGTTTTATACCGATATGACTTACGTGGCAGTGCCACAAGTAGGTGGTACTATCATTACTATCTTTTGGCATGAACATGTGTATCACTACGATCGAGATTTAATAAACCATTCATTTTAGGTGTAAGACCATTGAAGGTATTATTCAAATAAACAGAGTAACCATTATTCTCCTTAAATGAATAACCGTATTGCGATAGACGTAATCCAATCATGTCTATGCTCAACGCAAACACCAAATAACAATTATTTAGGTTTAACACCAATCTCTTTGGTAGAGGGAGCATGCGATGCTTGATCATATCAAGCTTGGAAAAACTTCGAACACATATCGTCAGCTCACCTTTAGCTAGTCTCCGTTTATTCCGTAGCCTTTTGTTTCGAGTTACTAACACTTAGCAACCGAACCGGTATCTAATACCCTGGTGCTACTAGGAGTACTAGCAAAGTACACATTAACACAATGTATATCCAATATACTTCTATCGACCTTGCCAGCCTTCTTATCTACCAAGTATCTAGGGTAATTCTGCTCTAGTGGTTGTTCCCCTTATTACAGAAGCACTTAGTCTCGGGTTTGGGTTTTACCTTGGGTTTCTTCACTAGAGCAGCAGCTGATTTGCCGTTTCATGAAGTATCCCTTCTTGCCCTTGCCCTTCTTGAAACTAGTGGTTTCACCAACCATCAACAATTGATGCTCCTTCTTGATTTCTACTTTCGCGTTCAACACACGTACAGCTCGACGATGTCTCCCACGCCTTGATCCAGCAAGGAGAGAGGGAGAGGTTGAGGAAGACTTCATCCAGCAGCAGCACAACGGCGTGGTGGTGATGGAGGAGCGTGGCAATCCTGCAGGGCTTCGCCAAGCACCTACGGGAGAGGAGGAGGTGTCACGGGAGGGAGGGAGGCGCCAAGGGCTCAGGTATGGATGCCCTCCCTCCCCTCCACTATATATAGGGGCAGGGGAGAGGGGGGAGGCGCATCCTTTCCCCCTCCTCCAAGGAAGGGGTGCGGCTAAGAAGGGGGGAGGAGTCCATCCTCCCCAAGGCACCTCGGAGGTGCCTTCCCCCTTTAGGACTCTCCCCTTTTTCCTATATCTTGGCGCATGGGCCTCTAGGGGCTG
The DNA here is from genome assembly GCF_002162155.2 of Triticum dicoccoides. Classification (NCBI taxonomy): domain Eukaryota; kingdom Viridiplantae; phylum Streptophyta; class Magnoliopsida; order Poales; family Poaceae; genus Triticum; species Triticum dicoccoides. Next base: position 454,301,619 of record NC_041380.1, read on the forward strand.
GTGCCCTTGGCCCATGTAGGCCAAGGCGCACTCCCTACAGCCCATGTGCCCCCCCGGGGCAGGTGGCCCCACCCGGTGGGCCCCCGGGACCCTTCCGGTGGTCCCGGTACAATACCGATGACCCCGAAACTTGTCCCGATGGCCGAAACAGGACTTCCTATATATAAATCTTTACCTCCGGACCATTCCGGAACTCCTCGTGACGTCCGGGATCTCATCCGGGACTCCGAACAACATTCGGTAACCACATACAAACTTCCTTTATAACCCTAGCGTCATCGAACCTTAAGTGTGTAGACCCTACGGGTTCGGGAGACATGCAGACATGACCGTGACGTTCTCCGGTCAATAACCAACAGCGGGATCTGGATACCCATGTTGGCTCCCACATGTTCCACGATGATCTCATCGGATGAACCACGATGTCAAGGACTCAATCAATCCCGTATACAATTCCCTTTGTCTAGCGGTATGGTACTTGCCCGAGATTCGATCGTCGGTATACCGATACCTTGTTCAATCTCGTTACCGGCAAGTCTCTTTACTCGTTCCGTAACACATCATCTCGTGATCAACCCCTTGGTCACATTGTGCACATTATGATGATGTCCTACCGAGTGGGCCCAGAGATACCTCTCCGTTTACACGGAGTGACAAAATCCCAATCTCGATTCGTGCCAACCCAACAGACACTTTCAGAGATACCCGTAGTGTACCTTTATAGCCACCCAGTTACGTTGTGACGTTTGGCACACCCAAAGCACTCCTACGGTATCCGGGAGTTGCACAATCTCATGGTCTAAGGAAATGATACTTGACATTAGAAAAGCTTTAGCATACGAACTACATGATCTTGTGCTAGGCTTAGGATTGGGTCTTGTCCATCACATCATTCTCCTAATGATGTGATCCTGTTATCAACGACATCCAATGTCCATGGTCAGGAAACCGTAACCATCTATTGATCAACGAGCTAGTCAACTAGAGGCTTACTAGGGACATGGTGTTGTCTATGTATCCACACATGTATCTGAGTTTCCTATCAATACAATTCTAGCATGGATAATAAACGATTATCATGAACAAGGAAATATAATAATAATCAATTTATTATTGCCTCTAGGGCATATTTCCAACACGGGGCAGGTGGCCCCACCCGGTGGGCCCCCGGGACCCTTCCGGTGGTCCCGGTACAATACCGATGACCCCGAAACTTGTCCCGATGGCCGAAACAGGACTTCCTATATATAAATCTTTACCTCCGGACCATTCCGGAACTCCTCGTGACGTCCGGGATCTCATCCGGGACTCCGAACAACATTCGGTAACCACATACAAACTTCCTTTATAACCCTAGCGTCATCGAACCTTAAGTGTGTAGACCCTACGGGTTCGGGAGACATGTAGTCATGACCGAGATGTTCTCCGGTCAATAACCAACAGCGGGATCTGGATACCCATGTTGGCTCCCACATGTTCCACGATGATCTCATCGGATGAACCACGATGTCAAGGACTCAATCAATCCCGTATACAATTCCCTTTGTCTAGCAGTATGGTACTTGCCCGAGATTCGATCGTCGGTATACCGATACCTTGTTCAATCTCGTTACCGGCAAGTCTCTTTACTCGTTCCGTAACACATCATCCCGTGATCAACCCCTTGGTCACATTGTGCACATTATGATGATGTCCTACCGAGTGGGCCCAGAGATACCTCTCCGTTTACACGGAGTGACAAAATCCCAATCTCGATTCGTGCCAACCCAACAGACACTATCAGAGATACCCGTAGTGTACCTTTATAGCCACCCAGTTACGTTGTGACGTTTGGCACACCCAAAGCACTCCTACGGTATTCGGGAGTTGCACAATCTCATGGTCTAAGGAAATGATACTTGACATTAGAAAAGCTTTAGCATACGAACTACATGATCTTGTGCTAGGCTTAGGATTGGGTCTTGTCCATCACATCATTCTCCTAATGATGTGATCCCGTTATCAACGACATCCAATGTCCATGGTCAGGAAACCGTAACCATCTATTGATTAACGAGCTAGTCAACTAGAGGCTTACTAGGGACATGGTGTTGTCTATGTATCCACACATGTATCTGAGTTTCCTATCAATACAATTCTAGCATGGATAATAAACGATTATCATGAACAAGGAAATATAATAATAATCAATTTATTATTGCCTCTAGGGCATATTTCCAACATATACCGGTCCGGTTTAATAGATAGACCGGCATTTTGAAGATGAGATTATCAAACGTATCGGGTTGGTGTTAAACACCTTTGCTGTATACACGTTTGCTCAGTCAATGAGGTATGTTCTGTACATTATTTTTTGTACAAACACTTGATTATTCAGATCAAGTACTATATACTTCTTGGATATTATGACATGTTTAGCGGTAAACCGCTAGACACTTTTAAGTTTTTTGTACCCAGGAAGGCAAGTCATCATAGACTATGCATAAAATATATCCTGAAGGGTGGCACAGATTGCCACAAAGGGATATGAAGCATGCTCGATGGCATGGCAGATAAACAAAGTTTCAGCTATCCTATTACATGAAGCTTTAAAGCGGCTCAACAATGCCATTGTTTTTCACAGTAGCCATATAAACCGGCGACCGGATCAGGACTCTTCATCATGATGGTTTGACGGTTGCGGATCAGTTGGTGCACGCACTTCTTCATCCCTCCCCAGCCGTTGGAAATCAGCCGTTGACCAATCAATTCCGGTTAAAGCTCGGAATACTGCTTCTTCATGGATTAAATCAGAAGGGTTAATATCAGGGGCATAAGTATGCTTACGAATCGGAAGCACAAGTTCTTCGACTTCATGGATCTCGGCCGGCTGTCTTTTCCCTTCTGCATCATAAAACGGTTGAAAATGGGACAAATCGGTGTCTTCAGCTAATTTGCTGGCCGCTGGCCGCATCTGTTTGGTCAACCGCCAAAGATCATCATTGTCAAAGTTTGAGCTGTCTTCTTTAACGCCTGGATACCCTTTAATGATATCCTCCGCTTCAAGATCTGGAATCCAGGCCTTGGCTCGAATAAGGGCAGTTAATGCTCCGGCTCTTGCAGCGGCTCTTTTCAACTCAGCAATACGCGCCGGTAACATGCCCAGCTTCTCAAGTGTTTCCTTAATCAATGTTGGTGCCGGTTTGTTATAAGCTGCTGTACTAATGGCTCGTTGAGATCCAGAGTATAGCTGCTCAACCAATGTGTATGCCGCTTTGATCTTCATCCGCATATCTGCACCAAGATGAGTGATCCGAGTTCCTGCCAAAGATTTTTTCAACATCGTGGTCAGTTTTAAGATTCATTGACTGATGCAACATACATAAGCAGATACTTACCAAAGATAGCAGAGGTCATAGCATTGATTTGGTGCTTCAAACCGGCTAGTTCTTCAGCCACCGGTTTCAGGGCTTCCTCGGCATCTACGACTCTTTTGGTCAAACCGGCTTTTTCTGTTTCCCATGCATCACGATCTTGATTGAAGGATTCTTTCAATTTTTCCATTCCGGCCAGGGCCCGAGTCAGCTCCTCTTTGGCTTTTGCAGCTTCGGCTTGTTGCGAGTTCACATTTTCTTGCAAGTCAGAGTTTTTGGCATCTTTGCTTCTCAGTTCAGCCTACAACATTGAAGGTATCTTCAACAAAACAACATATATGTGCACTAACTATAAAGCATATAACAAGTTATCCACTTCATACTTGGGGGCTAATGCTTATTTTGCTCTCAAATACTACTGTTGGGGGTTGGGTGCGACATATGCCAAAGGATGGCTTATCATGGTGGGGGCGAGTAGAACGTCGCCGGTGCCTGGAAACGGGATGAGGCGTAGACATGCACGCCGGCGAATCTTACCCAGCTTCAGGGCTCTCCGGGGAGATAATACCCCTACTGCTGCTCTACGGGGTCTCCACATGATCACTATGGCAAAGTGTTTACACGATTGCTCCTTGAGCTGTTTCCTGGAGGTAGGAGAGGGCAAGGCTAGCTCTCTCCCTCCTATATGATCTGGTCTAGAGCTAATGGATTCCAACCCTTTGCATGGGTGCCCTGGGGGGTTTATATAGGCCTACCCCCAGGGGTACAATGGTAATCCGGCTAGACGCGGGCCCAGCCGTCAGTGCCTCTGGCCTCCGTCTTCTCCGCCGACTTCTGGGGCCCGCCGACTGGTGGGCCCCGCCGACTGGCTAGGTACGGAGCCGACAGGCCGCGTCCGCCACGGGCGGGTCTTGCCGGCTGCTTGTTACTGTAGCCGTGCTTCTGATGACGCGGGCTTGGTCATGGAGTCGTGGCAACAGCCCCGCCGCCTGGCGGGCGATCACTATTGCCACTCTCCGTCACATCTGATTAATGGCGTGTGGGCCCCGGGGGAGGATCTAGCCGATTCTCGGGGGTCGACTGGTGGCGCACTTGCTGTCTCCTGGGGTCCCACTGGCTGGTGGGACCCGCCGCCCCAGGGTCGTACAGACAAGCCATCGTGGGTGCAGGATTCGGTCCTTCGGCGCTGATGTCAGGGCCGGCACGGCAACAGTGCCACGCCGCACGGAGATCTCCCCGGGTATGGCATGCTGTGGCCATGCCTGCCCCTGGTAAGGGGCGGGAGCGGGCTTTACTGTAGCCACTCCCCGGTCCTGTCCCTCCCGATGAGGATATGGGGTTTGTTGGAGTCGCGCTCCGACTCCCCAAGGTCGGCTTCTTGGGAAGTCGGCTTATCCTGAAGTCGTTCCTGGGACTCGGCCGCGAGTGGCTAGTCGGTTGCCTTGCCGCCGACTTGTCTAAAGGCGGCTCCGTGTCCTGGGATCTTGAGGGGCGCAGCCTGCCCCGATGTCTTGAAAGGTTCTGGGGCTCGGGTTAGCCTACCCGTGGCCCATTACTCCGATAGTAGTCCCCGAAGCTGATGAGGCACCGCGGACGATCGGCCGAGAAGCCTCAGCAGTTTCTCTTTCCGGGTGCTCGACACATGGTTCTTGGTTGATTTCCGCCGGGCCTACTAGAAGGAGTCGGACCCTCCCAACTCCGACTTGCACAGTATTTCGAACGTCATGGCGGGATACAAGTAGCGTGCTGGCTAAGCTTCTAGGCCGCCGCCCGTTCCGGGCCCGTCACGTGGCAACGCGCGGCCGGGCCAGTCTGCCAGCCTACGCGCGTGACGGGACATGCCCGTAGGAGGGGCCCGCCATTACCGTGCCTCGGCGCTCGAGCGGATCCGCTGTGGCCCGAGCGGACGGTTGGGATTCTTGTGAAGTTACTGCGCGCAGTAACTTTGTCGTGGAAACGTGGGGGTCGTGGGGGTCATGGGCGCAGTAAATCCCACGACCGCCCCCTTGGCTTCGCAGCCCATGAGGCTATAAGTAGGGGGAGGAGGGGGGTGCGGCAGAGCACGCGCGCCCCTCCTTACCACTACTCCTTGCTCTTCTCCTTCTTCTTCTTCCTCGCCCCGCCGTGCGCCCAAGCTTTGACGAACGCCGCGGCGATCAGCTCACGATGAGTTCTTCTGCCGCCGCGCCTCCCTCGATGCGTTCCGGCACCTGGGACGGCTCAGAAGTTCACGACGACCACACCGAGTTCCTTCGCAAGACTCGTCGGCTCCCCGGCGAAGATTACGTGCGGGTGCGTCTTGCGCCGAGGGGGGAGATTTCCCCAGCGCCGGAGGAGGGCGAGTGGGTCATCTTCCGCTCGCACTGCCTGCGCGGATTGGGGCTGCCGACGAGCAGCTTCTTCCGTTCTTTTCTGGAGTTCTACGGCCTCCAGCCGCACCACCTCACGCCCAACACGGTGGTGCTGCTGTCCGCTTTCGTGGCCTTGTGCGAAGGCTTCCTCGGAGTCCTCCCCACCCTCGAGCTCTGCGGGGAGTTCTTCTACTCCAAGCTCAGCACCCAGGCTGCAGGCGTGCCGGCTCAATGCGGCGCGTTCATCGCCGGGCGGAGATCGGGGGCCGACAACCCCTTCCCCACCATCAAGCTGATAAAGTCGATGAAGATGTGGCAGCGATCGTACTTCTACATCAAGAGTGTCTTTGCGAGGGGCGATTGGGTCAACCTGCTAGCTTTCGAAGCCGGCCCGCCGGCTGGGAGACTGCCCAACTGGTCATACCGGGCCAAGTCGCTGACGCCTGCGGGAGCCGGTGCCGTCGCGCGACTCCGAGTGCTGGCGCAGTCGGAGGGCTTGACTGGTCCAGACCTGTTGGCCGCCTTCATGGCGCGCCGAGTTCTCCTGCTCCAAGGTCGCCCTCACATGATATGCCAAAATGAGAGGGCACCGTGACCCGAGTCGGATGTGCACCAAGGACATGCCTCACGAGGAGGTGGCCTACATGGTCAACTACCTCTCGGACAGCAAGCTCCTGGAGGACTGGCGGTTTGGCAAGGAGCCGTACTCCCGCGCCAACCCCCCCACCCACAGTGAGTTGCCTTTTCTTTCTTTCTTTGGATTGTCTTCTTTCTTGCCGAGTTTGTTTTGTGCGGCCTGACTAGTCGGCTTTGGTTAGAATCCCCTCCTCCATCCACCAGCCGGCACCACGGGGCAGGCCCGCGAGTTCCTTGCCGACCGGGCAGAGAGCGACGTCGATGACCCCGATCTGGGAGCGGCGGCTTTGGAAGACGACACGGAGGGAGGAGGCAGCCCGCGGCTCGGGGCCAGCCTAGAGGACTGGCCTGATGATGATGAGGAGGTCGCCCCCGCCATCGGCCAGGAGCCAGCCACCCCAGCGCGGGCTCTTCTGCCGCGCCGGGTGCTCCAGGCGGCGGGAAGAAACGTAGGGCCGTGTCGACCTTGTTCGGCAGTCGGCCGAAGAAGCCCAAGAGTTCGGCTGCGGCGACCCGGCGGGACGAGGTGGCTGCGAAGGCCATTCGCTTTCGTAAGGAAGTGAAGAAGCCGCCACTGGTCTCCACGTGAGTATTCCGTCTCAACACTTTATTCTTTCTTTGTGGCTTTGTCTGAGTCTTTTACTTGCTTCCCTTGCTTCAGGGCTCCCCTCACTCTTGAGAGGGTCGTCGCCGCCTCCGTCATGGGGTCAGCGGAGACGTCCGCCTCCTCTCAGCGGATTGACCCCGCCGCCGACCTTCGGGAGGCGATGGAGCGGAATGCGCAGGAGAAGCGCAACAAGGAAGAGGCCGCCCGCCTGGAGAAGGTGGAGGCCGATAAGGCGGAGGCCTCTGCCAAGAAGAAACTGGCCGAGGCCGAAGCCGTCGCCGCGATGAAGCGGCAGGCTGAGGAGGCCGCGCACCGCCAATCGGCGGTGTTCATCACCCCGCTGAACTCTGCGTCGCCGCCTCCTTGAGTTCACGGGGTAGACTGGGGAAGCTGGCGGCAAGAACCCCATCCTGGAGAGGGAAGGCAGCGACTCCTCCACACCGGACGTGATCGTTCCGCCGCCACCTCCGCCGCCGTCTGGGGGTGTGCAAGGCAAACAGCCGGCGGACCCGCCGGTGCCGCCGACTGAAGATGAGGCCGTGGCGAGGCTACTCCTTCAAGTCGGCTCGCCAACGCGCCACCGTCTTGAGAAGGCGACTTTGGCGCCACGCCCCCTGGAGACCGGCACCGCCAGCTCGGCGATCCCAAACGCCGAAGCGACGAGCGCCGCGCCCATTGGGTGGGTGCGAGGAGGCGGCACAGTGCCGCTGAACCAGGCGCTTCTGGACGTCCAGACGAAGCTGCGAGCTGAGGGCGACGTGATCCAGAATTGCACCAAGGCATACCTGGCGTCGCGAGCAACCGTCCGGGTATGCTTTCTCTTTGGTCCTCTTTTTTGTCTTGTTTTTGTTCCTCTCTATGGGGGCGCGCCAGCGCACCCACTGGGTGTAGTCCCCAAGTTTCGGGCCGGCTGCTGAGCAGGCAGCCCGGAACTCCAATTGGTGAGTTCCGGGTACTTACTTTTGTCTGAAATATTTTGTCGCAGGACTACCACAACCTCCGTGTTACTGCCTTCAACCGTAACGTTGAAGAGCTGGGCAAGCGGACCGCCGACTTGTCGGAGAGCCGAAGTGAGTCCTTTTCCTTCTTTGCGGGGGCGCACTGGCGCACCCGCGGGCTGTAGTCCCCGAGATTCGGGCCGACTACTGAGCAGTCGGGCCGGATCTCCCCGACAACCTTCTTTACTGATGACTTAACGCCTTCTTTCTTTCTTCTCTTCAGAAGCCAACGCTGTTCTTCAACAGCAGCTGAGCGAAGCCAACTCCGCGTTGCGCACCAAGGGGGAGGAGTGCAGCAAGCTCGCCACACAGCACGATCTGCTGGCCACTCAATTGGCAGAGCACAGGGAGCTGCTTGCGAAGACGCAAAAGGAGGCGGAAGAGGCGGAAACCGCCCTCTTGGCCGAGTTTGCGAGTGAGCGCTCCTCCTGGACTGACAAAGAGGCAATGCTAGCCTCCGGCTTCCATGATATTGAAGACATTATTGATGGTGAGTTTCTTTACTTTCTTTCTTCGAGCTGCCGATTATAAGTCATGCCGACTCCCGGTTTTTGACTTGTTTCTTCGTTTCTTCCGTCTTGGCAGACTTCTTCCCTGGGCACTCGCAGGCCGCCATCCAAGCCATCGAGGCTGACCGTGAAGGTCGAAGGGCGGAAGGTGCAGAGATCGCCGTTGACGCCCCCCGAACCCTTGATGAGCATATCCTGAGCATCGAGGCTCGCCTTTGGCCGACTCATCGGATGCTGCACCGGCTTCAACGTGTCGGCGCCCAGGCGATTGATGCCCTGTGGCCGGACATGTAGGCTCCGTGCACCCCATAGTTGGACTGCTGACTGGCTCGAGGTCGCGGCTGGTCGTCTTGAAGCCTAGAAAGGTTCCTTGGCCCGAGCTGGAGCGCGCCGGGCCTTGGAGTTTGTCAAGGCATGGTATCTGGGGCTAGACCTAGACCGGCTGGCCACACTCCGGTCAGAGGCCCAGCCGGAGCTGGCAGCTGCGGAAGACGCCCTCGTCAAGCGTGCTGCGGCGATCGCCGAGTACACCAACACCAGCATCTTCGTCCCCGAGCGGTCTGAAGACGGTGAAGAGGTACCGCCGGAGTGGTTTGGGATGAACCCAGACTACGGCAAGGACTCGGCGGAGGTGATTAGTTCCAGCACCGAGGAGGAAGGCAAGGCGGAGGACGAAGGTGAGACGGAAGAACCAGAAGACGGAGCGGACGGCCAGCCTCAGCTCGACCGTGCCTCCAGCAATGAGCCGCGTGCGACTGAGCCGACTGCCACCGGGGGCGATCAAGCCGAGACTGCCCAACCGGCCGCCCCAACGCCTGACGCTGCCGTCTCCTCCGACCCTCCGAATTCGTCTGCCACATCTTAGGCTGCCGCCTTATCTTTATTTTATCTGCTTTAGTAGTCTTTGAAGAACTTGTTAATTTGCATAATTCCACCCGCGGGGTGTATTTTGAACTTCTGCTCGAAGATTCGGCCAAGGGCCTGTGCTATGTAAATATTTATCTAAATTCTATCTTTTCTTGCTCATTGCTCTTTTGGCTTTTCCTTGCTGCCTTCCCTTAGTTGTCTGTCTTGCTAGTTGGACAGCCGCTCGGCGGACTGCCGTTGGATCAAATGCTTGGCTACTTTGGGAAGGCAAGTACTTAGCCGTTTTAGAGTTTTTTAGCAAGTTGAGTAGAAGGCGGTGAGCCGACTGCTTAATAGTCGGTTTGCAAAAAGAAAAAAGGAAGGCTGGAAGCCGGCTTTAAGCTATGTTCTATGCTAGTCCTTAGCCATTTTTCATGTGAACACCCATTCTACCATACTCCTGCCCACCGTACAATCGCTCTGCGAGCTGCGGCTTTTGACAGGAGACGGCTTAGGCATCACACACTACTTGTCCAGCTGCAGGAAGCATTTCATAGTGCAAGGCGGCAAGTCCCCGGGCCGACCTGTCGAGCCCGGTGCCAAGCAGCAATCAAAGAGTAACATACTCGTAGGCATAACTTTTATCATATAGACAAAAGAGGGCAGTCCCCTAGCTTGTCTCGGGGGGCCCGAAGTCTTGGTACTTTAATACAAAAGGTAGCGTGGTACATACTGCATCAACTGTAAAATCTTCGGAGGAGATTTGCATTCCATGGCCGCTCTGTCTCTTTGCCGGAGTCGTCCCTCTTGCATGCTCGGGGCTTCTAAGCGTCAATCAGGTAGTAGGAGTCGTTGCCCAACACTTTGCTGATGATGAAAGGGCCTTCCCAAGGTGCCGACAGCTTGTGCTGGCCGGCTTTTCGCTGGATCAGCCGGAGCACAAGGTCGCCTTCTTGGAAAGATCTTGGCTTGACCTTCCTGTTGTAGTATCGGTGCAGGCTCTACTGGTAGATGCTGGACCGGCTGAGTGCCAACAGCCGGCCCTCTTCCAGCAGATCGACGCCGTCTTGACGTACTTCTTCTGCTTCTTCCTTGGTGTACATGGTGACTCGCAGGGAGTCGAACTCTATGTCCGTTGGGATGACGGCTTCGGCACCGTAGACGAGGAAGAAGGCGTGAAGCCGGTTGACTTGTTTGGAGTCGTGCGCAGACTCTAGAGGACGGCTGGCAACTCGTCGAGCCAGCAGCCAGCCGAGCGCTCCAGAGGTTCGTCCAGCCGGGGCTTGATGCCGGACAGGATGAGGCCATTTGCTCGCTCCACCTGGCCATTTGACTGTGGATGGGCGACGGACACTAGGTCCAGTCGGATGCCCTGTGTTGCGCAAAAACGGGCCAAGGCGCCTTTGGCAAAATTTGTGCCGTTGTCGGTGATGATGCTATGTGGTATGCCGTACCGAATTGTGATATTGGAGATGAAAGTCACGGCAGTCGGACCATTCAGTTTCTTGATTGGCTTCGCTTCTATCCACTTGGTGAACTTGTCCACTGCGACAAGTAAGTGAGTTAAGCCACCTCGTGCCGTCTTGAATGGTCCCACCATGTCTAGACCCCAAACTGCGAAAGGCCAGGCAATGGGGATGGTCTTGAGTGCAGAAGCCGGCTGGTGCGGCTTGGAGCTGAACTTCTGGCACCCTTTGCATTTTTGGACCAATTCCTTGGCCTCTTCTAAGGCAATCGGCCAGAAGAAACCGTGTTGAAAGGCTTTTGCGATGAGTGCTCTTGAAGCCGCATGGTGGCCGCACTCGCCTTGATGGATGTCTTTGAGAATTGCTTGGCCTTGCTCTAGCTCTACGCAGCGCTGGTAGACACCAGTGACGCTGCGCCTGACCAGCTCTCTATTGACTATGGTGTAGGCTACCGCTCGGCGTTGTACTTGCCGAGCTGGGGTCTCATCAGTCGGCAGCTCTTTGCTCACCAGGAATTTGAGGATGGGCTGGGCCCATGAGGGTGCTGCTATTTCTTCGACTGCCAGAACTGCGACTTGGACGAGGGCGGTTGGGCTGGGAGGCGGCGGGTTGGAGTCAACAACCGCTTACTGGGTTAATGAAGTCCCCAGGACGACTGGCACGACTCTTGGGCCGAGTTCTGGAGTCTTCGAGCCCTCCGCCGCAGTCCCCGGGCCGGGTACTGCAGTCCCTGGGCCGACTTCAATTGTGGCGCCTTTGGAGTCATCTTCCAAAATCCTCGTACCGTCTGCTGGGGCTCTGGAGTCGGATCTGACTTCTCCGGGGGGAGCCGGCACAAAGATGGAGTCTGATTCTGGTGAAGGCTTGACAGACGGCTTGAGGAGGCATTGAAGGGCGACGCCGGGTGGTATTGCTTGGCGGGTAGAGCCGATTTGTGCCAAGGCGTCTGCTTGGTCGTTGTTGTTTCTTGGCACATGGAGGAACTCGCACCCCTCGAAATACCCACTGAGTTGCTCCACGAGGAAATGGTAACTCGCCATTTTTGCATCTTTGGCGTCCCAGTTGCCAGATGACTGTTGGACCACTAAGTCCGACTCGCCATAACACAGGATCCGGCGAATGCCAAGTTCTTTGGCAAGCCAGAGCCTGTGAATGAGCGCCTCATACTCGGCGACGTTGTTGGAGGCGACAAAATGGATTTGCAGTGCGTATTTGAGCTTGTCGCCTTTAAGGGAAGTGAGGATGACACCGGCTCCCAATCCGGTGCGCATCTTGGAGCCGTCGAAATGCATCCGCCAATGGGTGGAGTCGGGCGCTGGAGGTAGGTACTGGGTCTCGGCCCAGTCGACGAGAAAGTCGGCCAGTGCTTGTGACTTGATGGCAGTGCGGGGCTGGTAGTGGATGGTGTAGGGAGCCAGCTCTATGGCCCACTTGGCCACTCGGCCAGAAGCATCTCGGCTTCCGATGATCTCGGCAAGTGGGGCCGTGCAGACCACAGTGATTGGATGCTCTTGAAAGTAAGGCTTCAATTTCTTGGCGGTAAAGTGTACACCATAGCACATCTTCTGGTAGTGGGGGTAGTTCTGCTTGGAGGCTGACAGTACTTCGCACAGGTAATATACCAGTCTCTGGACAAGTAGTGCCTTGCCTTCCTCCTTGCGTTCCACTACAATGACCGTGCTGACTACCCGGCTGGTGGCGGCGATGTACAGGAGCATAGGTTCCTTAGGAGTCGGAGCCGCCAGAACGGGTGGAGTAGTCAGCATCTTCTTCAACTGGAGAAAAGCTTTGTCCGCCTTGTGGTTCCATTCGAAGAAAGTGGTCTTCTTCATGAGTTGGTATAAGGGGAGAGCTTTCTCGCCCAGCCGACTGATGAACCGGCTGATGGACGCTAAGCAGTCGGTGAACTTTTGTACGTCCAGCAGTCGGCTGGGTACCTCCATCCTCTCAATGGCCTTGATCTTTACAGGGTTGCACTCTATGCCGCATTCGGAGACCAGGAAGCCAAGGAGTTGGCCGGCTGGTACTCCGAAGACGCACTTCTCGGGGTTGAGCTTGATCTGGAATCGGCGCAGGTTCTCAAAAGTCTCCTTGAGGTCTTCCAGCCGTGTTCCATGCTTCTCCGTCTTCACCACCACATCGTCCATGTAGACGTGGGTGTTTCTCCTGAGTTGCTTGAGGAGGCACTTCTGCATGCAACGCTGAAAGGTGGCGCCGGCATTCCTCAAGCCGAACTTCATGGTGAGGTAGCAGAAGGCTCCAAACGGCGTGATGAAGGCGGTCTTCAGTCTGTCAGCCGGGTTCAGCTTGATCTGGTGATATCTTGAGTATGCATCCAAAAAGCTCAACAGCTCGCATCTGGCGGTGGAGTCTATCACCTGATCAATTCTTGGTAGAGCAAACGGATCCTTGGGGCATGCCTTGTTGAGGCTCGTGTAGTCAATACACATTCGCCACTGCTTGTTCTTCTTCAGTACCAGGACCGGATTGGCTAGCCACTCTGGAAAGAATACTTCCATAATGAAGCCGGCCGCTAGGAGCCGGGCTATTTCTTCTCCGGCAACTCTTCTCTTCTCTTCTGATAGGCGGCGCAGGGGCTGCCTGACCGGCTTTGCATCAGATCGGAAACGTATCTTGTGGTCGGCGAATTCCGTCGGTACACCTGGCATGTCTTTGGGGGACCATGCGAAGATGTCCCGATTCTCACGGAGGAAATCGACGAGCTCGCCTTCCTATTTGCTGCCGAGGTTTGCGCCTATGACAGCGTACCTCTCTAGGTGCTCCGGATCCAAGGGTATCTTCTTTGTCTCCTTGGCCGGCTTGAACGAACCCTCAGCCTCCGACTCCTTTGGGTTGGGCGATACCTCTGGCTGCTTGCCGGCCATTGCCACAACCCGTTCAAGGAGCCGCTTCTCGGCCGCGATTACCAGGGACTCGGCTAGCCAACCGCTCTCAGCAGCACAGGCAGACGACTTCCGGTAGTCGCTTGCTATGGTCAGAATCCCCCTGGAACTGGGCATCTTCATTTTGAGGTAGACGTAGTGGGGGACCGCCATGAACTTGGCCAAGGCGGGTCGGCCGAGTAGTGCATGGTGTGGGATCTCAAGGTCCACCACCTCAAACCAAACTGACTCTCGGCGGAAGTGATCTTTGTCTCCAAAGAGGACGTCCATCAGGATCTTGCCGATTGGTGAGCAGGAAAGCCCAGGAACAATGCCGTGGAACACAGTCCGGCTGTTCTGAAGCTGTCTTTGCTTGATTCCTAATTTCTCCATGGTGTCCTTGCACAGGATGTTAATGCTGCTGCCTCCATCTATCAGAACTCGTGAGAAACGAGCAACTCGTCTATCCGTGGCAAAGGTGGCATCCAGGACCAAGGCATAAGAGCCCGGACTCGGCATCACCTCTGGGTGATCAGCCCTGCTCCAACTGATAGGCTTTTCGGACCAGTGCATGAACTCTGGCGTCTCTGACGCTACTGCATTCACCTCTTGTCGCTGCAGCCGCCTGCTGCGTCGATCATCAGCCATACTGGTAAATACCATGTAGGCTCCGTGTTCTTCACGGTATTCGTCTTGTACTGCGCCGACTGGCCTGACAGCCGGCTGCTGGGGCGGAGGCGGCGGCGGCTGCCCAGCAGGCGGGGGAGGTAGGAGGCCGTCTCCTTTGGCGATCCTGGTGAGCCAGTGGCACTTCCGGGTGGTGTGATTCGACGGCTTCGTGCCGCTATGGAACTTGCAAGGACCATCCAGGGTTTGCTCGTATGAGAAGGCCGGCAACCAGTTGGGCTTGCCACCTTTCTGTCGCTTGGGTGAAGGCTGCCCATCCGGCAGCTGGGCTTTGACTGTCGCAACCTGCCGGCTGCTGGAAGCCGGCTGCGGGGCCTTGCGCTTGTGGTCGCTCTGCTGTTGCCGCCGACTGGCATCTCCCGCCGGAGTTCTTGGAGCTTGAGGGGCCACTTTGCCAGTTGCGCTAACTTGAATCTCCGCCTTCATGGAGGAGTCGGCGTGGCGTACTTGTCTGCTATGATCAGCAGCTCGTCGAGGGTTTCTGGCTCGTTGCAGAGGAGCTTGTGCTTGACGAGGGTGCCTTCTCTGCACCCGACAGTGAAGTACTCGATAGCCTGCACCTCGTGCACGCCCTCGCAGGAGTTCCGAAGCTCGGCCCAACGCGTGAGGTAGTCGCGAGTCGACTCGTCGGGACCTTGCTTGCACAAGGAGAGCTGATGAGGCTTGGGAGGACGCTTGTACGTGCTGGTGAAGTTGCGGACGAATGCTTCGGTGAAGTCGACCCAGCTGTTGATGCTGCGGGGCTTCAGGCTGTTCAGCCATGTCCGGGCCGTGCCCTGGAGCATGAGCGGAACGTATTTTACGGCGACACGCTTGTTGCCGTTCGCTATGCTGACAGCCATGGAGTAGTCGACTAGCCAGTCTTCCAGCTTCACGGAGCCGGTGTACTTGGGCGTGTCTCTCGGGAGCGTGAACCCTCTGGGAAAGGGCTCATCTCGAATGCGGGGCCCGAAACAAGGCAGACCCAACTCGTCTTCTTCTTCCAGCGCCAGGGATCGGTGAAGCCGGTCGATCCGGTGGCAGGCGTCATTTTCCCTGACTCCCTCTCGGCGGCCAAGGCGGTCGCCAAGAGTCGGATGATCAACAGGCGGCGGGGAGACTCGCCTTTCCCTGCGAGGAGGCGGAGGCGGACAGTCGTCCTGTCGTTCTACTGCTCTCGGGTGGCCGTCTCGGTCGCGCTCTATGGTAATGTGAGTCCAACTGTGGCTGACAGTCGGATCCTTGTCCTTTCTTCCTCGGGCGTCGCCAGTCGGCGTTCGAGACGTCGCGCCTTGGTCTCGGCGAAGGTCGTCGTTTTGCCGCTGTGGTGCCTCTGTGCGGCAGCCGGCCTCGTTCTGCGCGGCAGCCACGTCGAGGAGCCGCTGGACTCGCTCCATCATCAGGCGGCGCTCTTCACCCTCGAAATTGTCCAGCTCGTCCGCTGCCACCTGGGCAGCTCGAATGTTCTCCGCAGGTGTAGCGTACACAGGACGACTTGCCCCGAACAGGTTGGCGATGGCTACGCCGCGCTGCTGGACCGTGCCAAGGCGGCTGGGCCCAGCCGGGGCTGGCGAGCCGCCGACAGCGCGATCCATCTCTCGCTGGTAGGCTTCTGACAAGCGTCTCATGCTAGCCACCTTCTTTGCACCTTCGACGAGCTGAAGGCGGCGCGCCTCCAACGTCTCCGCGTCATCATCTTTCGGAATGGGCGCAGTCAGGTCTTGTAGCGCTGCGCCAAGTGGGTCATGCGCTCCTCCGCCGGGGAGCTCATCATGACTGATGACGAGCACCTTAGTGACGGTGCTTCCGCCGCTCTCCGCACGAGGGAGAGGCTCATCGTAGACCACCACATTAGTGGGGAACGCGTCGAGCGATGCAGTGTCGGAGTCGACCAGCATCGGGTCGGTGGAATCTACAGACTCCAAGTCCATGGCAGGCTCACCGGCGACGTGGAGTTGATCGAGGAGGCCCGCGAGGAGGCTTTCGGAGCCGCCCGTGCCTGCGTCGGATGCAGGTTCGTCGGAGATGCGAACCTCGCCGACAAGTTCGGCAAGGCGGCTAGCTGCACAGGCGATCTCAACGCCATGCAGCGCGTCGGCGCAAACTCCGTCTGGCGTGCCTGGCTGGCTGCGCTCGCCAGGGATGAAAAGGGTTCCCGTCCAGAACAGGTCTCCGGATGACGGTGCACCAGGCCCCATGGTGGGCGCCAAATGTCGGGGGTTGGGTGCGACATATGCCAAAGGATGGCTTATCATGGTGGGGGCGAGTAGAACGTCGCCGGTGCCTGGAAACGGGATGAGGCGTACACATGCACGCCGGTGAATCTTACCCAGCTTTAGGGTTCTCCGGGGAGATAATACCCCTACTGCTGCTCTAGGGGTCTCCGCATGATCACTATGGCAAAGTGTTTACACGATTGCTCCTTGAGCTGTTTCCTGGAGGTAGGAGAGGGCAAGGCTAGCTCTCTCCCTCCTATATGATCTGGTCTAGAGCTAATGGATTACAACCCTTTGCATGGGTGCCCTGGGGGGTTTATATAGGCCTACCCCCAGGGGTACAATGGTAATCCGGCTGGACACGGGCCCAGCCGTTAGTGCCTCCGGCCTCCGTCTTCTCCGCCGACTGGTGGGGCCCGCCGACTAGTGGGCCCTGCCGACTGGCTAGGTACGGAGCCGACAGGCCGTGTCCGCCGCGGGCGGGTCTTGCCGGCTGCTTGTTACTGTAGCCGTGCTTCTGATGACGCGGGCTTGGTCATGGAGTCGTGGCAACAGCCCCGCCGCCTGGCGGGCGATCACTATTGCCACTCTCCGTCACATCTGATTAATGGCGCGTGGGCCCCGGGGGAGGATCTGGCCGACTCTCGGGGGCCGACTGGTGGCACACTTGCTGTCTCCTGGGGTCCCACTGGCTGGTGGGACCCGCCGCCCCAGGGTCGTACAGACAAGCCGTCGTGGGCGCAGGATTCGGTCTTTCGGTGCTGATGTCAGGGCCGGCACGACAACAGTGCCACGCTGCACGGAGATCTCCCCGGGTATGGCATGCTGTGGCCATGCCTGCCCCTGGTAAGGGGCGGGAGCGGGCTTTACTGTAGCCACTCCCCAGTCCTGTCCCTCCCGATGAGGATATGGGGTTTGTTGGAGTCGCGGTCCGACTCCCCAAGGTCGGCTTCTTGGGAAGTCGGCAGTCAGGAGTCGGCTTATCCTGAAGTCGTTCCTGGGACTCGGCCGCGAGTGGCTAGTCGGTTGCCTTGCCGTCGACTTCTCTAAAGGCGGCTCCGTGTCCTGGGATCTTGAGGGGCGCAGCCTGCCCTGATGTCTTGAAAGGTTCTGGGGCTCGGGTTAGCCTACCCGTGGCCCATTACTCCGACAACTACCTTCTATGCAAGTCTCCAGAACAATGCAAGCATTATCCTTGACACTTGGGGGCTAATGTACGTTTGTTCTAAACTGGCAGTGTGGATTAAAAACCGGATTAACTTGCCAAGTTAAACCGGCCTTTGGGGGCTATGCTACAGAATGTTATCTCATTTTTCAAACATGAGTTTTATTTATGATTGAAGACACGCCTTGGCAAGGATTAATGATGGGATGCTTAAAGTGTTACAAAGACCTGGTTTATGATTGACAATCATAAAACGGCTCTTGGGGGCTACTTGGAATAGTATTTCAGCTATAAATCAATGTGCAAGGGAGAAGAATTTACCTCATATTGTTCTTTCATCAAATTCACCAAACTGGCTTCATAATCCTGGTTTGAGTGCAGACGGTTCAAGAAGCCGGAATGAAGCTCATCAGCGTTAAGATGAGCATAGTTTGATAAGTCACTGCTCCATTTACCTTTATCCCTGGCAATTTGCTCTTCTTTGGCACTATGCTGAGCCAAAATGACGGGATGACCAGGAGAACTGTGGCCAACTCCAGTAATAATAACGTCATCGCCTTGGCCTTCAGGATTTTGGGCGGATGATGGTGGAATTTCAGTGTCTTTCATCGGATTAGCCCGGTTTGGTTCTGCCGGTTCAGCATCAGGGGTGGCAGGCTCAGCATCTATGGGTTCGTCAGTATGTTGGCCGTCAAGGGGCGGGTCATCAAATGTTGTTTCAGGATGGAGGCCTTCCGGTTCACCTGTTTGCTCCGGTTCAATTCTTGGTTCTTCTTCTTCAGCAACAGGGTCTTCTGGCGGATTGGTGACCCGAGCTTTCTTGCTGGGTCTGGCTTTGGCCCTGCAAACAGAATAACAAGGGTTAACATCCTGTTCAAAAGATGTAGGGCGCATTGAAAGGAAAGGTTTTTCATAACTCACCCAGCCACAGTTTTCAAAGGGGGGAGTTGAGTTGCTGTCGATTCACCACAAGAGGAAGGAGGTGTCACCTGATAATTTGAATCGGACGGATTAAGAGGCTATCTAAAATAACATGCCTTGGGGTAAGAATGGTCAGAAGTAGGAGAGACCTCAGACCGACGCTTCCGAACCAGAGTATCAGGTAAACCGGTAGAGGTGACCTGTTGGCCACTGTGCCGAGTTGTCCGACGAGCCTCATGCTGTTGAGTCTTCAAAATAAATGTTGGATCCAAGTGAGCAAGAGGATGAGAAAAGCTTACTTTCCGGATTGTTTGGCGAGGTTTTTGTGTTGGCATAGAGTCTGAACCGGAGGAAAGGGTAATTACCTCTACGTCCTCAGCCTGACTAGCTTCGGCCTCCTCCTGAGGAAGATCATTGTTAACAAGATGCATAAAAAGAGAGCCAAGTGAGTCAAGTTCTACCTCAGCTTCTGGGTCATCAGTATCATCATCAAGCTCCATATTAATCCGGTCAGCCGTTTTCCGCTTTGACGTCCGTTTTACGGCTTTGGTCTTCGGGCGGGTTGGCTTGGCCACTTTGTCTCCAGTTGGCTTTGCCGCTTTTTCTATGGATTTCCATTTCCAGAAGGGGTCATCACCCTATACATATAAAGAAGAAGGGTTACAACTTGTATAAGTCAAAGATATTAGAGATGAAGAGGAAGTGTAATGCTTACAGCAGGAGGTTTGTTCTTGGTGTAGAAGGGACTCAGGCCGGTTTGACTACAGACCAGTTCCGATTCATTCAGAATCTTCTTTACACCTTCAGTAATTTCTTCCTCAGATAGTTGGATGTTGCAGTGGCGTTGAGGATCGTCAACCTCACCGGTATATTCGCACATTAAACCGGGACGCCAGCTTAGCGGCAAGATACTCCAGGATATCCAACAGCGTACAAAATCCACACATGTTAAACTGTTTGCCATAAAGGCCCGGAGCTTGGCGATTTGAGGAGCATATTTTGCCCTTTCTGAGGAGCTCAGGTGTTGTGGCATTGGGTGAGTATTGGATAATCTATGATCTCGGAAGCCGGGGAGGGGATTCTCATCTTCAGGCGAAGTGTCTCTGCAATAGAACCATGTTTGGTTCCATTCCTTTGGGTGGCTATGGTGTTTGGCATGAGGAAATTCCACTTCTTTCTGCTTTTGAATCGAAACACCACCAAGCTCTGTATTCGGGCCATTCACAAACTCTGTGCGCCGGTTTAAGCGAAAGAAATCCCGAAACAATTCTGCAGTTGGTTCATCGTGTAAATAGGCTTCATAGAAGACTTGGAATTTGCATAAGTTGGAGACTGAATTGGGACCAATATCTTGTGGATGCAGTTGGAAGTTGGCAAGCACATCTTGATAAAATTTTGACCTTGGCGGTTTGAAACCACGGCCTATATGGTCAACAAAGATTACCACTTCGCCTTGTCTTGGGGTTGGAGGATTCTCAGTTCCTGGTGCTCGCCATTTGATCTCAGTTTTCTTAGGCAGAGAGCCGATGCTAACCATCTCATCCAGTTGAGCCTCAGTAACCCGGGAACGAGCCCAGTTGTAGGCAGTGAATTGTTTGGCCATTGCAAAGCGAACAAACTGAAAATGAAAGACCGGTTTATAAATTACGCATGATCATACACAAGAGACAAGGGAGTAAGAAACGTACTAATATAATAAATGGTACAACTCGGAGACTAGTATGATGAGAAAGAAGGTAATGCTAGCGCAAGATTGACCAGACACTGTTAAACCGGAGCGTAATTATGAAGGTAACGTGCTCTTCCGGTTTATCAGAGGGCTACTGGCATAGACTATTTATCCAATATCAAATCGCTTATATTGGTGCGAGGAGAAACAGATTTCACAGTGATGTATAAAACTTTCGGATCTAGAGATAAGACAGAAAAGCAAAAATAATTGGATCTTGAAGGAGTGCAGAACTGAAGCAATTTTTGACAGACAGATCAGTTCTTTGTGCATAAAGATTTGTGATGATCATGGTTGGTAAGATACGGTAAGAGATGTATCAAGCATGAAGTGTCCATCTATTAAAGGAAGAACATGGAAGAATAGCACTGATGAACTTCGGAAGAACTGCGAGGAATATCGAAACCCTAGAATAGATCTATGGTGAAAAAAGCAGAGAACTTACCGGAGCTAGTGAGGAAGCGGAAGGGCGCCGCAGTTCTCTGGTGCATTCAGGGCAATGCAGCGGCCGAGGTCGGAGCAAAAACGACGGTCGACGGTGGCGGCGGAGTTCCAGAGGCTGAGCGGCATGAGGAAGATGATGCGAAGAGGCACGGGGGGAAACGGTGAAAATGACCCCTCGGTCCTATTTATAAGGCGAAGTGAAAAATGGCAAGTACAGGAGTTGAGGAGTCCAAAAAATGGATAAGTTAATAAAGGTGTCGCCTCGACAACTGGATATATATTAAATGAAGGAAATCTCCGATATCAACGGATGGATGATGTCAGGACGGTTTATCGTAATTTTGAAGTATGACGTCACGGCGGTTTACAAGATCAAAAACGAAGACAAGAGAGAAGATTTTTTCTAAAGTGTGGAAGATTGACATGAACAAGTTCAAACCAATCTGGGGCCTAATGTTGGGGATATTTCTACCAGAGGTAAACCGGCCTTGGTTAGCCGGGTTGACTCTTTGAAGATTAGAAGCCCATGAAGATGTAAAGATGCTAGCACTTTACGGAGGGCACAAAGGCGAGTTACAGTATGTACATGTAAACCGGCCCAGTCATGTAACTTGTATAATAAGATAGAAAGAGAGAGGCCGAACCGGATACGTTTATAAACCGGCTTCGGGACTCTGTAGCCCGGCGGGCGCCAACCTATGTATATAAAGGGACGACCCAGCCGCGGTTTAGAGACAGACAACAACAACTCGAAAGCCAGACAAATAGGATTCACTCCCTGGCCTTCCAAACCCTAGCAATACCAATCACAACTAGACATAGGATTTTACCTTCATCGAAGGGGCCGGACTAGTATAAACTCCCGTGTCCCCTTGTCCGGTTTAACCCCTTTAAGCTAACCCGTTGCGATGGCTCCACAACTAAGTCCTTTCACGAGGACATCTGCCGTGACAAACCCACGACAGTTACCATGCTCACCGGCTTACCAACACACATCCACTTCTGCAACGACTAACTGCCAAGGAATGGGCCTCGTATGCACCACAACTCACCAAGCTTAGAGCTTTCATGGCCAACGGTTTGACAGGTGTGGACTTTGTTCCTTGCTGGCTATCCTGGAGTATCTTGCCGTTAAGTCGCCGCTCCGGTTTAATGTGCGAGTATACTGGTGACTTAAAAGACTCTCAACGTCATATTGACATTCAGCTAACAGATGAGGAAGTTACTGAATCTATCAAGAAAATGCTGAATGAACCGGAAGCTGTCTGTAGTAAGACCGGACTAAGTCCCTTTTACACACGGAACAAACCGCCCGCTGTAAGAATTGTTTTGCTTCCGCTTTACATCTGATATTTTTGAACTGTGTAACTTTTAATACCCTCTGCCCATATTTTAAACAGGGTGATGACCCGTTCTAGAAAAAGAAACCATAGGAGAAAACGGTTAAGGCTCCTTGTCTTAAAATGAAGGCTGTCAAGAGACCTGCCAAGAGGAAGGCAACTGAACCAATCGGCTTAGATCTTGATGATGACCCTGATGAACTGGACACAGAGATATAACTTGATCCTCTTGGTTCACTTTTCATACACCTCATTGACAATGATATTTATCAAGATGACGCCGAGGGCAGCCAAGCTGGCAACGCAGAGGTAATTATCCTTTCCTCCAGTTCAGACCCTCTGCCAACACAAAAAATTCGTCAAGCAGTCCAGAAAGTAAGATTTTCTCACCCCCTAGCTTACTTGGACCCAAACTTTCTTTTGAAGAAGCAGTAACGCGAAGCTCACCGCACAACCCAACGTAGCGGCCAAGTAATCACTTCAACCGGTCTGCGAAATACTCCGGTTTGAAAGCGCCAATCTGAGGTCTCAAATACTTCCAATACTTCTTACCCCAAGGCAGGTTATTTCCGACAGCCTCTTAATCCGTCCGATTCGAATTATTAGGGAACGCCACCTTCATCCTCCGGCGAATCAACTGCCACACAACTTCCACCCTTCAAGACCGTCCCTGGGTAACTGCCTTAAGCTGTCTCTTTTTGACGATTTATACTTATGTGCTATACTAATATGTATATCTTTCTCTTTCAGAGCCAAGGCCAGACCCAGTAAGAAGGGTCGTGTAGATAAACCGTTTGATGACCATGTGACAATTGAACCGTAGACAATTCCAGAACCGGAGAAAGCAAATGCTGAGCCACACTTGATGACCTGCCACCTCCAGATCATGTCTTTACTGAATAGGTAGAAGTTGATACCGCAGTGCAAGCTGATAAACCGGCAAGTCCAGTCCGTACTGATGATGGACCGTCTAGTTCGGTTAAAGCTACTGATATTCCACCAACTCCAGTAAAGGCTGGTAACAAGGAAGATGAGGTTATCATTACTGGCGTTGGCCGCACCTCCCCTGGCCATCCTGTTGTATTAGCAGAACATAGCGCCAAAGAAGAATGTGCTGCCATGGAGAAAGGTAAATGGAGCACCGATTTATCAAGCTATGCCCACCTTAACGCCAAGGAGCTCCATTCTGGTTTTTTAAACCGCATGTACACAAACCGTGACTACGAAGCCGGTTTAGTGAACTTGATGAAGGAACGTTATGAGGTAATCACAAATCCTTTTCTCTCTTAAATCCAATTGTAAGTACTAATTCCAGTAGCTCCCAAGGGCCGATTTATGATAGTAATCAAAAACCGGGGCTTCATAATACCGCACTTCTGCATACTTATCCTCCAAGGGTCGGTTGATCTTTTTAAAAATGAACTGGTACTTTAGCATTGTAATCTTGTAACTTTCGCCTGTGTAGTCCCCAAGGGCTGGTTTATCTTTCCAAGGTGAACTGGGACTTTAACCACTGTTACTTTGAGCAGATGTACATTAGCCCCCAAGTGCCAAGAATAATGCTTGCATTATACTTGGGACTTGAAATAATTTTCTAGAATGAAGCGAGTAGGCATTAGCCCCCAAGTGCAAAGTGCATAACTTGTTATACGCTTGGCACTTCAAATATATACATCCCATGGATGATATGTCTTTTCTTTATAGGCTGAGCTGAGCAAAAAGGACGCCCAAACCGCTGATCTTCAAGAGAACATTAAATCTCAGCAAGCAGAGGCTTCTAAAGCCAAAGAGGAACTGACCAATGCCTTAACATCCATGGAGAAGCTGAAGGAAAACTTTAAGAAGGAACGTGCAGATTGGGATACAAAGAAGGCCGCTTTAGTAAAGAAGGCCGAAGACGCAGAAGCATCCCTTAAACCGGTGGTCGAAGAACTGACCGGTTTAAAGCGGCAA
Organism: Triticum dicoccoides; assembly: GCF_002162155.2. Classification (NCBI taxonomy): domain Eukaryota; kingdom Viridiplantae; phylum Streptophyta; class Magnoliopsida; order Poales; family Poaceae; genus Triticum; species Triticum dicoccoides. The sequence continues at coordinate 454,325,701 of NC_041380.1, forward strand.
ATAAACGCTATGACCTCTGCTGTATTTGGTAAGTATCCTCATCTGATGTTTTCCAAGTCATTTTACCATATCAATTACCGGTTTACTGATGCTTGCAATGTCACAGGGACCCGCATTACCCATATGGGTTCTGACATGCGGATGAAGCTGAAGGCTGCCTATACTTTGATAGAGCAGCTGCATTCTGGATCCCAACAGGCTATTTGCACTGTTGCTTATAGCAGGCCTCCTCCAACGCTGATAAAAGAAACCATCGAGAAGCTGTCAATGTTACCTGCCCGGTTAGATGAACTTAAAAAATCAGTTGCAAGGTCAGGCGCGCTAACTGCGCTCATTCGGGCCAAGGCATGGATTCCAGATCTTGAACCAGCAGATATTGGCCAAGGCTATCCCAGCGTGAAGGAAGACGGTTCAGAATTCAACAATGATGATCTCCGAAGGCTGACAAGGGAACTGCGACCCATAACAAGCAAATTGGCGGATGAAATGGATCTGTCTCATTACCAGCCGGTTTATGATGCTGATCAGAAAAGATATCCTACGCCAACACATGATGTAGAAGATCTTGTTCCGCCAATTTGTAAGCACACTTATGCCCCTGACATTGATCCTTCCACCCTTATAAGTGAAGAAGCCGTGTTCCAAGCTTTAACTGGAATCGATTGGGCAACGATTGATTTCCAGCCACTGGGTAGGGAGGAGGAGGATGCACCGACTCAAGATGATCCTCAATCTTCAAGCCGTCCTAGTGATGAATCGTGAACCGGAGGCCAATTTAGTCTGTCACAGCCTACCATTCTTACTGAAACAATTATCCTGTGTGGGCATTTAAAACGCCTTGTAATAGGCTAGTTCAAACACTTGTCTGTTATGCCATCGAGCATACTTATTGTGCTTGATATTGATAACTTGCCATGCTTTTGGGATTTTTATTATATGCATAATCCGCCGTGGTTGTATTTTAACTTGTTCCTGTATACAAGAGATAAAAAGGGTCCTGGCGGTTTACCGCTGGACGGGTCATGATGCCCAAATATATAGCCTAGTTGTAGAGCCAAAGGTGCTTAAAAACAACCAGACATAAAGTAAATAATACCTGTTACCTCGTTGTTTGACCCATGGTTATTATGAAAGGGTGATAACACCAAACTGGAGTATAGATGACTCCTTCTAGGTTCACTGGTTTACGATAAAACCATACCGGGTTATGATAAACACCGGTTTATCCATATAATACTAGTGACTTGTAGTCAAAACCAGACCGGAACAATAAAGGCCGGATTATAGTTGATCATGTACTAACAATTTAGCATTGTAAGCTACGCTGGGTTGTAATAAACGCTGGTTTATCAGAAAACACTTATGAATTTTATCAAAAGAGAAGAAAAACTTTGCAAAAAATATAAGAAGAATATGTGAGGCTTTTCATGGGCTGCCAGGCCCTAAATCGAGGCTTTTCATGGGCTGCCAGGCCACTGAGGTAAACCATTTTACAAAGCCTTTTAAGATGGACCTCAATCTTTAACCAATCATCGTTTTAACTTTGACAAGTTCAGGGTCTATGAGATTGACTTGTCAAACGTTCGACGGGTCATACCAGGTTTACCTGGACGGAGTGGCTTACTTAAAGAGGCAGGATAACCCGGGATTTTAGGTGAATACACCTGACTTCCAAGCCTGGCTTGATAGCCTATTGCAAGGGTGCAGACTCTTTGTTCTTTGGGAAGCAAAGAGTCCCCAAGAAATATTGAGCTGTGCTCAGTGGGTGGCTATGTTTGAGTTGTGCTGGTGCAACACTCTCTTTGGCCCCACATAATTTCCTTTTGGCCTTAAGCCTATCAAGAGGTGTAGCTATGGTGTGAATGCAACCAAGCCCCCTAGTGATTTCCCTTTGGCTTTAAGCCGATCAAGAGGGTAGCTATGTTGTGAATACAACCAAGCCCCCTAGTGATTTCCCTTTATATGTGTGGCTTTACAAGCTGGATCAACATAACTCCGCTTTGTAAACAGAAGCCTCCATGTAAAAACACATGATGTAAAAACAACAGAGACCCCGCTTTAGCTGAGGCTCTGGTTTATTATATTGATCATAATATATACATTGTCATAATTATGTACATAAAAGAGCCTATGGCTCAAGTATAGTAAGGCCAAAGATGAGCTATATTCCACGGCCGCTGGGTCTCCTCCTCCGATTTACATGAGTCTTTGTGCTCTCGAACATCGATAAGATAGTATGATCCATTGTGCAAATTTTTGCTGACCACAAAAGGCCCTTCCCAAGGTGGGGATAACTTGTGCATATCAGTCTGATCCTGGATGAGCCGGAGCACCAGATCGCCTTCTTGAAAAGTTCTGGTTTTAACCCGGCAGCTATGATAACGTCACAGATCTTGTTGATAAATCGCCGAACATGCCGCCGCAAGATCACGCTCCTCATCTAACAGGTCCAGTGAATCCTGACGTGCTTTCTCATTATCAGCTTCAACATAAGCCGCCACACGGGGCGAGTCATGACGTATGTCACTAGGGAGAACTGGCTCTGCTCCGTAAACCATGAAGAAAGGCGTGTAACCCGTAGATCTATTTGGTGTGGTGTTGATACTCCATAACACGGAAGGCAACTCCTCCACCCAACAACCCGGCATCCGCTTTAAAGGAACCATAAGCCGGGGTTTGATACCTCTCAAAATTTCTTGATTGGCCCTCTTTGCTTGACCATTAGATTGGGGGTGAGCAACTGATGACACGTCAAGCCGGATGTGCTCATGTTGACAAAATTCTTCTATAGCACCCTTGGATAGATTAGTACCATTATCAGTTATAATGCTGTGTGGAAAACCAAACCGGAATATCACCTTTTTGATGAATTGAACCGTCGTGGCCGCATCACACTTACTGACTGGCTCTGCCTCTACCCACTTGGTAAACTTATCAACCGCCACCAGCAGGTGGGTCTTCTTGTCCTTGGACCTCTTAAAAGGTCCAACCATATCGAGCCCCCAAGTTGCAAACGGCCAAGTTATTGGAATCATTCTTAATTCTTGAGCCGGAACATGAGCACGGCGTGCAAACTTCTGACAACCGTTACACCTCCTTACCAAATCCTCAGCATTAGTATGAGCCGTCAACCAATAGAAGCCGTGATGAAAAGCCTTAGCCACCAAGGATTTTGAACTGGCGTGGTGACCACAATCTCCTTCGTGGATCTCACGCAAAATCTCACAACCTTCTTGAGGAGACACACAACGCTAAAACGCTCCTGTGATGCTGCAATGATGTAGCTCCCCATTGACAATGGTCATAGACTTGGATCGTCGGACTATCTGCTGGGCCAAGGTTTCATCGTCTGGTAACTCGCCCCGGTTCATGTATGCCAGGTATGGGACCGTCCAATCCGGAATAACATGAAGAGCCGCCACCAATTGAGCCTCGGGGTCAGGGACAGCCAAATCCTCCTTCGTAGGTATCTTGACTGACGGATTATGCAGCACATCTAGAAAGGTATTGGGTGGCACCGGTTTACGTTGAGAGCCTAAGCGACTTAAAGCGTCTGCTGCTTCATTCTTCCGCCAGTCTATATGGTCAACCTGATAACCCTTGAAATGACCAGCCACTGCGTCCACCTCTCGTCTATATGCCGCCATGAGTGGATCCTTGGAATCCCAAGTGCCAGATACCCGTTGAGCCACCAGGTCCGAGACACCAAAGCACTTAACCCGGCTTAAATTCATTTCCTTAGCCATCCGAAGACCATGGAGCTCCGAGTAAGGCCTCATACTCAGCTGCATTGTTAGTACAGGGAACATTAAACGGAGAACATAACAAAACTTATCACCTCGTGGGGAAGTTAATATGACTCCAGCCCCCGAGCCCTCCAATTGCCTGGACCCATCAAAATGAATAGTCCAATAAGTGTTGTCTGGCTTTTCCTCCGGTGCTTGCAACTCTGACCAATCATTGATGAAGTCCACAAGTGCTTGGTATTTGATTGCTGTGCGAGGCGTATACTTTAGCCCGTGAGGTCCAAGCTCAATAGCCCATTTAGCAATCCGGCCCATTGCTTCCCTATTTTGGATGATATCTCCCAAGGGGGCTGAACTGACCACTGTGATAGGATGACTCTGAAAATAATGCTTGAGCTTCCGGCTTGCCATAAAACCCCATACACCAGCTTCTACCAATGTGGGTATCTCTGTTTGGACTCAATAAGCACCTCGCTGATAATAATAAACCAGCCGTTGAACTGGATACTCTTTTCCAGCCTCCTTGTGCTCCACAACAATAGCCACACTAATAGCCTGGGCATTAGCAGCCACATATAGTAATAAGGGCTCCTTGTCAACCGGAGCCGCAATCACCATGTAGTTTGGCTAACTGTCTATTCAAATCCTCAAGCGCTTTATCAGCAGCATCACTCCAGACAAAGTGATCTGTTTTCTTTAGTATTGTCGGTGTACTAGAGTAGGGGTACCCTATTACCCCGAACTCGTGCACGGGCAGTTGCAGCGCCCCGCAGCAAGGCTTGCCAGGTGACCGCCAGGACCCTCCGTGGTTCCTTTGAAGACCATTCAAGAACAAAGTACTCAAACCAAGGCCCTGGTAAGAGGAGCTTGCCGGGAAGGCAAACCAAGGCCCCGGTAAGAGGAGCTTGCCGGGGTGGCCAACCAAGGCCCCGGCAAGAGGAGCTTGCCGGGAAGAAACAAGACCCCGGCAAGAGGAGCTTGCCGGGAAGGCCACTCAAGACATACCAAGAAAGCTTGCCGCGACGCGCCCTGCGTCCCGGCAAGATCCAGCGAGCGACAAGCTTCCGGACACGGCAAGACGACGGCCGCGGCAAGGAGCTTGCCGCGGGAAACCCCCACTACGTGCCCGCGCTCCAGCTCACCTGCTAACGTGTCGCTCTAGGACTCTCCCAGAGCGCACGTGGCGGGAGGCCGTGCAGCTAGGGGTACGTGGTGGCAAGCGGAGATGAAGAGAAGCCCATCGTGGCAAACGGTGGCACTCCTAACGGTCACCTTTTGCACTGTTTAGGAGACTCAGACAGGCATTTAATGCCCTTGTCCCCTGCCGTCAGAGTTAGGTAGGGTGCACTATATCCACAGTAGCGGTAGCTACACCTACCACATCCTTTTCCATTTTTACCCTTCTTGTCTACGTTGCCCCCTGTCGGTGACCCCTTGAGTATAAAAGGAGGCCCAAGCGCAACGTAGAAGGGGTTCCGAAGGTCGGGGAGTTCAGAGACTCGGCCAGCTCGGTTCGTTCAACACTAGAGACACTCTTACACTCAGTCTGGCAGCGCCCATCGCTCCTGAGCAAGAATCCAATATACACAAACAAGCAGCAGTAGGGTTTTACGCATCCGTGCGGCCCGAAGCTGGGTAAAAATCCCCCCGCGTGCACTGCCTCGATCCGCTCTTTGTGCGCTCTCCGCCCCCCACCGAACCGAAAAGGGGCCCTGTCCCCATAGGTGTTGGCGGGAATCAGCATCGCCCCCGACATCTCTGGCGCGCCAGGTAGGGGGCGTCGAGATCGTGCGAACCCGATCCGGCGTGCACACATCCTAGATCTTCATCGCCTTCATCAACATGCCACCAAAGAAGAAGAATTCGGAGGCAGCTGTTCCGTCCGCGTCGCTTCCACCGCCTCCGGAGCAAACAGATGGTGGAACGGACGCCGGCGGAGGAATGGGCGTCGACGAGGGTGCCCACAGCGCTGCCAAGTCCAAGGACAAGGCGGCACAGACCTCGGCGTCCATGCGCGCTCCGCGTCTCCCTCAAGAGGCGCGGGACCAGCAGCGTCATAGCGTTCGCAGTGCCATACGTCCGCTGACCCAAGATCAAGCTGGTGGTTCACGCGGCGCTCAAGACCAGCATGCACGCCAGCATGCTGGCCCCAGCGAGGTACGGTCGCCGGGACGGGACGCTGCTCCTTCTAACTTGGTTAGGAGTCCGAGCACGCCCCTCTCCTCGCACCGTTCACCTCTGCCGCCCACCACCCCAGCAGAAGCCTTGGCGCGGGCCCAGCTGCTCCTGGACTATCCTCCAACGGCGGACAAGACCGACGAATGGAGGGCCACTATCCAGAGCCTCATCGGCTTCGCTAACGGCGACACTGCACGGCAGCCAAGCGCCTCGCTGCCGCGGCAGGACAACCAGACGCGAGCCGATGGCAACAAGACGGAGGGAGGTGCGACTTCCATGCACTCTCCACTACGAAGGCCAAGATCACCGACTCGTCGGGTCCACCCCAACAGCGGCTCCACCACGTCGTCGGACCCACGAGCTCGTCGCGATCAGCGTCAAGTTCTCCATGAACGGCAAAAAGAAGACGCTCGAACCCGCATCGAGCGCCAAAGAGAAGCGCGACGTCAATCCGACAAGCGCGCTGGGCTCTCTGTTGACATGCATGCGCCAGGGGAACCAGGCGATCTACCGTACGCGGTAGGTTGTCCTGCGTTCACCCGTGAGCTGCGGCAAGTCCAGTGGCCCAGCACAAAAAATTTCAAGCCAGACGTGCCGGAGAAGTACGACGGCAAGACGCATCCGTCGGAGTTCCTCAGCATCTACACCATTGCAGTGCAAGCTGCCGGGGGACGAGATGACAAGATCCTTGCCAACTACTTCCCGCTGGTGCTCAAGCCCAATGTCAGATCCTGGCTCATGCACTTGCCGGACAACTCCATATCTTCCTGGGCTGATCTGTGCCATCAGTTTGTCGGCGCCTTTACAGGCGGCCACAAACCACATGGCCAAGAGAGCGATCTTCATCTGCTCGCCCAGAAGGAAGGAGAGCCACTGCGCAAGTACATTCAAAGATTCAGCCGTGTACAGCACAACATCCCAGACGTCCACCCCGCCGCGATCATTAGCGCGTTCCATCAGAACGTGCGAAATCGAAGGATGAGGGAGGAGATGGCGATGTGTAAGATCAGAGACGTCAGCGAGCTTTATGCCCTGGCTGACAAGTGTGCACGCGCTGAAGAGGGGAGGAGGCTCCCCGGAGAGAGTACAGGGGCAGGAGGATCTGACGGTGAGGATGCCGCCCCGGCGAGGAAAGGCCGGCGGCGGAACTACAAAAGGAATAAGGGTAAGGAAGTGCTAGCTGTTGAGCAGACCGGCAACGGAGGTGGCGCCAAGGAAGCTAAGGCTGGTGGCTCCGACAAGGAGGCCCATCCTGTGGCGGCCGCCGACAAGCAGGACAGCTCCGACAGGCAATATTGCAAGATTCACCGCACCAAGGGTCACGATCTCCAGAACTGCAAAAAGGTCAAACAGCTTGCTGAGCAGCAGAAGGCTGAATACGAGCGACGCGACAAAGAGAAGGCCCAGGAAAGAACTGGTGAATCCGACAAGAAACGCCCCGGCCGGGGGGGACGCCGCGGCAAGGCCAAGCAGCGGCAAGGAGACAGACCTCCCCACGGCCGCGACAAGGATGAAGATGGCGACGATGACGAAGACGTGGATGATGATGAGGCCGATGAGCAGGAATTTCAGAAAGCCACAGAGGTCCTGTGCGTTGACGGTGGCGCCTCTCTGCACACTTCGCACCGCCAGCTAAAACAGTGGATGCGGGAAGTGAATGCAGCAGAGCCATCCATAGAGTCACGCAAGCCCCTGAAATGGTCCAGCACGCCTATCATCTTCGACATTGGGGATCACCCTGATCGCGTAACTGCGGTCGGGTGCTTGCCGATGTTGGTCTCACCGACTATCCGCAACCTCAAGGTCACAAAGATGCTAGTTGACGGCGGGGCTGGCTTGAATCTCATCTCCTCCGCGGTCCTTCACAAACTTCAGATCCCTGACAGCGAGCTCGAAGAGACCGGCACATTCCAAGGAATCAACCCGAGAAGGAGCAAGCCGAAAGGGAAGATCACACTGCCGGTCACATTTGGCAGCGAGCTGAATTTCAGAACTAAGAGGGTCACATTTGACGTTGCCGATTGTCCATTGCCCTACAATGGGATCCTGGGCCGTCCAGCGCTCGCCAAGTTTATGGCAGCCTCTCACTATGCATACAACGTGCTCAAAATGCCAGGCCCGATAAGTGTCATCTCTGTCCCCGGCGACAAGAAGGATGCCCTTATCTGCGCCGACAAAATCTACCAGGAAGCAGCAGCCGCAGCTGATCACCGTACACTTGCCACTGAAGCTCCCGAGGAGAACAAGAAGGCCAAGTCCGGCAAGAGCTCTGATGCCCACTCCGGCAAGCGCACCTCTTCAGAGTGCTGCGCTACCGTCGAGGACGCACCATCGAACTCCATCGGCAAGTGCAAGAAGATGATGGCAGCTCCACCCGAGACCAAGAAGGTGTCCGCCAAGGAGGACGGCACTGGTGGTACCTTCACCATCAGTGCCATGCTTGACCCCAAATAGGAAAGCGTGCTCGTTGCTTTCCTGCGGGCGAATGTCGACGTGTTTGCGTGGCAACCGTCTGATATCCCCGGTGTTCCCAGGAGAGTAATCGAGCACCACCTTGCCGTCTGTCCTCATGCGCGGCCCGTCAAGCAGAGAGTCAGGAAGCAAGCGGTGGAGCGCCAAGAGTTCATTGCAGAAGAAATCAGGAAGTTGGAAGCATCAGGCCTTGTTAGAGGAGTGCTCCATCCCACGTGGCTGGCCAATCATGTAGTCGTGCGCAAGGCAAACAGGAAATGGAGGCTTTGTATAGACTTCGCTGATGTCAATAAAGCTTGTCCCAAAGATCCATTTCCCTTGCCACGCATTGACCAGATTGTTGACTCCACAGTTGGATGTGATTTGCTTTCATTTCTTGATGCGTATTCAGGATACCATCAAATCTTCATGGCAGAAGAGGATGAGGAGAAAACCGCATTTATCACCCCTTGTGGCACATACTGTTTTGTACGAATGCCCTTTGGGTTGAAGAATACTGGTTCAACATTTGCAAGAGTAGTCCACGTCGCCTTTGAGACACAGATACACAGAAATGTGGAAGCCTACATGGATGATATAGTGGTCAAGAGCAAGGACAAGGCTACCCTGATCCAAGATTTAGAAGAAACTTTTGCAAATCTGCGCAAGATTAACCTCAAGCTCAACCCCGAGAAGTGCGTGTTTGGAGTCCCTTCCGGCAAGCTTCTCGGGTTCTTTGTGTCTCAGCGGGGAATTGAAGCCAACCCCGACAAGATTAAGGCCATCGAGCAGATTGAAGCACCGAAGCGCGTCAAGGAGGTGCGAAGGCTTGCCGGTTGCGCGGCTGCTCTCAGCAGGTTTATATCTAAGTCTGCTGAGCGCGCCCTGCCATTTTTCAAAATAGTGAAAAAGGCAGGTCCAATGAAATGGACTCCGGAAGCGGAGGCTGCGCTGCAGGACTTGAAGAGGTACCTGTCCTCCACTCCAATACTTGTCGCACCTAAGCCACAAGAGAAGTTGCTGCTGTACCTAGCGGCAACCAATCAAATGGTTAGTGCTGCGTTAGTAGCGGAGAGGGAGGCGGACGATGAACCAGCAACCGGAACAAGTGAATCCGGCGGCAAGCAGGGGGCTTCTCCGACAAGCTCTGGTCCGGCAAGCTCTGATCCCGACAAAGATGGATCTGCGCAGATGTGCAAGGAGGTGCAGAAGAAGATGGTGCAGCGCCCAGTTTACTTTGTCAGCTCCCTTCTCCAGGGGGCTAGGTCGAGGTACTCTGGTGTGCAAAAACTGCTTTTCGGCCTTCTCATGGCCTCGAGAAAGCTGCGCCATTACTTCCAGGCACACGAGATCACAGTCGTCACTCGCTTCCCGCTGAGAAGGATACTGCAGAATCCAGAAGCAACAGGCATGATAGTCGAGTGGGCCTTGGAACTGTCAAGCTTTGGACTCAACTTTGAGAGCACTGCAACTATCCAAAGCAGGGCATTGGCAGAGTTCATAGCAGAGTGGACGCCAACTCCAGATGAAGAAATTCCAGAGACGAGCATCCCCGTCAAGGAGACAAGCAAAGAGTGGCTGATGTACTTTGATGGTGCCTTCTCGCTGCAAGGCGCCGGTGCTGGCGTGCTGCTTATCGCACCCACCGGAGAGCACCTCAAATACATAGTCCAGATGCACTTTCCCAAAGAGCAAGCAACCAACAATACTGCAGAGTATGAAGGATTGCTTGCCGGTCTCAGAATAGCAGCCGACCTTGGGATCAAGAAGCTCATAATCAGGGGTGACTCGTAGCTTGTCGTCCGCCAAGTGAACAAGAACTACCAGAGCCCGTTGATGGAAGCATATGTTGATGAAGTGAGGAAGCTAGAAGAGCGCTTTGACGGCCTACAAATGGAGCATATCCCAAGAGCTCAGAATGACATTGCTGATGGCCTGTCAAAATGCGCTGCACTAAAGTTGCCTGTGGAACCAGGGATCTTTGTGCTCAAGCTGACTCAGCCTTCCGTGGCACCATCAACTGGACAGAATAAAAAGAGGAAGTTGGTTTCAGGTGACTACTTTCCGGCAGAGCACCCCGAAGCCGCCGCCAAGAAAGTCCCCAAGATCAACGCCAACGATGCTGAGGGGCAGTCTGCTCCGGCAAACCTTGTGGTTTGTTCCGTCGAAGCAAACGCTCCCGACAAGTTTTGCTCCGGCAAGCTTGCCGGGGAACATCACGCTCCGGCAGAATCACAGGTTCTTGCCGTAGAAGCAGATGTTCCCGCAGCAACAGGTATGCCTTTAGTCCTTGTTGTCGAGCCGCAAGCTCCAGCATGGGCGCAGCAGATTGTCCGTTTCCTCCAGACAGGAGAGCTTCCCGAAGAGCAAGAAGAAGCTGAAAAAGTAGCCCGGCAGTCAAGTATGTACAAGTTTGTCGACAGCACACTGTACAGAATAAGACTCAACGGTGTGAAATTGAAGTGCATTCGCCGGGAAGATGGGCAACAGCTGTTGGCAGAGATACATGGAGGCATATGTGGTCACCACATTGGCGCAAGAGCACTTGTCGGCAAAGCATTCCGACAAGGCTTCTTCTGGCCAACAGCCCTCCAGGATGCAACTGCACAAGTAACCAAGTGTGAAGCGTGCCAGTTCCATTCCAAACAGATACACCAGCCAGCTCAAGCTCTCCAGACGATCCCTTTATCCTGGCCATTTTTGGTCTGGGGGCTCGACATCCTCGGCCCCTTCCCCAGAGCTGTCGGGGGCTTTGAGTTCTTGTACGTTGCAATCGACAAGTTCACAAAGTGGCCGGAAGTAGAACCAGTGAGGAAGGTGACAGCACAGTCAGCAGTCAAGTTCTTCAGGTCGATTGTTTGCCGTTTTGGGATCCCGAACAGGATCATCACCGACAACGGCACGCAATTTACGAGCCGCACCTTCATGCAGTACATCCAAGATCTTGGCGCCAAGGTCTGCTTCGCTTCTGTTGCTCATCCAAGAAGCAACGGTCAAGCGGAGAGGGCAAACGCTGAAGTGCTGCGAGGCCTCAAGACCAGAAGTTTCGACAGACTGCGCAAGTGCGGAAGAAACTGGATCGAGGAGCTGCCGGTGGTTCTTTGGTCGATCAGGACGACGTCAAAATCGAGCCACTGGCCAGACACCCTTCGCTCTAGTCTATGGAGCGGAGGCAGTTCTCCCCACGGAACTCGTATACGGGTCACCTCGAGTGCTTGCTTATGATGAGCTCGAGCAAGAGCAGCTGCAGCAAGATGACGCGCTGCTCCTTGAGGAAGACCGTCTCCAGGCTGCTGTGCGAGCCGCTCGCTACAAGCAAGCTTTGCGCCGCTACCATAGCCGCAGAGTCAATGCCAGGAGTCTCGAGGAAGGCGACCTTGTTCTTCGGCGCGTTCAGTCGGCCAAGAATTCCAACAAGTTGACGCCGGGGTGGGAAGGCCCTTATCGGGTGAAACGAGTCACTAGGCCCGGTGCTGTCCGCCTTGAGACCGAAGATGGCATTCCGGTGAGCAACTCCTGGAACATTGAACATCTTCGTAAGTTTTACCCATAAGGCGCGGTTGTCGGACCCTGTCCGGCAACCACCTTTATGTACAAGTCTTGCCACTGTTGCATGTAATCCTTTGTACAGAGCCGGGCGCAGACCCCGTGCACTAGTAAAGTTCATGTGCCCCGCACATCTTGTCAGTTTCCTTATGCTATGATTCTTTTTCGCATATATTATCTGACACTTTGTGCAGCACCAGACCCCGGTAAGCGATAACGAGCCCAAGGCTCCATATCATTGCTTTATTTCTCTGTCTCTTTCTCAAAAGAAGGAAGGTTCCCTCGCTCACAAGGTTTACCGGGGGGGGGGGAAGGAGAGGATAATGGTGTGGACCAGGCCGTTCAAAAAAAAAGAGTTTCTTCTTGCCGGGAAGCAGACGACAGAAAAGCTAAGTTGCTAAAGCTTGAGCAATCAGTTTTTGAGTTATTTTCCTTGAACGACCGTGCTTTGTATGGAAAACCTGTGCGCGGAGGAACCAATTCACAGCTAGCTGCGCCCTTACTCTGTTTCGAGTCCGCTCAGCGACTTAAGTGAGCTGCTAGCGCCCTTACTTTGCTTCGAGTCCGCTCAGTGACTTAAGTGAGCCGCTAGCGCCCTTACTTTGTTTCGAGTCCACTCAACAACTTAAGTGAGCTGCAACTAGTTGCGACAAGGTTGCTTGTCGGTAGCGGCCCCGCCAGCAGGCTGCTAAAGTTCCGCACTCGGCGCTCGCGGCAAGAGTGCCTGCACCGACAAGTTTCCCTAAAAAGCGTAGGGCAGGACCATACAAAGCCAAGAGTCGAGTAAAGGAAGTAACACAGCTATTTGTTGCCTGAGATAGAGTTATATTACAAGAATAACTTGTCGCGCCTCTAATAAATTGTTCCCATGACATGACTGGCAGCGACAAGAAGAGAAGAAAACGGACGGCCTAATCTACGCGACCACCGTCAACCCTTTTGACCTCGTTCACCCTGGCGACGATGGGTGCGACGAGGGCCTTAAGTGCGTCAAGATCAGCGTCCGCCGGTAGCTTCCTGAGGACATTGGTGAGGTTGAGGCCCGGATTGAGGAAGGCCACCTTCACCAGCACCTTCTCCAGAACTCCGGCACAAATCGAGCGTGACTCGTCGACCAACTGCTTCGGGATCCGTTCCCGGAGTTGCTGGAGCGCCACCGCCACGCCTTTGAAGAACAAAGTGAGCTTGGCACTGGGTTGGAGGTTCTCGTCGGAGGAGTACCCGAAGCCTTCCACCCCCAATTGCACCAGCTCCTCTTCGATGACTGCAGCAATGTCCACGAGGCCCTCCGTCCAGAGCTCCACAGTATCTCGGAGAAGATTCTGGGTTTCGGCGGCCCTCGCAAGCAGCGCCTCGTTGGCCTCGACGTCCTTTTTCAAGTCTGCCTCCCGTTTCCTAGCACTGTCCAACGTCTCCGTCAAGGTGGCCAGCTTCAGCGTCAGATCGGCGTTGGACCCCTTGGCGGCGCTTAATTCCTTGTCCCTCTCGGCGAGTCGGCCCTGCAGCTCACCGTGGGCAAGGGCGTCCTTCTCGCGCTCTAGCTTGAGGGCGGTGAGCTCTTCGCCACCAACCTTCAGATCAGTTTCTAACTGCGCCACCTTTGCCTCCAATTCTTTCTTGGCGGCCTCGGCAGTCGCAGCCATATCCTTTGCCTCTTGGAGCGTCCCGCCAAGTGCCCGTTCGCGCGCGGCAAGCTCCTCTTCGTGGCTGTCGAGGTTCACTTTCCGCTGAGTCAGCTCGCCTTCTCGCGCGTACAGCTTCTCGCCGGTGAGCCGCTGCTGTTCTTCAGCTTCGGCCTTCTCAAGGAGGAAGGCCTTCCGTTCCTCGGCAAGCTGCTCCCGCTCCTCCGCCAAGGCCCGGAGAGTTTCTTGACGAAGACCCCGGAGCTCCTCCACACGCTTATCTATGTCCACGCTCGCCCTCGCGGCAAGCGCTTCCCGGGACTCCAACTTGACTTGGCGGGCGCGGTAGAGCGCCAGCAGCCTCCGCAGCAGCCGCTCTTCCTCGGGCTCTTCACTGCTGCTTCCTGGCGCGTCGACGATCGACAACCCGGCGGAGGCAAGCACCTCTCCATCCAGAATTTCTCCTTCCACCGGCGCCCTGGAGCTCGACGCCCAGGGGAGCTTGATGAAGATACCCTCGCCAGCCTTCAGATAGGCGCCGAGCTGGGGCTCCTCGGAGCCTGAAGCTGCGGCAGCGGCGGAGGGATCGGCGGTCGATGCAGCGCTTGACGCTCCTGCGGCCTCGGGGCCGTCAGTGCGATCGCCAGATCCCCCGCCAGCTTCCTCGGCGGCAGCCTTGGCGGCCTCTTCGCCGGCGGGCACGTTAGCGCCGGCTCCTTCTTCGGTGGCCGCGGCATCATCAGTATTGCCGCGCGCGTCTTCTTCGCCGCCCGCCTCGGTCTCCATCGGATCCGTAGAGGGTGGGCCTGACGACCAAAGAAGAAGGAAAAATCAAACAAGTGTTCGAGAAGAGAAATCAGCGGAAGACTACAAGGAAAGCTTCGGGCAAGAAGGGCTACCTGTGCTAGGATCTGCCGTCATGGCCTCCACCACCGGCGGATCGTTAGCGCTGTCCCTTGCCGGAGACTCCTCCCTTGCCGGAGGCTCCTCCCTTACCGAAGGGCGCTCCCTTGCCGGGGAGTCCGCCCTTGGCGGCGTAGTCGAAGCAGACGACGAGTCGGAGGAAATCACCACGCCCTCCTGATCAAGCTGCTCTGCTCCTGCACAAACAAAACAGAGATCGGATGTCAACAAAGGAAAAGAGCAACCACGCGCATCCAGAAGTAGAAAGTAAACCATATGCTTACGCTGGGGGCTGCTCTGCAAAGTGATGGCCGGATCCGGCAGAGTAGTCTCGGACGCGCCTCCTGTCGTTGCAGTGGGCTCGTCCTCGATGACCACCACCTGAGCCTTGGCCCTCTTCGCCGCCCTCTGGGCCAGAGTCCTGAAAAGGAGAGTCCAGGGTGGATCAGATCCGATGCAAGACAAGATCAGCAAGTTGAAGAACTACAAGAACAAGGAAGGGAATCTTACTCTTCTTCATCTTCCTCATCGGAGCTGAGCACGGAGAGGTCGAAGTTCGGCCCACTCCCGGCGCGGCGAGGTGAAGGGGTGGGATCCCTTGGCCGCTTGGCGGGGACCGCGGCGCCAGCCCGAGACGACCCCGCCCCAGTTGCTACTGCGATGGGAGGCGCCCCCGCAGCGACCGTACTTGCCGCGGTGGAGCGCGTCGTGCGGCGCTGCGGCTGTTGACCAGCTTGCTGCCCTGCTGCATCCCCGATCCTACTGAGGCGCCTTCTTGGCTGCACTGGGGGTTGCGTTCCGGGTCCTGCTCCCGGCAAGCTCCCCGGAGGTGGCGGGCCGCCCGTACCCTCGGCGGGCTCGTTCGACTCGGCGTCGGGCGCGGCGAGCTCTTCTTCCTCTTCGGGCTGCTCCCGTTCGGCAATGCTCATCGCCAACGCCGCGTCCGCTTCCTCCACGGTGAACCCGAATTCACCCGCGGCCGCGGCTGCCGCCGCCTCTTCCGCCCTGGTGGCGATGCGCTCCATCTCTTGCTCAGTGGTGTCGCGGGTGAGGAGCTTCTTCTCGTCAACATTGACCGCCACCTCCACGAGGCTGTCAAAGAACTGCTGCACGACGTCGCCGGCGGGCTCTTGCCAAGTTGGAGCGATCCCGTGCGAGTCACACAACGGCATCATTGCGCAGATGTGGTCGCGCGAGGAGTTGTTTCACAGAGGAACGACACCTGCCGGCAACCTGAACCACTCGGGATGCTATGGGTCATGCTTGAATATCTCCTTAAGCATCCCGTCCAACTCTAGGACGGTGAAATTGAAGTTAAGGCCTGGACGCAACCTCATTATATCCGCCGGGCCTCCAAATTCCCAGGCAGGTCTCCCCCTCGCCTGCAGAGGGGCGATGCGCCGGCGAAGGAAATCTGCGCCGACAGCTCCTACAGTCAACCCGGCAAGCCTGAGACGCAAGATCCGAGTGGTGGCGATCGTTAGCTTGTCGTCATCCACGGACAGAGCGCTCCAGTCATTGCCGCGCACTGCTGAGTCTTGGCGCAGGGCGGTGAACGGCTGCGGGCTTTCTTCTACAATCCAGCACCAATCTGCTCTCCACTCGTCCCACTTGCTGCGGAGTTCCCCCTCCAGATAGGTCTCCTTCTTGCCGGCCCGCGAGATCCAGGAAGTCCTACCGGCAAGAGGTTCCCCTCTCTCGACACGAGGCATAAAGAAATGGCGGAAGAGAGCTACGTTGGGGTGGACTCCGACAAAGTTTTCGCATAGATGGGCGAAAACTGCCATGGTCAGAACAGCGTTGGGGGTGAAATCAAGGAGGTGGAGTCCGTAGGTGTTCATAATATCACAGAAGAAATCAGAGAATGGCGGGCAGAGCCCGCAGTAGAAGAACACGGCGAAGAAAGGATACCCGTTAGCTGGAGCTGCTCGCGAGGCGACGGCGGAGAGTACCTTTGTGCGCGGATGCGCCCGCGTCTCCGTCGACCAAAAGAGATAGTACCACTCCCTCAGCTCCTCCGCGGAGAGCTCGGGGGGGAAAGTAGCCCGCTCCTTCCGCAGCGCCTCAAGCCGTTGCGCTTCGGTTGACTTCACAGCTTTCGCGGTCGCGGCCTTCGTGGCCTTCCCCTTTCCAGGCTTCGGAGGCATGGCGGAGGCGATGGGGGAGATCGACGGCGCTGGTGGTGGCGCCGGCGACGGGAGCGGAGTGCTGCCCTCTTTCGACTTTGGAAGCGGAGGGGGGCGGCGGAGGCTTCTGAGATTGCAACAGCGAATGGCGAGGATGGAGGAAATGCCCCTGTTTCCCCTGCTTATAAAGAGGGACGGGGCGGACGTTTCGGCCTTCCAAGTGAACAAACTCCCACGATCTCTCCCACGACGCTGCGTTTGACGCGTGCCGTTCTGGGCGTGCGTGGTGGGAGCAGAGTTAGATTCGGCGTGACCTAGGCCGCGCGTGCCCGTGCACTATTTTGGGCCTGGCCCAATAGCGCTCGGCACCGTGTATGGCCCAGGCCCGGGGGCTCCTGTCGGTGTACTAGAGTAGGGGTACCCTATTACCCCGAACTCGTGCACGGGCAGTTGCAGCGCCCCGCGGCAAGGCTTGCCGGGTGACCGCCAGGACCCTCCGTGGTTCCTTTGAAGACCATTCAAGAACAAAGTGCTCAAACCAAGGCCCCGGTAAGAGGAGCTTGCCGGGAAGGCAAACCAAGGCCCCGGTAAGAGGAGCTTGCCGGGAAGGCCAACCAAGGCCCCGGCAAGAGGAGCTTGCCGGGAAGAAACAAGACCCCGGAAGAGGAGCTTGCCGGGAAGGCCACTCAAGACATACCAAGAAAGCTTGCCGCGACGCGCCCTGCGTCCCGGCAAGATCCGACAAGCGACAAGCTTCCGGACGCGGCAAGACGACGGCCGCGGCAAGGAGCTTGCCGCGGGAAACCCCCACTACGTGCCCGCGCTCCAGCTCACCTGCTAACGTGTCACTCTAGGACTCTCCCAGAGCGCACGTGGCGGGAGGCCGTGCAGCTAGGGGTACGTGGTGGCAAGCGGAGATGAAGAGAAGCCCATCGTGGCAAATGGTGGCACTCCTAACGGTCACCTTTTGCACTGTTTAGGAGACTCAGACAGGCATTTAATGCCCTTGTCCCCTGCCGTCAGAGTTAGGTAGGGTGCACTGTATCCACAGTAGCGGTAGCTACACCTACCACATCCTTTTCCATTTTTACCCTTCTTGTCTACGTTGCCCCCTGTCGGTGACCCCTTGAGTATAAAAGGAGGCCCAAGCGCAACGTAGAAGGGGTTCCGAAGGTCGGGGAGTTCAGAGACTCGGCCAGCTCAGTTCGTTCAACACCAGAGACACTCTTACGCTCAGTCTGGCAGCGCCCATCGCTCCTGAGCAAGAATCCAATATACACAAACAAGCAGCAGTAGGGTTTTACGCATCCGTGCGGCCCGAAGCTGGGTAAAAATCCCCCCGCGTGCACTGCCTTGATCCGCTCTTTGTGCGCTCTCCGCCCCCCACCGAACCGAAAAGGGGCCCTGTCCCCATAGGTGTTGGCGGGAATCAGCATCGCCCCCGACAAGTATCTGATACAAAGGGATAGCCTTGTCTCCAAGGCGATTGATAAACCGGCTTAAGGCTGCAATCCGGCCCGCCAAGCGCTGAACATCATTGATGCACACCAGTTTAGCCAGAGATGTGATAGCTGTGATCTTCTCTGGATTAGCTTCAATGCCCATGTTAGACACCAGAAAACCCAAAAGCTTACCTGCCGGTACACCAAAGACACATTTGACCGGATTAAGCATCATCTTATAAACCCGAAGGTTATCAAAAGTTTTCCTCAAGTCACCTATCGATGTCTCCTCCTTTCTGGACTTCACCACAATATCATCCACATATGCATGGACATTGCACCCAATCTGTTTATGCAGACAATTCTGGATGCAGCGCTGATAAGTTTCTTGGGCACTCTTGAGCCTGAAAGGCATAGATACATAGCAGAGCTCTAGAGGGAGTTATGAAAGCTGTCTTCTCCTGATCCTTAACTGCCATTTTGATCTGATGATAACAAGAATAAGCATCCAGAAAACACAAACGATCACAATGTCAGGACCCCGACTCGATGTCACATCGATCTAGCCGGTAACACCTCATATCACTTTGCGGCCTCACGCACGGTATCCCCACGGGTGTCGCCTTACCTTTGCCCGGGACCGTTTGCGCCTTTTGGCTCACGTATATGATAGTGTCGCTAGCATCCATATGATAAGGAGCCCGGGCTGACATGACTAGTCGTAAACCCAAAGTGGCACAGACTTACAGGGACAGGCATTCATGACCCAGCTTCGAACGTGTCGGTCATCAGCAAGTGGGTCCGGGCTGTAGCACTGGGCTAGCAGGACTCCGGTAAACCGGGCTGTAGCGGGCTAACAGGACTCCGGTACTCAAAGCGTGACATTTCCCCGAAGGGACAGACACCGGAACGAAGAAGGACACATGCCGGCCAGCCTAAGTGTTCCAGAGCAGTAGCAAGCTACCATGGCTCAGCGGTAACACTAGGAGACATTTCCCGGTAAGAGAGGCTACTAAAGATAAACAACTAGATAGTCAGATCCCACACATACCAAGCATTTTAATAACATACACACAATATGCTCGATATGTGCAATACAACATGGCATCACAAAATGACTCTACGACTCAAGTAGTTTATTCAATAGGCTCCGAGGAGCGAGACATTACAAACATGGGTCTCATGACCCAACAATCAGAGCATACAAGTCAAGGCACAAGCGGAAGCTATCATGTCTGAGTACAGACATCTATAAATGAAAAAGGCTGAGAAGCCTGACTATCTACCAGATCCTGCCGAGGGCACAAGATCGTAGCTGAGGTATCAAGCTAAACGTCGAAGTCCACGCGGAACTACTAGCGAGACCGAAGTCTCTCTGCAAAAACATAAAATAGGCAAACGTGAGTACAAATGTACCCAGCAAGACTTACATCAGAACTATCTACATATGCATCATTATCAACAAAGGGGATGGTGGGGTTTAACTGCAGCAAGCCAGCTTTGACTCGGTGGCTATCCTGAACTACGACTGCAAGTAACTCTTTTGAGGTGGCGCACACGAGTCCACATATTCACCATATCAATACACCACTATGGATCCGCTCCCGTCTCCCTACGAGAACGCCATCCATAGCACTCACGCTTATCTTGCATATTTTAGAGTATCCACTTTCACTTGTCTATGAACTGATATAAGCAATCCAGAAGTCCTTTTCCGCGGACACTGCTATTCGAATAGATTAGGTTAACCCTGCAGGGGTGTACTTCTTCACACACGCTCTCACCACTTACCGCCGTTTACACGACATGTACTCGGCAACCTTCAAGCGGAAGCCCAACGTGGGTGTCGGCCACGGCCTGCCTAAACACTCAAGTCTCTAGTCCAGGTTTATCGCCTATTCGGGTTCCATCCATGAGGAGATCCGGCCGCTCACAGCCCCAAACGATGTGAACAGGGTTCCCGAGACACCAAACGGGCGCCCGGTACACCGTGCCACGTGCCTACCGCATCACAGCCCACCCCTACGGTCAGCGCTGCGCACGGCCTCCAGCATACTACAAACACCAGAAACTACTTGCAACTCCTGGACAGAGGACAAGGGTGATTAAGAAGCCGAGAGGGTCCATTGGTTTCGGGCCCAATGCGTGGTAGTAGCTGAATCATGGATCACAAACACAGAACTCAGTTCCTGAGGACGGCTGCAATGAGACAACCCACCATGTACTCCTACATGGCCTCTCACCGCTACCTTTACCAAATCGTGTTCATACACTTAGCTCACACACAGTAGGACATGTTCACACGCCTCTGATTCATCCCCGGTGAATCAGACCTGACTCAACTCTAAGCAGTAGCAGGCATGACGAACAAACATGAATGAGTAGGCACAACAGGCTCAAACAACTCCTACTCATGCTAGTGGGTTTCATCTATTTACTGTGGAATGACAGGTCATGCAAAGGATAAAGGGGTTCAGCTACCGCAGCAAGTAACAGATGAATCGATGTTGTCCTAATGCAGTAAACGAGAGCAGGAGCGAGAGAGTGGGATTTTATCGGAATGAACAAGGGGGTTTTGCTTGCCTGGCACTTCTGAAGATAACATTGAGTCTTCATCAGTGTCAACGATCACATCCTCGGTATCACGTCTATCGAGAGGGGACAAATACCGGCAACACAGAAGGGAACACAATCAATGCAATGCACAATATGATGCATGACCATGACATGGCAAAATGAATGTGTTTTGGGCTAATGCAACTAGCAACAGATTAAATGGGGTTGGTTTGAATACAAGATTCAAATTTAAACTCCATATGTGATTATTCAAATGCCATTTAATTCATTTGTCCTAAACAGTAGTGATAAGTTGTTCTAACATGCATGAAAATGGTACAGATGGATTCCTTGAATTTTTCTGATAATTTTTCATATATAAATTATTTAATTTGGAGTTACGGTTAATTTTCTATGAATTTTAGAAGTTTATACAATTTTCTGGAATTTTCTGGTTTATTTTAAAAAATGATTATCTGCGTCATCATTGCGTCATGCTGACCTCAGCAGGTCAACAGACCGGGTCCAGGTCAAACCTGACACTGGGACCCACATGTCAGTGTGATTAGCTTAATTAAAATTAATTAAACTAATCCTAATAGTTAACAGGGCTGGGCCCCACCTGTCATTGACTCAGGAGAGTCAACCGGGGCCCACCCGTGGTCAAAGTCAAAGTCGGCTGCCGGCGTTTAGCCGCCGGCGAGCCCGACGCGGCGGCGAGAGTGGTTTTGGCCACTCCGGCGACCAAATGGGCCGCGGAGGGCATCTAGGAGGAGCTGGGGACGGGCCGAAGCTCTTGGTGGAGTCAGTTGCGCTCGGGGCGGCCGGAATCGGTGCCGGCGGCGAGCGAGGCGGCGGCCGGAGCTTCGGGTTCGAGCGGGGCGAGGCCACAGAGGACGGGAGGGATGGTTAAGGGGCTCGCCGAGCTCCTGAGGATGCTAGGAGCACGGTGCCGTGCTCGGTTTCGAGCCTTGCTGTCTGCAGTGACGGCGGCGACATCGCCGGCGGAGCCGAGCTCGCGGCTCCGGTGGGATCGGGGCTACAGGGCACAATCGAAGGGGGGGAAGAGGGAGGGGAGGCGTAGGAGCTCACAGCAAGTCCGCAGGGGTGGTCAGTGGGCTCGGGGAGGGGCTGGTGACGACGGGAGGTCGCCGGCGATCTCGGTGGCCCGAGGAGGAAGAAGGCGTCGGGGACGGCGCTCCGAGGCTTCCGGCGTCACATGGGTTGGTGGAGACGAAGAAGAAGGCGCAGCGGTTCTTCTGGAGGCATCGGCGATGCGAGGGGTGGCCGGTGGCCGCGGCGAACGGCGTCGGTGGCGACGGCTGCGCTCGGCACGAGAGGGAGAGAGGAACAGAGGGGGGGGGGAGAGCTCGGGAGAGAGTGAGGGGGTCCAGGGGGGTCGGGGCGGCGCCGAGGAGATGACGTGCGGCGTCGCGGTGGCCAGGCGATGCAGACGAGCAGGGTGGTGGCGTGGCGAGCTCGGGCGCGCGCGCCGTGTCCCTCCTCTGCCTACTGGCGCGAGGAGGAAGGCGGCAGGGAAGGGAGGCGGCGGTGGGCTGGGCCGGCTGGAGGAGCTGGGCCAGGTGGGCTGAGGTGAGCGCCAGGTAGTCCTCTGCTCTTTCTATTTTTGTTTTTGTTTATCTATTTTGTTCTGTGTTGTTTTAGTTTAGTAATATACTAAACCATTTTATAAAATCCTGAAAATAGTTATGTGGCTAGAACTAAAATATACCAAACCACATAAAATGTTCCAGTAATTATTGGACATATATTATTTATATATCAAATATATATCCAATGCAAATAGCTATTTATTTAATTCAAAGGCCCAAAATAATTAACTCTGAGATACCAAAAATATTGTTTTGAGTTTTACCTCTTTGCAATATTTTCAGAGACTAAGAGGAACATTTCCTTGGACTTCTTTGAGGAGATTTTAATGTTGATCATTTTTAGAAGGTTTCTGAGGCTTTGAAAATTCCTCAATTCAAATTTCATTTGAATTAAAACATGATGCTCACATGTGGTCTAGCCTAGTGCATAACAGGACCAGGGATGTGACAACTCACCCCCACTAAACAAAAATCTCGTCCCGAGATTCAAGCGTAGGGTAAGGTGAAGGGGAAACGCAACTAGTATAATCTTCACGATCCAGGGTGCACTTCATAAGAGCGTTGATTCGATCACCATCATTGTCTCGAAGTCTTTCTCTAAGAACTCCAACTAACATGACAAGAAGAGGGAAGGAAAACTCTAGAAGAATTAATCTTCTCAAAGAACGAACAACTCAGGATTAACTCACGGAATGGGACATAGCAACATCTCTCGAGCTGAGAGACGAAGCACACCTCTAGAGGAATGGAGTGGAACATATGACGAAGGTTCACTAGGTAGACAACGATTCCACACCTAAGAAGGTGGTGAACGGTTGTCAACGTAGCGAGGAGTTGAGTTGCCATGATACCTCAACGAGACATCCTGGAGGGGGGGGGGGTGATTCGTAGATATATCCCCTTAAGTGGCAAAAGAATTACCTTTGATTCAGAGATCATTGAAACTCTTTAAACCAGCCTAGGACAATTCTCGAGCGATCGTTTGGAGGGGGTCGGTAGAATGGCATACTCGGACTTGGATGATGTGGATTACCTTGTTGAAGACAACGTAATGGATGAATTTGCTTATCACCGGAAATGGAAGAGACCCATGGTAGAATGGCACATTGGCGGTGCAAGCTGGGAACAAAATGCAAATGTTGGGAATGATTCTGGTAACTGGGGAAGAACCCAACAATAGAGAGTGAATTCACTATTTGAGAAGGTCATAGCATTGCCGAGGGAACTGAGAGCATCCCAATTAGAGATGATGATAACACCTAACGCTTGAGCGTGCTCTCAAGAACTTGAGCATTTCCACATTCATCAAGGTTTTACCAACATCCGTGTCAAGGATCCTGGCAACACAACATACTACCATGATGAATAGCGATGGACGATGCAGATGCGAAGGAGCATAACACTTTCTCAGATTTCACCTTAGCGAGGCCAAGCAAATAAAATCTGGATGATCGACCGAGAGACATTTAGCACTCCGCTTCTAATGTTCTCCTTGATGTGCTAGCGTAATCCACCCATAGATATGGTTTGATATCTAGAACATCAAGTAAAAAGGTCGGACTTCGGAACACAGAAATCCATAGGGGCAACTAGGGAGTAATCCTACGAAATCCCTATGGGGAGGTGGCCAACTTCCTCAAACAAGATACTATAATAATAGGTCTACCGGATGGGTGTGTTGGCCACGACATCCACCTTGCCGGTTATTGAGAGACCAATATTATAATTCTTGGGAAATGTTCCAACCATCACATCTGCCTGAGATTCAGATCTGGTTGGTGTCAGGATATCCCAGACTCATCAAGTCTAGAAAGAAAAATGAAAGTTTGCAACACAAATCGACGAGATAACGTTACGAGATTCTCGGGAATGAACTACGATAGCAAGCTCCAAACATGAGCTGGTTCTGCTACTAACATGTGAACACGTTGTCCCAGACAAGCATGGCCACGTAGCAGTCTTATAATTAAACACTACCGAGTTCAGGTGGAGAACCATCATCGAGGATATCGAAGTCTTTACGCAAGTCCATGGATTAGATCCCAAGCATAGACTTCTTTTCCTTGAACAAGTCAATCAGTGGCTTAGTGTGCTAGGGACACATATAGAATGAAGGTTGCAAGTCTCCAGACTACAGAATACTTCGCACGTGTGCATGACTGATTTGGGATGATTCCAAAGGAAACAAAACAATCTTTCTCAAATTCACGGCGGCAACTTACACCAAATGTACGTGAATCAAAGGAAGTCACTCCTTTCATCCAAATATATACTTCATGAGCTAGCATGAAGAAAATGCTTTCAAAAGTTTCCAACACTAACTTAATGTTCAACAACATCATGGAGAAGTTAAGGATGTTGTCAATGGGCTCAACAACAATTCATCTAGGTTTCCTTTTAAAAGGAATTCCATAGTTAAGTGAACACGGTGATAGCATTGGTCAGACCAAAGATGTAATGGTGTATGCTCGAGGGATCAACCACGAATAAGACAACATTACGAGCATCGTTGGTACTAATTTGATTTGACGATAGCCCACACTCAAATCAAAGGATTGATAAGACAATAGGTCCAGCAACTGATCACAAGGACCAATTGATGAAGATATCATCTTTCTTTAGCACACCCTACACAAGAATATCCCTTTGGAACGAACTAAGTCAGGCAAGCTTTTATCTTCCAACTCTCCAAGTTGTTGTCTAGCTTAACCATCTAGCTCAGGGATATCTAACACCGATTTTTGGAGAGAAGGTGGTTCACAAGAACCCAACTTGATCACGAGATCAACATAGCGGTCAGGCGACAACCTGGTGATACTTCCGAGAAGAAATTTGGACTATCATGAACCACCGGTATGTTACTAAGCTCGAGAACAATCTTACTTTTCAGGGCAAGACGATATGATCAAATAAGCAAGGATTGGCACTATCCTAACTCACTGATCGGAGAGTGCACTAGAAATAAGGACTAGGTAGCACGATCAATCTTAGAATGATGATTCACTAACCAACACACTAAGAATGAATTTATTGTCCTTTAACTACCCAGCAACGAGGCTGCTAGGCGTATTGATTTCACACGCCATGATTCATTTGTCAGCATTCCGGTTACAATAACACGGAAACCAAGAAATTATCAATGATGATCAGAAGTATTACTGCGTCAAGAATTCATAAGATGGTGTGCAATTCCCATGATATCCTGATATAAAGATGGTAATACTTCAAGGTAGAACAGACCAGAAGCTGGATTGGCATTTTGATCTGCGGAATACAATTGCTTTGACCCAATCCTAGATATGGATGAGATTCTGGAGTTTGTTTCTCCTATTCATTCTGAAATAGAATGGCTTGGCGGACCACAAGGGTAATAGGCATCGACGAACGAATGCACGCATACTCTTGACTATCAATTGATAGGCGAGGGTCGGAAACAACTAAGATGAGACAACTCAAAAGAACATATGATTTTCTGAGTTGTGGATGCATGGATTAGCATGTCGAACGAAGTTCAACATATTTCTTCCGGATAACCCATGCAGAAAGGTAGAACTGGCAGAGCCACAATATATAATGGAGAACTCATCAAGAATAATCCTGTTGTGATATTTCAGTTCAACGAGGAACTTCTGCCATAAGTAGTTCATGGTATTTGGAAGAAGAAGATACCACGGACTTCAAGGACTATCGCAAAGGTTACTAATATCCTAAAGGCACTAGCAATTACTATCAACATGAAGTAGGTAGAGTGAATCTCGGGTTCAAGAACCCAGGAACAGAATACCTATTACTAAGTAGCATCACGGGATGCTTTCGAGAATGATGGCCAGAATCATCACACTGGGAACACAAATCATGGCTAAATTACTAGATGATCCCCTAAGACACCTAGGGTCATAATAATATCTCCAACATATATGTCAAGGTAACGGAGTACCTCAACTCACTGATTAGTGTGGTTAATCTGGCCCATGGGAACATTGAAACGGGAAGAAGGATTTGCAAATGCATCAGACTACTTAGAAACCTGGGATGACTCGGACAGCATAACGGCTGTAAATGCTCAGAAAAGATTTGAGACATTCACAAAAATGGTGGCATAACCACTCAGAAGCACAATATCAAGGTTTCGAGATCAACAATTAACATACGGAAGTAGTAGGAACTGAACTGAGACTTAAATCCAACAATCTTATAAGTCCACTGATTAGTAACACGTGATCCTAATAGAAAGAAGAGATAGCCTAGTTCTTAATCCCCATAGAAGAGAAGATGATGACTCAGATCAGAAGGCCATGAGGTATAAGGAGTAAAAAGAGCCTTACGTTCCATCCCACAATCAATTCCCCTACATATAACTAAAGAATTTCTAGACTCAACATCGACCAGTTTGGCTTGGTAATCCTACAGGCAGTCAAGCTCTGATACCAACGCTGTCAGGACCCCGACTCAATGCCACATCGATCTAGCATGTAACACCTCATATCACTTTGCGGCCTCACGCACGGTATTCCCACGGGTGTCGCCTTACCTTTGCCCGGGACCGTTTGCGCCTTTTGGCACACGTATATGATAGTGTCGCTAGCATCCATATGATAAGGAGCCCGGGCTGACATGGCTAGTTGTAAACCCAAAGTGGCACAGACTTACAGGGACAGGCATCCATGACCCAGCATCGAACGTGTCGGTCATCAGCGAGTGAATCCAGGCTGTAGCACTGGGCTAGCAGGACTCCGGTATTCATCGCGTGACATTTCCCCGAAGGGACAGACACAGGAACGAAGAAGGACACATGCCGGCCAGCCTAAGTGTTCCGGAGCAGTAGCAAGCTACCATGGCTCGGTGGAAACACTAGGAAACATTTCCCGGTAAGAGAGGCTACTAAAGATAAACAACTAGATAGTCAGATCCCACACATACCAAGCATTTCAATAACATACACACAATATGCTCGATATGTGCAAACACAACATGGCATCACAACATGACTCTACGACTCAAGTATTTATCCAATAGGCTCCGAGGAGCGAGATATTACAAACATGAGTCTCATGACCCAACATTCAGAGCATACAAATAAAAGCACAAGCGGAAGCTATCATGTCTGAGTACAGACATCTATAAATGAAAAAGGCTGAGAAGCCTGACTATCTACCAGATCCTGCCGAGGCACAAGATCGTAGCTGAGGTAACAAGCTAAACGTCGAAGTCCACGCGGAACTACTAGCGAGACCGAAGTCTCTCTGCAAAAACATAAATAGGCAAACGTGAGTACAAATGTACCCAGCAAGACTTACATCAGAACTATCTACATATGCATCATTATCAACAAAGGGGATGGTGGGGTTTAACTACAGCAAGCCAGCTTTGACTCGGTGGCTATCCTGAACTACGACTGCAAGTAACTCTTTTGAGGTGGCGCACACGAGTCCACATATTCACCATATCAATACACCACTATGGATCCGCTCCCGTCTCCCTACGAGAACGCCATCCATAGCACTCACGCTTATCTTGCGTATTTTAGAGTATCCACTTTCACTTGTCTATGAACTGATATAAGCAATCCAGAAGTCCTTTTCCGCGGACACGGCTATTCGAATAGATTAGGTTAACCCTGCAGGGGTGTACTTCTTCACACACGCTCTCACCACTTACCGCCGTTTACACGACATGTACTCGGCAACCTTCAAGCGGAAGCCCAACGTGGGTGTCGGCCACGGCCTGCCTAAACACTCAAGTCTCTAGTCCAGGTTTATCGCCTATTCGGGTTCCATCCATGAGGAGATCCGGCCGCTCATAGCCCCAAACGATGTGAACAGGGTTCCCGAGACACCAAACGGGCGCCCGGTACACCGTGCCACGTGCCTACCGCATCACAGCCCACCCCTACGGTCAGCGCTGCGCACGGCCTCCAGCATACTACAAACACCAAAAACTACTTGCAACTCCTGGACAGAGGACAAGGGTGATTAAGAAGCCGAGAGGGTCCATTGGTTTCGGGCCCAATGCGTGGTAGTAGCTGAATCATGGATCACAAACACAGAACTCAGTTCCTGAGGACGGCTGCAATGAGACAACCCACCATGTACTCCTACATGGCCTCTCACCGCTACCTTTACCAAATCGTGTTCATACACTTAGCTCACACACAGTAGGACATGTTCACATGCCTCTGATTCATCCCCGGTGAATCAGACCTGACTCAACTCTAAGCAGTAGCAGGCATGACGAACAAACATGAATGAGTAGGCACAACAGGCTCAAACAACTCCTACTCATGCTAGTGGGTTTCATCTATTTACTGTGGAATGACAGGTCATGCAAAGGATAAAGGGGTTCAGCTACCGCAGCAAGTAACAGATGAATCGATGTTGTCCTAATGCAGTAAAAGAGAGCAGGAGCAAGAGAGTGGGATTTTATCGGAATGAACAAGGGGGTTTTGCTTGCCTGGCACTTCTGAAGATAACATTGAGTCTTCATCAGTGTCAACGATCACATCCTCGGTATCACGTCTATCGAGAGGGGACAAATACCGGCAACACAGAAGGGAACACAATCAATGCAATGCACAATATGATGCATGACCATGACATGGCAAAATGAATGTGTTTTGGGCTAATGCAACTAGCAACAGATTAAATGGGGTTGGTTTGAATACAAGATTCAAATTTAAACTCCATATGTGATTATTCAAATGCCATTTAATTCATTTGTCCTAAACAGTAGTGATAAGTTGTTCTAACATGCATGAAAATGGTACAGATGGATTCCTTGAATTTTTCTGATAATTTTCATATATAAATTATTTAATTTGGAGTTACGGTTAATTTTCTATGAATTTTAGAAGTTTATACAATTTTCTGGAATTTTCTGGTTTATTTTAAAAAATGATTATCTGCGTCATCATTGCGTCATGCTGACCTCAGCAGGTCAACAGACCGGGTCCAGGTCAAACCTGACACTGGGACCCGCATGTCAGTGTGATTAGCTTAATTAAAATTAATTAAACTAATCCTAATAGTTAACAGGGCTGGGCCCCACCTGTCATTGACTCAGGAGAGTCAACCGGGGCCCACCCGTGGTCAAAGTCAAAGTCGGCTGCCGGCGTTTAGCCGCCGGCGAGCCCGACGCGGCGGCGAGAGTGGTTTTGGCCACTCCGGCGACCAAATGGGCCGCGGAGGGCATCTAGGAGGAGCTGGGGACGGGCCGAAGCTCTTGGTGGAGTCAGTTGCGCTCGGGGCGGCCGGAATCGGTGCCGGCGGCGAGCGAGGCGGCGGCCGGAGCTTCGGGTTCGAGCGGGGCGAGGCCACAGAGGACGGGAGGGATGGTTAAGGGGCTCGCCGAGCTCCTGAGGATGCTAGGAGCACGGTGCCGTGCTCGGTTTCGAGCCTTGCTGTCTGCAGTGACGGCGGCGACATCGCCGGCGGAGCCGAGCTCGCGGCTCCGGTGGGATCGGGGCTACAGGGCACAATCGAAGGGGGGGAAGAGGGAGGGGAGGCGTAGGAGCTCACAGCAAGTCCGCAGGGGTGGTCAGTGGGCTCGGGGAGGGGCTGGTGACGACGGGAGGTCGCCGGCGATCTCGGTGGCCCGAGGAGGAAGAAGGCGTCGGGGACGGCGCTCCGAGGCTTCCGGCGTCACATGGGTTGGTGGAGACGAAGAAGAAGGCGCAGCGGTTCTTCTGGAGGCATCGGCGATGCGAGGGGTGGCCGGTGGCCGCGGCGAACGGCGTCGGTGGCGACGGCTGCGCTCGGCACGAGAGGGAGAGAGGAACAGAGGGGGGGGGGAGAGCTCGGGAGAGAGTGAGGGGGTCCAGGGGGGTCGGGGCGGCGCCGAGGAGATGACGTGCGGCGTCGCGGTGGCCAGGCGATGCAGACGAGCAGGGTGGTGGCGTGGCGAGCTCGGGCGCGCGCGCCGTGTCCCTCCTCTGCCTACTGGCGCGAGGAGGAAGGCGGCAGGGAAGGGAGGCGGCGGTGGGCTGGGCCGGCTGGAGGAGCTGGGCCAGGTGGGCTGAGGTGAGCGCCAGGTAGTCCTCTGCTCTTTCTATTTTTGTTTTTGTTTATCTATTTTGTTCTGTGTTGTTTTAGTTTAGTAATATACTAAACCATTTTATAAAATCCTGAAAATAGTTATGTGGCTAGAACTAAAATATACCAAACCACATAAAATGTTCCAGTAATTATTGGACATATATTATTTATATATCAAATATATATCCAATGCAAATAGCTATTTATTTAATTCAAAGGCCCAAAATAATTAACTCTGAGATACCAAAAATATTGTTTTGAGTTTTACCTCTTTGCAATATTTTCAGAGACTAAGAGGAACATTTCCTTGGACTTCTTTGAGGAGATTTTAATGTTGATCATTTTTAGAAGGTTTCTGAGGCTTTGAAAATTCCTCAATTCAAATTTCATTTGAATTAAAACATGATGCTCACATGTGGTCTAGCCTAGTGCATAACAGGACCAGGGATGTGACACACAACCTGCTGTAGCATCAATAATATGATCGATACGAGGGAGAGCAAAGGGGTCAGCTGGACAGGCTTTGTTTAAGTCTGTGTAATCCACACACATACGCCAAGTGCCATTTTTATTAAGTACCAGCACCGGATTAGCGAGCCACTCAGGGTGAAGGACCTCCACAATAAACCCTACTGCCAAAAGCCGGGCTACCTCCTCACCAATAGCTTTACGCCTTTATTCATTGAAGCGGCGAAGAAACTGCCTGACCAGTTTAAACTTAGGATCTATATTAAGGGTGTGCTCAGCGAGTTCCCTCGGTACACCTGGCATGTCAGAAGGCTTCCATGCAAAGATGTCCCAGTTCTCAAACTCGATGAGCGTGCTTTCCTATTTCAGATCCAGGTTAGCGCTGATACTAAACTGCTTGGATGAATCGCCAGGAACAAAGTCAACTAGCTTAATTTCCTCAGCCGATTTAAATTTCAGCGCCGGGTCATGCTCGGTAGTTGGCTTTTTCAGAGAAGTCATATCTGCCGGATCAACATTATCCTTATAAAATTTCAGCTCTTCTGTGGCACAAACCGACTCAGCATAAGCCGCATCACCTTCTTCACATTCCAAAGCAATCTTCCGGCTCCCATGCACCCATGCCTTTTACTCCTAAACCATCCAAGAAAAAGGATGATGAGGATTTTGAGCGCTTTGCTGAAATGATTAGACCTATCTTTTTGCGTATGCATTTGACTGATATGCTTAAAATGAACCCTTATGCTAAATACATGAAAGATATTGTTACAAATAAAAGAAAGATACCGGAAGCTGAAATTTCCATCATGCTTGGTAATTACACTTTTAAAGGTGGAATACCAAAGAAACTTGGAGATCCAAGAGTACCAACTATACCATGCTCCATTAAAAGAAACTATGTTAAAACTACTTTATGTGATCTTGGAGCTGGTGTTAGTGTTATGCCTCTCTCTTTATATCGTAGACTTGATTTGGATAAGTTGACACCTACTGAAATATCTTTGCAAATGGCTGATAAATCAACTGCTATACCTGTCGGTATTTGCGAGGATGTGCCTGTTGTGGTTGCAAACGTTACTATTTTAACGGACTTTGTTATTCTTGATATTCATGAGGATGATAGTATGTCAATTATCCTTGGTAAACCCTTTTTGAATATTGCAGGGGCTGTTATTGATTGCAACAAAGGCAATGTCACTTTTCATGTTAATGGTAATGAGCATACGGTACACTTTCCGAGGAAACAACCTCAAGTCCATAGTATCAATTCTATTGGAAAATTTTGAACAATTACTATTGGAGGTTTTGAATTTCCTCTTCCTACAGCCAAGAAGAAATATGATATTCTTATTGTTGGGGATGTGCATATACCCGTTGAGGTAACCTAGTGTTATTGGAAATTTCTCTAGTTTCATGTTATTCGAAATGAGTTTGTTAATAAGACTTGATCAACCTTGTTAGTGGATTCCTTTTGATGAGCATGAGATGGATGAAGTTAGAAAGCACAAACTTATGTAACCTCTTTTTTCTTTCTGTTATTTAGTTTAAATAAATCAAAAATTAGCATTTTCTGTCTGTTTTCTGAATTATACTTGCAATAAAAAATACCCCAAAGGTAAAAGTTCTCCAAATGCCCTGAAAATGAAATATGATTTTTCCAGAATATTTAAGAATTATTGGCACTGAGAGCACACCCCCTGGGCACGCCCCCTGCCTCGTGGACCCCACGTGGGTCCCCTCCACTTATCCTTGCACCCACACACTTCGTCTTTCTCCAAAAAAATCATCCACCAGCTCAAACCCAAGTTCTTGCTCATCTTGCTGCCATTTTCGATCTCCTTGCTCAAAGCTCCATTCACAAAACTGCTTTGGGGGATTGTTCTCTGATATGTGACCCCTCCAATGGTCCAATTAGTTTTTGGTCTAGTGCTTTATTTATTGCAAATTTTGGCTGCTTAGGTGACCCTGTTCTTAAGCTTGCATGTCAAATTTATGTGGTCAAAAGTAGTTTTAATGCATGATATAGCCTCTAGACACTTGTAGGAGTAGTTGCTATCAATTTTGTTGAGTTTGGTTTACTTTTATTTTGAGTCACTAAAAATTTCAGAAATTTTTCAGAGGAAGAAATATGTTTAGGATAATGTACCAAGGTGGCTCCTCAAGGAAGCAAGGCCCAAGGCCCACAATACGCGAGCCGGACAATGAACTACCAAGGGAGGCTCAAGTGCGGCCTTGTCAATGGTTGTCAGAGGATTTCATGGTTCGGGCAGGCATCAAGGAAGAATTTGACGCATATGTGCATAACACTGATCTTGAGAGCTTCGAGGCAGATAAGTGTCGACAATACCTCTATTTAACTGATTCATTTGTGAGAAGGTTTAAATTTACTTCCTCGGGCAATACTCACAATGTCCTATTTGATCTTTATGATAAATCTTATACCATGGACTTAGAAGATTTTAATACTGCTTGTAAACTCCCACAGTGGGGTAGCGCTAGTGAACCTCGCAAATCTGAATTTAAAGAATTTCTTGCTAGTATCACTGTGCGGGAATCTAGAGAAATAACACAAGCTACCATAGGGATCATTCATTTTCCTGCCATACATTATTTTGCTCTCTTCGTGGGTAGATGCATTAATGGTAAGGATGAGGCATGTCACGTGTGTGTTCCCGATCTTAGTGTTCTCAAGAGTGCTGTGTTAGGAGATAAACAATACAACTTAGGGGCTATTGTTGCACGTAGGTTGCATCTTAATGGTTTAACTGGAGATTTATTTGGTGGGATTAATGCAATTCGTATTGCTAATTTTCTTAGTATACCCATACGTGGGGATGATATTGAGTTGCCTCCTGCTTATCTAGATTATAATGCTATGGTTCGTCATCAGTTTGTTGAGAGGAACGATCAGTTCCTCCAGTACCGACTAATCTTTGACAGACGTCGCACCTTCCACGTTGCTCTTCCTACTCCTGCTTTCTTTGATTTTCAGACAAAAGGGAGATATGTTATAACCAGGGAGGAGGCGAACGAGTATGAGAGGAGGACGGAGATAGCTCGCCTCCAAGCTGCAGCTCATGAGGCAATTGCCGCTGCATCTCTGTACGACCCTAGCTACAATTTTGATTCATGGGCATAGACCAACTTAGGCCAAAAGCCTAAGCTTGGGGGAGTATGTATTTCTCTCTGACATTACATTCATGTTCACACACTCATGCCAATTGTCGGTGCTCATACATTTTCATTGTATCATCCATGCTAGTTTATTTTCTGTTTAAGCTTTCTTTTTGTGTGTTTGAAAAAACTTAACAAAACCAAAAAATCAGTTGTAGCTTTTAGCAAGTTTATTTTCCATGCCTGTAGTAGTATTAGTAATTAAAAGAAAACCCAAAAAGATTTCTCGTTCTTCTTTTGCTTGTTGGGAGCTTTCCCGTGTAATTAGTTTTGTTTCTTTTCTTTTTCTTTGGGGGTCGAGAGGAGAAGACCATGATGAAAATGTTGAGTGGCTCTCTTATGCATTATTGTTGATCTAACAAAGAGCCCATATTAACTTGTCTTCTCCCATGTATTAAATGCTTGCAGATTCCAGCTTAGTCCAATGCACGTGCACTATTATTATTATCCACAATATTCGTTTGTGCAAGTGAAAGGCAAAAATGACGATATATGATGGACTAATTGAGATGAGAGAAGCTGGTATGAACTCGACCTCTCTTGTTTTTGTAAATATGATTAGTTCATCATTCCTGATTCAGCCTATTATGAATGAAACATGTTTGCAATGACAATTAGAGATTATAGTTGCTCATGCCATGCTTAATTTTCTAGGAGTTTATAATGGTTTACCTTGCGTGCCAACATGCTATTAAAATGGTTGTGATGTGGTATGATAGGGTGGTATCCTCCTTTGAACGATTCAGGTGGCTTGACTTGGCACATGTTCACGCATGTAGTTGAAACAAAATCAACATAGCCTCTATGATATTTATGTTCATGGTGAATTATATCCTACTCATGCTTGCATTCAGTGTTGATTAATTTTAATGCATGTTCATGACTGTTATCGCTCTCTAGCTGGTCGCTTCCCAGTCTCTTTCTAGCCTTCACCTGTACTAAGCAGGAATACTGCTTGTGCATCCAATTCCATAAACCCCAAAGTTGTTCCATATGAGTCCACCATACCTTCCTATATACGGTATCTACCTGCTGTTCCAACTAAATTTGTATGTGCCAAACTCTAAACCTTCAAATAAAAATTCTGTTTTGTATGCTCGAATAGCTCATGTATCAACTAGGGTTGTCTGTATCTTCCATGCTAGGCGGGTTATTCTCAAGAGGAGTGGACTCCGCTCCTCACTCACGAGAAAATGGCTGGTCACCGGGATGCCCAGTCCCATGCTCAAATCAAATCAAAATAATTGCAAACAAAACTCCCCCAGGATTGTTGTTAGTTGGAGGCACCCGTTGTTTCGGGCAAGCCATGAATTGATGCTTGTTGGTGGTGGGGGAGTATAAACTTTACCATTCTGTTTGAGAACCGCCTATAATGTGTGTAGCATGGAAGATATCGAGATCTCTCGGTTGTTATGTTGGCAATGAAAGTATACCGCTCAGAATATTATTCATCTCTATTTCAAAATTGAGCTCTGGCACCTCTACAAATCCCTGCTTCCCTCTACGAAGGGCCTATCCATTTACTTTTATTTTGAGTCATCACCCTCTAATTGAAAAGCACAAGTTGGAGATCACCGCTGTCATTTGCATGTATTATTATTAGTTTACATTGAGTATGACTTGACTGGATCTCTTTTACCATGAATTACAATTTCCAGTCAGCCCTTGATCTTCAGGGGTGCTCTGCATTTATGTTTTTGGTCTCAGAAAGGGCTAGCGAGATACCATCTTATTATATCATATTATGATTGTTTTAAGAAAGTGTTGTTATCCGAGATTTATTATTATTGCTCGCTAGTTGATTATGCCATTGATATGAGTAAACATAAGTCCTAAATTTATTGTGAATACGGGTAGTTCATAATCTTTGCTGAAAACTTGAATGCTGGATTTACATATTTACAACAACAAGAGCAAACAGAGTTTATAAAAGTTTTTCTTTATCACTTTCAGTTTGTCAACTGAATTGCTTGAGGACAAGCAAAGGTTTAAGCTTTGGGGAGTTGATACGTCTCCAATGTATCTACTTTTCCAAACACTTTTGCCCTTGTTTTGGACTCTAACTTGCATGATTTGAATGGAACTAACCCGGATTGACGCTGTTTTCAACAGAATTGCCATGGCGTTGAAGGAAATATGCCCTAGATGCAATAATAAAGTTGTTATTTATATTTCCTTATATCATGATAAATGTTATTATTCATGCTGGAATTGTATTAACCGGAAACTTAGTACATGTGTGAATACATAGACAAATAAAGTGTCACTAGTATGCCTCTACTTGACTAGCTCGTTGATCAAAGATGGTTATGTTTCGTAGCCATAGACATGAGTTGTCATTTGATTAATGGGATCACATCATTAGGAGAATGATGTGATTGACTTGACCCATTCCGTTAGCTTAGCACTTGATCGTTTAGTATGTTGATATTGCTTTCTTCATGACTTATACACGTTCCTATGACTATGAGATTATGCAACTCCCATTTACCGGAGGAACACTTTGTGTGCTACCAAACGTCACAACGTAACTGGGTGATTATAAAGGTGCTCTACAGGTGTCTCCGAAGGTACTTGTTGAGTTGGCGTATTTCGAGATTAGGATTTGTCACTCCGATTGTTGGAGAGGTATCTCTGGGCCCACTCGCTAATGCACATCACTATAAGCCTTGCAACCATTGTAACTAATGAGTTAGTTGCAGGATGATGTATTACAGAACGAGTAAAGAGACTTGCCGGTAACGAGATTGAACTAGGTATTGAGATACCGACGATCGAATCTCGGGCAAGTAACATACCGATGACAAAGGGAACAACATATGTTGTTATGCGGTTTGACCGATAAAGATCTTCATAGAATATGTGGGAGCCAATATGAGCATCCAGGTTCTGCTATTGGTTATTGACCGGAGATGTGTCTCGGTCATGTCTGCATAGTTCTCGAACCCATAGGGTCCGCACGCTTAAAGTTCGGTGACGATCGATATTATGAGTTTTCGTGTTTTGATGTACCGAAGGTAGTTAGGAGTCCCGGATGAGATCGGGGACATGACAAGGAGTCTCGAAATGACCGAGTAAAGATCGATATATTGGACAACTATATTCGAACATCAGAAAGGTTCCGAGTGATTCGGGTATTTTTCGGAGTACCAGAGAGTTACAGGAATTCACCGGGGAGTAGATGGGCCTTATTGGGCTTTAGGGGAAAGAGAGAGGAGAGGCTGCGCCCCCCTAGGCCTAGTCCGAATTGGACTAGGGGGAGGGGCAGCGCCCCTCCTTCCTTCTCTTCTCTTTTCCCTTTCCTTCTCTCCTACTCCTACTACTTGGAAGGGCTCCTAGTTCTACTAGGAAAGGGGGAATCCTACTCCCCGTGGGAGTAGGACTCCCCTAGGGCGCGCCATAGAGAGGGCCGGCCCTCTCCCTCCTACACTCCTTTATATACGGGGAGAGGGGCATCCCTTGGAGACCGAACAATTGATCATTGATCTCTTAGCCGTGTGCGGTGCCCCCCTCCACCATAATCCACCTTGATCATATCGTAGCGGTGCTTAGGCGAAGCCCTGTGTCGGTAGCATCATCATCACCGTCACCACGCCGTCGTGCTGACAAAACTCTCCTGTGAAGCTTTGCTGGACCGGAGCTCGCGGGACGTCTTCGAGTTGAACGTGTGCATAACTCGGAGGTGCCGTGCGTTCCGTACTTGGATCGGTCGGATCATAAAGACATACGACTACATCAACCGCGTTGTGCTAACACTTCCACATTCGGTCTACGAGGGTACGTGGACACACACTCCCCTCTCGTTGCTATGCATCACCATGATCCTGTGTGTGCGTAGGATTTTTTTTTGAAATTACCACGTTCCCCAACAGTGGCATCTGAGCTAGGTTTATGCGCAGATGTTATATGCACGAGTAGAACACAAGTGAGTTGTGGGCGATACAAGTCATACTGCTTACTAGCATGTCATACTTTGGTTTGGCGGTATTGTGGGATGAAGCGCCCCGGACCGACATTACGCGTACGCTTACACGAGACTGGTTCTACCGACGTGCTTTGCACACAGGTGGCTAGCGGGTGTCAGTTTCTTCAACTTTAGTTGAACCGAGTGTGACTACGCCCGATCCTTGAGAAGGTTAAAACAACACTAACCTGATGAAATATCTTCGTGGTTTTGATGCGTAGGTAAGAACGGTTCTTGCTCAGCCCGTAGCAGCCACGTAAAACTTGCAACAAAAAAGTAGAGGATGTCTAACTTGTTTTTGCAGGGCTTGTTGTGATGTGATATGGTCAAGATGTGATGAGATATAAGTTGTTGTATGAGATGATCATGTTTTGTTGAAGTTATCGACAACTGGTAGAAGCCTTATGGTTGTCTCTTTATTGCATAAGATGCAAGCGCCAAATAATTGCTTTACTTTATTGCTATGCGATAGCAATAGTTGCAAGAGCAATAGTTGGAGAGACGACCATGTGATGACATGTTGATAGAGATCAAGAGGATGGAGATCATGGTGTCATGCCAGTGATGATAGAGATCATGATGGAACTTTGGAGATGGAGATCAAAGGCGCAAGATGATCATGGCCATATCATGTCACATATTTTGATTGCATGTGATGTTTATCTTTTATTCATCTTATTTTGCTTAGTTCGACGGTAGCTTTATAAGATGATCTCTCACTAAATTTCAAGGTAAAAGTGTTCTCCCTGAGTATTCACCGTTGCCAAAGTTCGTCGTGCCGAGACACCACGTGATGATCGGGTGTGATAAGCTCAACGTTCATCTACAATGGGTGTAAGATAGTTTTGCACATGCAGAATACTCGGGTTAAACTTGACGAGCCTAGCATATGCAGATATGGCCTCGGAACACTGAGACCGAAAGGTTGAGCGTGAATCATATAGTAGATATGATCAACATAGTGATGTTCACCATTGAAAACTACTCCATCTCACATGATGATCAGACATGGTTTAGTTGATATGGACACGTGATCACTTAGATGATTAGAGAGACGTCTATCTAAGTGTGAGTTCTTAAGTAATATGATTAATTGAACTTTAAATTTATCATGAACTTAGTCCCGGTAGTATTTGCATATCTATGTTGTATATCAATAGCTCGCACATAGCTTCCCCGTTTATTTTTGATATGTTCCTAGAGAAAAATAAATTGAAAGATGTTAGTAGCAATGATGCGCATTGGATCCGTGATCTGAGGATTACCCTCATTGTTGCACAGAAGAATTATGTCCTTGATGCACCGCTAGGTGACAGACCTATTGCAAGAGCATATGTAGACGTTATGAACATTTGGCAAAGCTCGGTATGATGACTACTTGATACTTTAGTGCACCATGCTTTATGGCTTAGAACCGGGACTTCAAAAATGTTCTGAACGCCACAGAGCATATAAGATGTTCCAAGAGTTGAAATTAGTATTTCATTCTCATGCCCGTGTCGAGAGGTAGGAGACCTCTGACAGTACTTTGCCTACAAAGATGCAGGAGAATAGCTCAACCAGTGAGCATGTGCTCAGATTGTCTGGGTACTGCAATTGCTTGAACCAAGTGGGAGTTAATCTTCCAGATAAGATAGTAATTGACAAAGTTCTCTAGTCACTATCACCAAGTTACTAGAACTTAGTGATGAACTATAATATGCAATGGATAACGGAAACAGTTCCCAAGCTCTTCGTGATGCAGAAATCTACGAAGATAGAAATCAAGAAAAGCATCAAGTGTTGATGGTTGACAAGACCACTAGTTTTAAGAAAAGGGCAAAGGAAAGAAGGGGAACTTCAAGAAGAACGACAAGCAAGTTGCTGCTCAAGTGAAGAAGCCCAAGTCTAGACCTGAGCCTGAGACTAAGTGCTTCTACTGCAAAGGGACTGGTCCCTGGAAGCAGAAATGCCCCAAGTATTTGGCGGATAAGAAGGATGGCAAAGTGAACAAAGGTATATTTGATATACATGTTATTGATGTGTACTTTACTAGTGTTTATAGCAACCCCTCAGTATTTGATACTACTTCAGTTGCTAAGATTAGTAACTCGAAACGGGAGTTGCAGAATGAACAGAGACTAGTTAAGGGTGAAGTCACGATGTGTGTTGGAAGTGGTTCCAAAATTGATATGATCATCATCGCACACTCCCTATACTTTCGGGATTAGTGTTGAACCTAAATAAATGTTATTTGGTGTTTGCGTTAAGCATGAATATGATTTGATCATGTTTATTGCAATACAGTTATTCATTTAAAGTCACAGAATAATTGTTGTTCTGTCTGCATGAATAAAACCTTCAATGGTCATACACCCAAGGAGAATGGATTATTGAATCTCGATCATAGTGATACACATATTCATAATATTGAAACCAAAAGATGCAAAGTTAATAATGATAGTGCAACTTATTTGTGGCACTTCCGTTTAGGTCATATTGGTGTAAAGCGCATGAAGAAAATCCATGCTGATGGGCTTTTGGAATCACTTGATTATGAATCAGTTGATGCTTGCGAACCATGCCTCATAGGCAAGATGACTAAGACTCCGTTTTCCGGAACAATGGAGCGAGCAACTAACTTATTGGAAATAATACATACTGATGTATGCGGTCTGTTGAGTGTTGAGACTCGCGACGGGTATCGTTATTTTCTTACCTTCACAGATGATTTGAGTAAGATATGGGTATATCTACTTGATGAAACATAAGTCTGAAACATTTGAAAAGTTCAAAGAATTTTAGAGTGAAGTGGAAAATCATCGTAACAAGAAAATAAAGTTTATACGATCTGATCGTGGAGGAGAATATTTGAGTTACGAGTTTGGTCTTCATTTGAAACAATGCGGAATAGTTTCGCAATTCACACCACCTGGAACACTACAACATAATGGTGTGTCCGAACGTCGTAATCGCACTTTACTAGATATGGTGCGATCTATGATGTCTCTTACTGATTTACCGCTATCGTTTTGGGGTTATGCATTAGAGACAACTGCATTCACGTTAAATAGGGCACCATCTAAATCCAGATGACACCGTATGAATTATGGTTTGGCTACAAACCTAAGCTATCGTTTCTTAAAGTTTGGGGTTGTGATGCTTATGTGAAAAAGTTTCAGCCAGATAAGCACAAACCTAAATCAGAAAAGTGCGTCTTTATAGGATACCCAAAAGAAACTGTTGGGTACACCTTCTATCACAGATCCGAAGGCAAGAAATTTGTTGCTAAGAATGGATCCTTTCTAGAGAAGGAGTTTCTCTCGAAACAAGTGAGTGGGAGGAAAGTAGAACTTGATAAGGTAATTGTACCTTCTCCTGAATTGGAAAGTAGTTCATCACATAAATCAGTTCCAGTGATTCCTACACCAATTAGTGAGGAAGCTAATGATGATGATCATGAAACTTTAGATCAAGTTACTACCAAACCTCATAGGTCAACCAGAGTAAGGTCCGCACCAGTGTGGTACGGTGATCCTTTCTGGAAATCATGTTACTAGACCATGACAAAGCTATGAACTATGAGGAAACAATGACGAGCCCAGATTCCGCAAAATGGCTTGAGGCCAAATCCGAGATGGGATCCATGTATGAGAACAAAGTATGGACTTTGATTGACTTGCCCGATGATCGGTGAGTCATTAAGAATAAATGGATCTTCGAGAGGAAGACAGACTCTGATAGTAGTGTTACTATCTACAAAGCTTGAATTGTCGCAAAATGTTTTTGACAAGTTCAAGGTGTTGACTACAGTGAGATTTTCTCACTCATATCGATGCTTAAAAGTCTGTCCAAATCATGTTAGCAGTTGCTGCATTTTATGAAATCTAGCAAATGGATGTCAAAACTGCATTCCTTAAAGGATTTCTCAAAGAAGAGTTGTATATGATACAACCAGAAGGTTTTTTTCGATCCTAAAGGTGTTAACAAAGTGAGCAAGCTCCATCAATCCATCTGTGGACTGGTGCAAGCATCTCGGAGTTGGAATATATGCCTTGATAAAGTGATCAAAGCATATTGTTTTATATAGACTTGCGGTGAAGCCTGTATTTACAAGAAAGTGAGTGGGAGCACTACAACATTTCTGATAAGTATATGTGAATGACATATTGTTGATCGGAGATAATGTGGAATTTTCTGGAAAGCATAAAGGAGTGTTTGAAAGGAGTTTTTCAAAGAAAGACCTCGGTGAAGCTACTTACATATTGAGCATCAAGATCTATAGAGATAGATCAAGACGCTTGATATATTTTCAATGAGTACATACATTGACAGGATTTTGAAGTAGTTCAAAATGGAACAGTCAAAGAAGGAGTTCTGGCCTGTGTTGCAATGTGTGAAGTTGAGTAAAGACTCAAAACCCGACCACGGTAGAAAATAGAAAGAGAATGAAAAAGTCATTCCCTATGCCTCAGTCATAGGTTCTATAAAGTATGCTATGCTGTTTACCAGTCCTATTGTATACCTTAACATCTTTCTGCCAAGGGAGTACAATAGTGATCTAGGAGTAGATCACTGGATATCGGTCAAAATTATCCTTAGAGGACTAAGGAAATATTTCTCGGTTATGGAGGTGATAAAAGAGTTCGTCGTAAAGAGTTACGTCGATACAAGCTTTTGACACCGATCTAGATGACTCTAAGTCTCGATCTAGATACATATTGAAAGTGGGAGCAATTAGCTAGAGTAGCTATGTGCAAATCATTGTAGACATAGAAAATTTGCAAAATACATATGGCTCTGAATGTGGCAGACCCATTGACTAAATTTCTCACAAGCAAAACATGATCACTCTTTGGGTGTAAATCACATAGTGATGTGAACTAGATTATTTACTCTAGTAAACCCATTAGGTGTTAGTCACATGGAGATGTGAACTAATCACATAAAGATGTGAACTATTGATGTTAAATCACATGACGATGTGAACTAGATTATTGACTCTAGTGCAAGTGGGAGACTGAAGGAAATATGCCCTAGAGGCAATAATAAAGTTGTTATTTATATTTCCTTATATCATGATAAATGTTATTATTCATGCTAGAATTGTATTAACCGGAAACTTAGTACATGTGTGAATACATAGACAAACAAAGTGTCACTAGTATGCCTCTACTTGACTAGCTCGTTGATCAAAGATGGTTATGTTTCCTAGCCATAGACATGAGTTGTCATTTGATTAACGGGATCACATCATTAGGAGAATGATGTGATTGACTTGACCCATTCCGTTAGCTTAGCACTTGATTGTTTAGTATGTTGCTATTGCTTTCTTCATGAGTTATACATGTTCCTATGACTATCAGATTATGCAACTCCCGTTTACCAGAGGAACACTTTGTGTGCTACCAAACGTCACAATGTAACTGGGTGATTATAAAGGTGCTCTGCAGGTGTCTCCGAAGGTACTTGTTGAGTTGGCGTATTTCGAGATTAGGATTTGTCACTCCAATTATCGGAGAGGTATCTCTGGGCCCACTCGGTAATGCACATCACTATAAGCCTTGCAAGCATTGTAACTAATGAGTTAGTTATGGGATGATGTATTACGGAACGAGTAAAGAGACTTGCCGGTAACGAGATTGAACTAGGTATTGAGATACCGACGATCGAATCTCGAGCAAGTAACATACCGATGACAAAGGGAACACCGCATGTTGTTATGCGGTTTGACCGATAAAGATCTTCATAGAATATGTGGGATCCAATATGAGCATCCAGGTTCCGCTATTGGTTATTGACCGGAGACGTGTCTCGGTCTTGTCTGCATAGTTCTCGAACCCGTAGGGTCCGCATGCTTAAAGTTCAGTGACGATCGGTATTATGAGTTTTTGTGTATTTATGTACCGAAGGTATTAGGAGTCCCGGATGAGATCGGGGACATGACGAGGAGTCTCGAAATGATCAAGACGTAAAGATCGATATATTGGACGACTATATTCGGACATCGGAAAGGTTCCGAGTGATTCAGGTAT
Organism: Triticum dicoccoides; assembly: GCF_002162155.2. Classification (NCBI taxonomy): domain Eukaryota; kingdom Viridiplantae; phylum Streptophyta; class Magnoliopsida; order Poales; family Poaceae; genus Triticum; species Triticum dicoccoides. Next base: position 454,369,534 of record NC_041380.1, read on the forward strand.
TTTTCAGAGTACCGGAGAGTTACGGGAATTCACCGGGGAGTAGATGGGCCTTATTGGGCTTTACGGGAAAGAGAGAGGAGAGGCTGCGCGCCCCCAAGGCCTAGTCCGAATTGGACTAGGGGAAGGGGCGGCGCCCCCTCCTTCCTTCTCTTATCTTTTCCCTTTCCTTCTCTCCTACTCCTACTACTTGGAAGGGCTCCTAGTTCTACTAGAAAAGGGGGAATCCTACTCCCGGTGGGAGTAGCACTCCCCTAGGGCGCGCCATAGATAGGGCCGCCCCTCTCCATCCTCCACTCCTTTATATACGGGGAGAGGGGCACCCCTTGGAGACAGAACAATTGATCATTGATCTCTTAGCCGTGTGCGGTGCCCCACTCCACCATAATCCACCTCGATCATATCGTAGCGGTGCTTAGGCGAAGCCCTGCGTCGGTAGCATCATCATCACCGCCACCACGCCGTCGTGCTGACGAAACTCTCCTGTGAAGCTTTGTTGGATCAGAGCTCGCGGGACGTCATCGAGTTGAACGTGTGCAGAACTCGGAGGTGCCGTGCGTTCGGTACTTGCATCGATCGGATCGTGAAGACGTACGACTACATCAACCGCGTTGTGCTAACGCTTGCACATTCGGTCTACGAGGGTATGTGGACACACTCTCCCCTCTCGTTGCTATGCATCACCATGATCCTATGTGTGCGTAGGATTTTTTTTTGAAATTACTACGTTCCCGAACAGGTGTTATTTTTGTGCAGAAATAAAAGTTCTTGGAATGACCTGAATATCAACGGAGAATATTTTTGAAATATATAAAAAATACTGGCGAAAGAATCAAGGCCAGGGGGCCCACACCCTGTCCACGAGGGTGGGGGCGTGCCCCTTGCCTCGTGGGCCCCCTCATGCTCCACCGACCTCAACTCCAACTCCATATATTCATGTTCGGGGAGAAAAAAATAGGAGAGAGGGATTCATTGCATTTTACGATACAGAGCCGCCGCCAAGCCCTAATCTCTCTCGGGAGGGCTGATCTGGAGTCCGTTCGGGGCTCCAGAGAGGGGAATCCGTCGCCATCGTCATCATCAACCTTCCTCCATCACCAATTTCATGATGCTCACCGCCATGCGTGAGTAATTCCATCGTAGGCTTGCTAGACGGTGATGGGTTGGATGAGATTTATCATGTAACTGAGTTAGTTTTGTTAGGGTTTGATCCCTAGTATCCACTATGTTCTGAGATTGATGTTGCTATGACTTTGCTATGCTTAACGCTTGTCACTAGGGCCCGAGTGCCATGATTTCAGATCTAAACCTATTATGTTTTCATGAATATATTTGAGTTCTTGATCCTATCTTGCAAGTCTATACTCACCTATTATGTGTTATGATCCGTTAACCCCGAAGTGACAATAATCGGGATACTTACCGGTGATGACCGTAGTTTGAGGAGTTCATCTATTCACTATGTGTAATTGCTTTGGTACGATACTCTATTAAAAGGAGGCCTTAATATCCCTTAGTTTCCAATAGGACCCCGCTGCCACGGGAGGGTAGGACAAAATATGTCATGCAAGTTCTTTTCCATAAGCACATATGACTATATTCGGAATACATGCCTACATTACATTGATGAACTGGAGCTAGTTCTGTGTCACCGTATGTTATAACTATTGAATGAGGAATCACATTCGACATAATTATCCATCACTGATCCATTGCCTACGAGCTTTTCACATATTGTTCTTCGCTTATTTACTTTTCCGTTGCTACTGTTACATCACTATAAAACAAAAACTGTTACCATCACTTTTGCCACCGTTACCACTACTATCATATTACTTTGCTACTAAATACTTTGCTGCAGTTATTAAGCTTCCAGGTGTGGTTGAATTGACAACTCAGCTGCTAGTACTTGAGAATATTCTTTGGCTCCACTTGTGTCGAATCAATAAATTTGGGTTGAATACTCTACCCTCGAAAATTGTTGCGATCCCCTATACTTGTGGGTTATCACGTGTGTGCGTTCATAGGGGTGAGTGTATGCGCGTGTATATGAGCGCCTGCGTATGTACTATGTTCAAAAAAAGTGACCACCACTCGACCTTCCGTGTTATGTCAATTTACATCTCTTTACTTTCTTTTTCTTATTTCCTATTTCCTTCTTTTTTATTTTTTCCCTTTTTTAGTTTTTTGTTTCTGTCTATTCTTTTTTCTTCTTCTTTTTTCCTGGTTCGATGATTTTGTTTCAGATTCCTGGACTCTTTTTCTTCAAATCGATGAAACTTCTTTTCAAGTTTAATAAACTTTTTCAGATCCAATGTTTTTTTTTCAAATTTGATGTTTTTTAAATTTTATGATTTTTTTCAATTCCATTAACTTTTTTTCCAAATTCGATGAACTTTTATCAAAATTGATGAACCTTTCGTAAATTCGGTGAACGTTTTTCAAATCTGATTGTTTTTATTTTCAAAATCTATGGACATTTTTTCAAATTTTATGAACTTTTTTGCAAAATCAATGAATTATTATTTTTTGAAAATCAATTAACTTTTTCAGGTTTGTGAACTTTTCTTCCAAAATGAAGAACTTTTTTCCAAAATCATGATATTTTTTCTAAATAAATTCAAAAAAAATAAGTGGTACAATAGATGAATGATGCAGCAAAATAGCACTGCTGCCTTGTAGAACGAAGGCAAATCGCAACCATGAGCAGACCCGCGAAGAGGGGGGAGAGGGCGAGGACCCTTACCTCCGAGAGCACGATGCGCACCGGACCGCCGTCAGCCAGACCTACGGTTCTATCTGCGCTCCTGGGGAATGGGAGGGGGAGGGGGTTCGCGGGAGAGGGGGCCAACGAGAGGGACATAAGAGCGGCGGCGCAAGAGAGTGGAATCTTTTTGTAGAATCTCACTAAGCTTTATTACTGCGTCACAATGTTGGTAGGGACGAACAAAAGCTCCCCGGTCTGGCCTAACCAAACATGGCGGCCAAAACATAGGGATAAAGCATACTTTTTGAGATTATGGGCCTCAACATTTGAGGTCCTATACTCATGACTAAAAATGCAAGAAGAAAATTTATTTGCTCTAACTAAAATTTCCTTGACTATTGCTCTGAAAACAGCAGAGCTCCCCTCCCTGATTGCATCAATGGCCACCTTGTAGTCAGATGCAATAGACATTTTGTTTATATAAAGATCCTCTGCCAGGGCCCGTGCCGCTCTCTGATCGCTATCGTCTCCAAAATCTGAGGGTCATAGATATTGTTTACCACTAGAACCGATGCACCAAGAAATCCACCTGCTTCATCTCTACATAACGCTCCAGCAGCTCCAAAACGCCTGTCCGTAGAGACCGCTGCGCCCATGTTGATTTCCATGTGCTCCTCTGGTGGACTGATCCGTGCTCGTGGCCTTGTTGTGGATTGCCTTGGTTGGATGTCTTCCTTTGTCCTCATCATCTCTAGCTCCTGTAGGTAGGACTTTATGAACCTGTCCATTCCAAAAGGAGTTTGGTAAACATCCTCATGTATAGCCTTCCGACGTGCACTCCAAATGGCCCAGAGGGTCACTGTCATCAGGATGAATTGCTCCGATGGAAGAGAGTCGCTCATAGCAAACAACCAAAGCTTTGCGCCCGTCTGCATGGTCATTATCATATGCTCGACCAATTCCTCATTTGAGCGCCCAAACACTCCGGGAAGCACTACACTCCATCAATGCATGGCGCCAATTGTTAGGTGCTCTGCATAGAGGGCACAAGCACGTCGTTGACATGTTGCGATGTAGAAGTACGTCACCTGTAGGCAATGAATGTTGGGCTACACGCCATGCAAATAAGCGCAGTTTAGGTGGCACCATATTCTTCCGGAGCGATTGCCATCCCCTTGACTCAGCTTCAGAATTTGATGGGTCCTCCCTCTCTTCAAGCCATGCCTCACGACTGATCTTTGTTTTGAGTATCATCCTGTATGCTGATCGGACAGAGAATATACCCTTAACATCCTCGTGCCATGCCTAGAAATCATCGACCTATCGTGAGCAAAGGGGGATCTGCAAAATTGCCTCTACATCAATAGGGACAAAAACCTATTGGATTAGTTCCTCCCACCATGTAGCCGTGGAATAATCAATAAGCTCAGAGACAAGTTGTGGGGGATTAGTGACTAAGGATGTCAGAGGTTTCATCACTCCGTTCCTCGGGATCCAATTGTGGAACCAAATTCTCATGGTGGCTCCATCTCCAATCCTTCGAACAACACCTAGATTGACAATATCCTTCCTAGCCAAGATGGCACGCCAGACCTGAGAGGGGTGCGGCCCCAATTCTGCATCCAAGATGGAGCAGTTGGGGAAGTATATCACTTTCATGATTCGAGCACTCAGAGATGATGGATCATTCATAATTCTTCAGACTTGACGTGACAGTAGGGCAAGGTTAAAGATCTCAATATCCCTGAGTCTGAGCCCCCCCATGTTCTTTGGTCTTGTCATCAGATCCCATGCTACCCAGCAGGGTTTGCGCCTCCCCATTTTGCTTCCCCACCAAAACTGACATATCTTTGAAGCCACACTTTCACATAAGCCTCTGGGTAATCTGAAACATGCCATCGAAAAAACTGGAATAGCTTGGGCCACATATTTGATAAGAACTTCCTTCCTTGCAGCTGACAATAGCTTCTCCATCCAGCCCTTTACCTTCTCCCACACTCTGTCACGTAAATACTTGAACTTACCATTCTTTGATTGCCCACCTCTATTGGCATTCCCAAATACTTGTCGCTAAGAGATTCATTTTGTACCCGGAGAATGTTTTTCACCTCCGTTCTAAGGTTGTCAGGACACCCCTTGCTGAAGAAGATGGATGATTTTTTATGGTTTACTCGCTGACCCGAAGGTGAACAGTAAGTTTCCAGTAGGTTTGAAACCTCATTTGCTCCCTAGGCACTAGTCTTGAAAAGCAACAGGCTATCATCCGCAAACAAAATGTGGTTTATTCCTGGAGCAGTGGGAGCCACCTTAATGCCATTAAGCGCTGATGACTGAGGATTGTGTTTTAAGAGGCACGAAAGGCCCTCTGCTGCAATCAAGAAAAGCTAAGGGGAAATAGGATCTCCCTACCGGATACCTCTTGTTGGCTTGAAATTCTCCAACTTATCACCATTGAACAAAACTGAAAAAGACACATAAGTGATCATGCTCATTACCATTTCAATCCATTGGGATGCAAAACCAAGTTTCACCATGATGGCCTTGAGATACGACCACTCTAATCTGTCATTGGCCTTCATCATGTCCATCTTGAGCGCACAAAAGCTATTAGATTTTGACTTATTCCTTTTCATGAAGTGTGAACACTTATAAGCACATATAATGTTATCTGTGATTAGTCTCCCCGGGACAAAGGCCGACTGTTCATCCGATATGATCTCCAGGAGAATCAACCTTAGTCTGTTGGCTATCACCTTGGAAGCAATCTTATAGAGTACATTGCAAAGACTTATCGGCCTGGACTGGCTAAGGAGAGAAGGGTTCTATACCTTAGGTATTAGAACCAAGATCGTATCATTTATACACTCTGCACTTTCTTCACCTTTTACAATTTGGAGGACTGCTTTGGTAACTTACTCTCTGCAAATATCCCAATGGCGCTGGTAGAAGTGAGCTGGGAATCCGTCTAGACCCGGCACCTTCGTTGGAAACATTTGAAACAACGCATGTTTAACCTCGTCAGCAGTGTAAGGGGCACAAACGGCAGTGTTCATCTGAGCTGTAACTTTCTGTGGCACATGCTGGAGGACATCATCTATCCCTTACACTCCTTCTGATGAATACAAGTCACGATAGACATCTGTTAACATTTGCTTCAATTCCCCCGGCTCATCCTGTCGAACCCCCATAGCATTATATAGCGCCTTAATCGTGTTCTTTTTCCGCCTCATATTTTCCCTCATATGGAAAAATCTTGTGTTTCTGTCCCCCGCTGCCAACCAAGAAATCCTTGATCTTTGCCTCCACATAACCTCCTCCCTGTGGTATAGTTCAACAAGTCATTCATTCAATTTCATCTCAATATGGTTCGGAGAGGTCCAAGTGGGTTCATTACGTAGCTTCTCCAGTTCAACGTTGGCTTTCTTTATTTCCTTTCTAACACTCCCAAAGGTGTCATTATTCCACCCAGCCAGGTTCTTGGCTAAAACCTCAAGCTTATTGCGAAGCGGCTCCACGCCACTCTCTGCCTAGGTCATGTTCCATCCATAAGTAATGGTTTCTGATACGTCTCCAACGTATCTATAATTTTTGATTGTTCCATGCTATATTATATTCTGTTTTGGACATTATTGGGCTTTATTATACACTTTTATATTATTTTTGGGACTAACCAATTAACCGGAGGCCCAGCCCAGAATTGTTGTTTTTTTTGCCTATTTCAGAGTTTCGCAGAAAAAGAATATCAAACGGAGTCCAAATGGAATGAAACCTTCGGGAACGTGATTTTTGGAATGAACATGATCCAGAGGACTTGGACCCTACGTCAAGAAAGCAACCAGGAAGGCACGAGGTAGGGGGGTGCGCCTACCCCCCAAGCGCGCCCTCCTCCCTCGCGGGGCCCACGTTGCTCCATCGACGTACTTCTTCCTCCTATATATACCTACGTACCCCCAAACTACCAGATACGAAGCCAAAACCCTAATTCCACTGCCACAACCTTCTGTACCCGTGAGATCCCATCTTGGGGCCTTTTTCGGAGCTCCGCCGGAGGGGGCATCAATCATGGAGGGCTTCTACATCAACACCATAACCTCTCCGATGATGTGTGAGTAGTTTACCTCAGACCTTCGGGTCCATAGTTATTAGCTAGTTGGCTTCTTCTCTCTTTTTGGATCTCAATACAATGTTCTCCCCCTCTCTTGTGGAGATCTATTCGATGTAATCTTCTTTTGCGGTGTGTTTTTTGAGACCGATGAATTGTGGGTTTATGGTCAAGTTTATCTATGAACAATATTTGAATCTTCTCTAAATTCTTTTATGTACGATTGGTTATCTTTGCAAGTCTCTTTGAAATATCAATTTGGTTTGGCCTACTAGATTGATCTTTCTTGCAATGGGAGAAGTGCTTAGCTTTGGGTTCAATCTTGCGGCGTCCATTCCCAGTGACAGTAGGGGCAGCAAGGCACATATTGTATTGTTGCCATCGAGGATAACAAGATGGGATTTATATCATATTGCATGAGTTTATCCCTCTACATCATGTCATCTTGCTTATAGCGTTACTCTGTTCTTTTGAACTTAATACTCTAGATGCATGCTGGATAGCGGTTGATGTGTGGAGTAATAGTAGTAGATGCAGGCAGGAGTCGGTCTACTTGTCTCTGACGTGATGCCTATATACATGATCATACCTAGATATTCTCATAACTATGCTCAATTCTGTCAATTGCTCAACAGTAATTTGTTTACTCACTGTAATACTTATGCTCTCGAGAGAAGCTACTAGTGAAACCTATGCCCCCCCGGGTCTATTTTCTATCATATTAGTCTTCCATCAACAAGCTATTTCTTGCATCGTTTTTATTTTGCTTTATTTACTTTACGTCTTTATCATAAAAATACCAAAAACATTATCTTATCATATCTATCAGATCTCACTTTCGTAAGTGACCGTGAAGGGATTGACAACCCCTTTATCGCGTTGGTTGCGAGGATTTTATTTGTTTGTGTAGGTGCGAGGGACTCGTGCGTGGCCTCCTACTGGATTGATACCCTGGTTCTCAAAACTGAGGGAAATACTTACGCTACTTTGCTGCATCACCCTTTCCTCTTCAAGGGAAAACCAACGTAGTGCTCAAGAGGTAGCAAGAAGGATTTCTGGCGCCGTTGTCGGGGAGTCTGCGCAAAAGTCAACATACCAAGTACCCATCACAAACCCTTATCTCTGACATTACATTATTTGCCATTTGCCTCTCGTTTTCTCTCCCCCACTTCACCCTTGCCGTTTTATTTGCCCTCTCTCTCCGTCCTCCTTCTCTTTCCCTATTTGCCTCTTTTTGCCTGTTTCTTGTTTGCTCGTGTGTTGGATTGCTTTCTTGTCGTTATGGCTAGTCCTTTATCCACTCCTTTGTCTCCCGAGTTTGAGGTTCTTCACTTCAAACAAAGACAAGGAGAAAACTTAAAAGATGCTTGGTTTAGGATGATGGAATCTTATCGTAATTGCACCCTAGAGGTGAATTTTGGAATTTTGCTTTGCAATTTTTATGTTGGACTAAATATGTCTCATAGACAACTCCTGGACTGCGTTGCCAAAGGAAATTTTATCGAAATCGATCCTAGTATTGCGCATGAAATTATAGAGGGGATAGTGGGAACACTACCTCAACAAAAGGGGCCTCATCATACCCAGGAAGAAACCCAAGTTTTTGAGAAAATTTGCGAAGTAACAAAAATATTACAAAAATCTCTTGAACCTCTTAAGATTGTTAGCGGGAATCTTCACCGCATGAATATGTTGATCACTCTTTGTAATAAGCGGTTGGACTCTTTAGATTTAAAAATTTCCGAATATGAAGGGAAATGTAAAGAACCTCCTGGATTCAAGCATGACTCCGCTAAAAAATTAAAACATGGCAATACCTAGATCTATCTTCGCTTTTATGCCTAGCTAGGGGCGTTAATCGATAGCGCTTGTTGGGAGGCAACCCAATTTTATTTTTATTCCTTGATTTTTGCTCCTGTTCAGTAATAAATAATTTATCTAGACTCTTTTTTGGTTGTGTTTTTGTGTTTAATTAGTGTTTGTGCCAAGTAGAACCGTTGGGAAGACTTGGGAAAGTCTTTTTGATCTTGCTGTAAAAAACAGAAACTTTAGCGCTCACGAGAATTGCTGCCATTTTTATTTGGGAAGTACTATTTAGTTAATTATTTTTGCAGATGATTAATAGATAAATTACTCACGTCCAGCAATTTATTTTAGAATTGTTGGGGTTCCAGAACTTGCGTTAGCTACATATTACCACAGACTGTTCTGTTTTTAACAGATTCTGTTTTTCGTGTGTTGTTTGCTTATTTTGATGAATCTATGGCTAGTAAAATAGTTTATAAACCATAGAGAAGTTGGAATACAGTAGGTTTAACACCAATATAAATAAATAATGAGTTTATTATAGTACCTTGAAGTGGTGTTTTCTTTTCTTTCGCTAACAGAGCTCACGAGATTTTCTACTTTAAGTTTTGTGTTGTGAAGTTTTCAAGTTTTGGGTAAAAGATTTGATGGATTATGGAACAAGGAGTGGCAAGAGCCTAAGCTTAGGGATTCCCATGTAACCCCAAGATAATCTAAGGACACATAAAAGCCAAATCTTGGGGATGCCCCGGAAGGCATCCCCTCTTTTGTCTACTTCCATCGGTAACTTTACTTGGAGCTATATTTTTATTCACCACATGATGTGTGTTTTTTCTTGGAGCGTCTTGTATTATTTGAGTCTTTATTTGTTAGTTTGCCACAATCATCTTTTCTGCACACACCTTTTGAGAGAAACACACATGATTTGAACATTATTAGAATACTCTATGTGCTTCACTTATATCTTTTGAGTTATATAGTTTTGCTCTAGTACTTCACTTATATCTTTTAGAGCACGGTGGTGGATTTGTTTTATAGAAACCGTTATTCTCTCATGCTTCACTTATATTATTTTGAGAGTCTTAAACAGCATGGTAATTTACTTAAATTGGGAAATTAATCCTAATATGCTAGGCATTGAAGATTAGTAAAAAAATTCTTATGAGTGTGCTGAATACTAATAGAAGTTTGATACTTGATAATTGTTTTGAGATATGGAGATGTGTTGAAGTTTGTGATTCCCGTAGCATGCACGTATGGTGAACCGTTATGTGACGAAGTCGGAGCATGATTTATTTATTGATTGTCTTCCTTATGAGTGGTGGTCGGGGACGAGCGACGGTCTTTTCCTACCAATCTATCCCCCTAGGAGCATGCACGTAATACTTTTTTTCGATAACTAGTAGATTTTTGCAATAAGTATGTGAGTTCTTTATGACTAATGTTGAGTCCATGGATTATACACACTCTCATCCTTCCACCATTGCTAGCCTCTCTAATACCGCGCACCTTTCGCCGGTATCATACACCCACCATATACCTTCCTCAAAACAGCCACCATACCTATCTATCATGGCATTTCCATAGCCATTCTAAGATATATTGCCATGCAACTTTCCACCGTTACGTTTACTATGACATGCTCCATCATTGTCATATTTCTTTGCATGATCATGTAGTTGACATTGTATTTGTGGCAAAGCCACCATTCATAATTATTTCATACATGTCACTCATGCATCATTTCTACATTGGTATACCGCCGGAGGCATTCATATAGAGTCATACTTTGTTCTAGTATCGAGTTGTAATCATTGAGTTGTAAATAAATAGAAGTGTGATGATCATCATTCATAGAGTATTGTCCCAAAAAAGAGAAAGGCCAAAAAAGGAAGGCCCCCCAAAAAAAGAAAATAAAAAGGGACAATACTACTATCCTTTTTCCACACTTGTGCTTCAACATAGCACCATGATCTTCATGATAGAGAGTCTCCTATGATATCACTTTCATATACTAGTGAGAATTTTTCATTATAGAAATTGGCTTGTATATTCCAATGATGGGCTTCCTCAAAATGCCCCAGGACTTCATGAGCAAGCGAGTTGGATGCACACCCACTTAGTTCTTTTTGTTGAGCTTTCATATACTTATAGCTCTAGTGCATCCGTTGCATGGCAATCCCTACTTACTCACATTGATATCTATTAATAGGCATCTCCATAGCCCGTTGATACGCCTAGTTGATGTGAGACTATCTTCTCCCTTTTTGTCTTCTCCACAACCACCATTCTATTCCACATATAGTGCTATGTCCATGGCTCACGCTCATGTATTGCGTGAAGATTGAAAAAGTTTGAGAATACCAAAAGTATGAAACAATTGCTTGGCTTGTCATTGGGGTTGTGCATGATTTAAATACTTTGTGTGGTGAAGATGGAGCATAGCCAGACTATATGATTTTGTAGGGATAAGTTTCTTTGGCCATGTTATTTTGAGAAGACATAATTGCTTAGTTAGTATGCTTGAAGTATTATTATTTCTATGTCAATATTGAACTTTTGTCTTGAATCTTTCGGATCCGAATATTCATACCACAATTAAGAGAATTACACTGAAATTATGCCAAGTAGCGTTCCACATCAAAAATTTTGTTTTTATCATTTACCTACTCGAGGACGAGCAGGAATTAAGCTTGGGGATGCTTGATACGTCTCCAACGTATCTATAATTTTTGATTGTTCCATGCTATATTATATTCTGTTTTGGACATTATTAGGCTTTATTATACACTTTTATATTATTTTTGGTACTAACCTATTAACCGGAGGCCCAGCCCATAATTGCCGCTTTTTTGCCTATTTCAGAGTTTCGCAGAAAAAAATATCAAACGGAGTCCAAACGGAATGAAACCTTCGGGAACGTGATTTTTGGAACGAACATGATCCAGAGGACTTGGACCTACTTCAAGAAAGCAACCAGGAAGGCACGAGGTAGGGGGGCGCGCCTACCCCCCAGGCGCGCCCTCCACCCTCGTGGGGCCCATGTTGCTCCACCGACGTACTTCTTCCTCCTATATATACCTACGTACCCCCAAACTACCAGATACGGAGCCAAAACCCTAATTCCACCGCCGCAACCTTCTGTACCCGTGAGATCCCATCTTGGGGCCTTTTCTAGAGCTCCACCGGAGGGGGCATCGATCACGGAGGGCTTCTACATCAACACCATAACCTCTCCGATGATGTGTGAGTAGTTTACCTCAGACCTTCGTGTCCATAGTTATTAGCTAGTTGGCTTCTTCTCTCTTTTTGGATCTCAATACAATGTTCTCCCCCTCTCTTGTGGAGATCTATTTGATGTAATCTTCTTTTGCGGTGTGTTTGTTGAGACCGATGAATTGTGGGTTTATGATCAAATTTATCTATAAATAATATTTGAATCTTCTCTGAATTCTTTTATGTATGATTGGTTATCTTTGCAAGTATCTTCGAATTATCAGTTTGGTTTGGCCTACTAGATTGATCTTTCTTGCAATGGGAGAAGTGCTTAGCTTTGGGTTCAATCTTGCGGTGTCCTTTCCCAGTGACAGCAGGGGCAGCAAGGCACGTATTGTATTGTTGCCATCGAGGATAATAAGATGGGGTTTATATCATATTGCATGAGTTTATCCCTCTACAACATGTCATCTTGTTTAAAGCGCTACTCTGTTCTTTTGAACTTAATACTCTAGGTGCATGCTGGATAGCGGTCTATGTGTGGAGTAATAGTAGTAGATGCAGGCACGAGTCGGTCTACTTGTCTCGGACGTGATGCCTATATACATGATCATACCGAGATATTCTCATAACTATGCTCAATTCTGTCAATTGCTCAACAGTAATTTGTTTACCCACCATAACACTTATGCTCTCGAGAGAAGCCACTAGTGAAACCTATGGCCCCCGGGTCTATTTTCTATCATATTAATCTTCCATCAACAATTTATTTCTTGCATCGTTTTTATTTTGCTTTATTTACTTTGCATATTTATCATAAAAATACCAAAAATATTATCTTATCATATCTATCAAATCTCACTTTCCTAAGTGACCGTGAAGGGATTGACAACCCCTTTATTGCGTTGGTTGTGAGGATTTTATTTGTTTGTGTAGGTGCAAGGGACTCGTGCGTGGCCTCTTACTGGATTGATACCTTGGTTCTCAAAAACTGAGGGAAATACTTACGCTACTTTGCTTCATCACCCTTTCCTCTTCAAGGGAAAACTAACGCAGTGCTCAAGAGGTAGCAGTTTCCCGCCAAGATTCATGTTTTTCCCACATAACCTCATACCGAAAGTTGGGCTTTGGCCGGGGCACCTGCTCATCATACTTTAGCAATATCGGCTCGTGATGAGAAGAAGCAGTAGTTAAATGTGACACCGTTGCCAAAGGGAATCGGGTTACCCACTCCGCCGTTGCCAAAGCACGGTCCAGACGCACCCGGGTGTATGAACCTCCCGTTACCTTAATTTCAAACGTCCAAAACCTGCCTTGATAGCCTAAGTCCATCAGCAAGCAAACATCAACTGCATCTCTGCAACCATGTATCTGTGCATTGCTGCGGTTCGCAACTCCCACATGCTCGTCGGGACGTAATACTTCGTTGAAATCCCCGATGCAAAGCCAAGGGAGGGGGTTGTAGGCGGCCAACCCTTGTAGGGGAACGCAGTAATTTCAAAAAAATTCCTACGCACATGCAAGATCATGGTGATGCATAACAACGAGAGGGGAGAGTATCGTCTACGTACCCTCGTAGACCGTAAGCGGAAGCGTTATGGCAACGCGGTTGATGTAGTCGTACGTCTTCACAATCGACCGATCTAGCACCGAAGGTACGGCACCTCCGCGATCTGCACACGTTCGGCTCGGTGGTGTCCCGCGAACTCACGATACAGTAGAGCTTCGAGGGAGAGCTTCGTTAGCACGACGGGGTGATGACGGTGATGATGTTGCTACCGGAACAGAGCTTCGCCTAAGCACCGCTATGATATTACTGAGGTGGACTATGGTGGAGGGGGGCACCGCACACGGCTAAAGATCAATGATCAACTTATGTGTCTATGGGGTACCCCTCCCCAGTAAATAAAGGAGTGGAGGAGGAAGAGGGGGGCGGTCTCCTAGGCGCGCCCCAAGGGGAGTCCTACTCCCACCGGGAGTAGGATTCCCCCCCTTGCCTTGTTGGATTTCAAAGAGAAGGAAGGAGGATGGAGGAGGAAGAAAATGGGGGCCCAGATCCCCTCCCAATTCGGATTGGGCTTGGGGGGGGCGCCCCCTCCTTTGCTCCTTTCCCCTCTCTCCCACTAAGGCCCAATAAGGCCCATATACCTCCCGGTGCTCCGGTATACTCCCGATTTCACCCAGAACCATTCCGATGTCCAAACATAGGCTTCCAATATATCGATCTTTACGTCTCGACCATTTCGAGACTCCTCGTTATGTCTGTGATCAAATCCGGGACTCCGAACTACCTTCGGCATATCAAAACACATAAACTCGTAATACCGATTGTCACTGAACATTAAGCGTGCGGACCCTACGAGTTCGAGAACTATGTAGACATGACCGAGACATGTCTCCGGTCAATAACCAATAGCGGAACCTCGATGCTCATATTGGTTCCTACATATTCTACAAAGATCTTTATCGGTCAAACCGCATAACGATATACGTTGTTCCCTTTGTCATCGGTATGTTACTTGCCCGAGATTCAATCGTCGGTTTCTCAATACCTAGTTCAATCTCGTTACCGGAAAGTCTCTTTACTCATTTCTGTAATGCATCATCCCACAACTAACTCATTAGCTACATTGCTTGCAAGGCTTATAGTGATGTACATTACCGAGAGGACCCAGAGATACCTCTCTGATAATCGGAGTGACAAATCCTAATCTCGATCTATGCCAACTCAACAAACACCATTGGAGACACCTGTAGAGCACCTTTATAATCACCCAGTTACGTTGTGACGTTTGGTAGCACACAAAGTGTTCCTTCGGTATTCGGGAGTTGCATGATCTCATAGTCATATGAACATGTAGTGGAGAAAGCAATAGCAACAAACTAAACGATCATCATGCTAAGCTAACATATGGGTCAAGTCAATCACATCATTCTCTAATGATGTGGTCCCGTTAATCAAATGACAACTCATGTATATGGTCAGGAAACATAACCATCATTGATTCAACGAGCTAGTCAAGTAGAGGCATACTAGTGACACTCTATTTCTCTATGTATTCACACATGTACTAAGTTTCCAGTTAATACAATTCTAACATGAATAATAAACATTTATCATGCTATAAGGAAATATAAAGAACAACTTTATTATTGCCTCTAGGGCATATTTCCTTCAGTCTCCCACTTGCACTAGAGTCAATAATCTAGTTCACATCATCATGTGATTCAACACTAATAGTTCACATCTTTATGTGATTAGTTCACATCTCCATGTGACTAACACCCAAAGGGTTTACTAGAGTCGATAATCTAGTTCACATCGCTATGTGATTAACACCCAAAAAGTGATCATGTTTTTCTTGTGAGAGAAATTTAGTCAACGGGTCTGCCACATTCACAGCCGTATGTATTTTGCAAATTTTCTATGTCTACAATACTTTGCACGGAGCTAGTCTAGCTAATTGCTCCCACTTTCAATATGTATCTAGATCAAGACTTAGAGTCATCCAGATCAGTGTCAAAGCTTGGATCGGGTAACTCTTTACGATGAACTCTTTGTCACCTCCATAACCGAGAAACACTTCCTTATTCCACTAAGGATATTTTTGACCGTTGTCCAGTGATCCACTCCTGGATCACTATTGTACCCTCTTGCCAAACTTATGGTGAGGTACACAATAGGTCTGGTACACAGCATAGCATACTTTATAGAACCTATGACTGAGGCATAGGGAATGACTTTTCATTCTCTTTCTATTTTCTACATGGTCGGGTTTTGAGTCTTTACTCAACTTCACACCTTACAACACAAACAAGAACTCCTTCTTTGACTTTTCCATTTTGAACTACTTCAAAATCTTGTCAAGGTATGTACTCATTGAAAATATATCAAGCGTCTTGATCTATCTCTATAGATCTTGATGCTCAATGTGTAAGTAGCTTCATCGAGGTCTTTCTTTGAAAAACTCTTTTCAAACATTCCTTGATGATTTCCAAAAAATTCTACATTATTTCTGATCAACAATATGTCATCCACATATACTTATCAGAAATGTTGTAGTGCTCCCACTCACTTTGTTGTAAATACAGGCTTCACCGCAAGTCTATATAAAACCATATGCTTTGATCACTTTATCAAAGCATGCATTCCATCTCCGAGATGCTTGCACCAGTCCATAGATGGATCGCTGGAGCTTGCTCACTTTGTTAGCACCTTTAGGATTGACAAAACCTTTTGGCTGCATCATATACAACTCTTCTTTAACAAATCCATTAAGGAATGCAGTTTTGACATCCATTTGCCAGGTTTCATAAAATGTGGCAACTGCTAACATGATTCGGATAGACTTTTAAGCATCGATACGAGTGAGAAAATCCCATCATAGTCAACACCTTGATCTTGTCGAAAAGATTTTGTGAAAATTCGAGCTTTGTAGATAGTAACACTACTATCAGCGTCTGTCTTCCTCTTGAAGATCCATTTATTCTCAATGGCTCACTGATCATCGGGCAAGTCAACCAATGTCCACACTTTGTTCTCATACATGGATCCCATCTCAGATTTCATGGCTTCAAGCCATTTTGCAGAATTTGGGCTCATCATCGCTTCCTCATAGTTCATAGGTTCATCATGGTCAAGTAACATGACTTCCAGAATAGGATTACCGTACCACTCTGGTGCAGATCTTACTTTGGTTGACCTACGATGTTGGGTAGTAACTTGATCAGAAGTTTCATGATCATCATCATTAGCTTCCTCACTTACCAGTGTAGGAATCACTGGAACTGATTTCAATGATGAACTACTTTCCAATAAGGGAGAAGGTACTATACCTCGTCAAGTTCTACTTTCCTCCCACTCACTTCTTTCGAGAGAAACTCCTTCTCTAGAAAGGATCCATTCTTAGCAATGAATATCTTGCCTTCAGATCTGTGATAGAAGGTGTACCCAACAGTCTCCTTTGGGTATCCTATGAAGACACATTTCTCCAATTTGGGTTCGAGCTTATGAGGTTGAAGATTTTTCACATAAGCATCGCAGCCCCAAACTTTAAGAAACGACAACATGGGTTTCTTGCCAAACCACCGTTCATAAGGTGTTGTCTCGACGGATTTAGATGGTGCCCTATTTAATGTGAATGCAGATGTCTCTAAAGCATAACCCCAAAATAATAGCGGTAAATCAATGAGAGACATCATAGATCGCACCATATCTAGTAAAGTACGATTACGACGTTCGAACAAACCATTACACTGTGGTGTTCCAGGTGGCGTGAGTTGTGAAACTATTCCGCATTGTTTCAAATGAAGTCCAAACTCATAACTCAAATATTCGCCTCCACGATCAGATTGTAGAAACTTGATTTTCTTGTTACGATGATTTTCCACTTCACTCTGAAATTCTTTGAACTTTTCAAATGTTTCATTAAGTAGATATACCCATATATGCTCAAATCATCTGTGAAGGTGAGAAAATAACGATATCCGCCACGAGCTTTAATGTTCATTGGACCACATACATCAGTATGTATGATTTCCAATAACTCTGTTGCTCACTCCATTGTTCCGGAGAATGAAGTTTTAGTCATCTTGCCCATGAGGCATGGTTCGCAAGTACCAAGTGATTCATAATCAAGTGATTCCAGAAGTCCATCAGAATGGAGTTTCTTCATGCGCTTTACACCAATATGACCTAAACGGCAATGCCACAAATAAGTTGCACTATCATTATCAACTCTGCATCTTTTGGCTTCAATACTATGAACATGTGTATCACTACTATCAAGATTTAGTAAAAATAGACCACTCATCAGGGGTGCATGGCCATAAAAGATATTACTCATATAAATAGAACAACAATCATTCTCTGATTTAAATGAATAACCGTCTCGCATTAAACAAGATCCAGATATAATGTTCTTGCTCAACGGTGGCACCAAATAACAATTTTTTAGGTCTAATACTAATCCAGAAGGTAGATGCAGAGGTAGTGTGCCGACGACGATCACATCGACTTTGGAACCATTTCCCACGCGCATCGTCACCTCGTCCTTAGCCAATCTTCACTTAATCCGTAGCCCCTGTTTCGAGTTGCAAATGTTAGCAACTGAACCAGTATCAAATACCCAGGCACTACTGCGAGCATTAGTAAGGTACACTTCAATAACATGTATATAATATATAACTTTCACTTTGCCATCCTTCTTCTCCGCCAAATACTTGGGGAAGTCCCGCTTCTAGTGACCAGTTCCTTTGCAGTAGAAGCACTCAGTTTCAGGCTTAGGTCCAGACTTGGGTTTCTGCACTTGAGCAGCAACTAGCTTGTTGTTCTTCTTGAAGTTCCCCTTCTTCCCTTTACCCTTTTTCTTGAAACTGGTGGTCTTGTTGACCATCAACACTTGATGCTCCTTCTTGATTTTTACCTCCGCAGCCTTTAGCATTGCGAAGAGCTCAGGAATTGTCTTATCCATCCCTTGCATATTATAGTTCATCACGAAGCTCTTGTAGCTTGGTGGCAGCGATTGAAGAACTCTGTCAATGATACTATCATCAGGAAGATTAACTCCCAGTTGAGTCAAGTGGTTGTGGTACCTAGACATTTTGAGTACATGTTCACTGCCAGAACTATCCTCCATCTTGCAGTTGTAGAACTTATTGGAGACTTCATATCTCTCAATCTAGGCATTTGCTTGAAATATTAACTTCAACTCCTGAAACATCTCATATGCTCAATGACGTTCAAAACATCGTTGAAGTCCCGGTTCTAAGCCGTAAAGCATGGCACACTTAACTATCGAGTAGTCATCAGCTTTGCTCTGCCAGGTGTTCATAACATCTGGCGTTGCTCCTGCAGCAGGTTTGTCACCTAGCGGTGCTTCCAGGACATAATTCTTCTATGCAGCAATGAGGATAATCCTCAAGTTACGGATCCAGTCCGTGTAGTTGCTACCATCATCTTTCAACTTAGCTTTCTCTAGGAATACATTAAAATTCAACGAAACAACAACATGGGCCATCTATCTACAACAACATAGACATGCAAAATACTATCAGGTACTAACTTCATGATAAATTAAAGTTCAATTAATCAAATTACTTAAGAACTCACACTTAGATAGACATCTCCCTAATCATCTAAGTGATCACATGATCCATATCAACTAAACCATGTCCGATCATCATGTGAGATGGAGTAGTTTTCAATGGTGAACATCACTATGTTGATCATATCTACTATATGATTCACGCTCGACCTTTCGATCTCCAGTGTTTCGAGGCCATATCTGCATATGCTAGGCTCGTCAAGTTTAACCCGAGTATTCCACGTGTGCAAAACTAGCTTGCACCCGTTGTATGTGAACGTAGAGCTTATCACACCCGATCATCACGTGGTGTCTCGGCACGATGAACTGTAGCAATGGTGCATACTCAGGGAGAACACTTCTATCTTGAAATTTAGTGAGAGATCATCTTATAATGCTACCGTCAAACAAAGCAGAATAAGATGCATAGAGGATAAACATCACATGCAATCAATATAAGTGATATGATATGGCCATCATCATCTTGTGCCTTTGATCTCCATCTCCGAAGCACCGTCATGATCACCATCGTCACCGGTTTGACACCTTGATCTCCATCATAGCATCGTTGTCGTCTCGCCAACTATTGCTTCTACGACTATCGCTACCGCTTAGTGATAAAGTAAAGCAATTACATGGCGATTGCATTTAATACAATAAAGCGATAACCATATGGCTCTTGCCAGTTGCCGTTAACTGTGTTACAAAACATGATCATCTCATACAATAAAATTTAGCATCATGTCTTGACCATATCACATCACAACATGCCCTGCAAAAATAAGCTAGACGTCCTCTAACTTGTTGTTGCAAGTTTTATGTGGCTGCTATGGGATGAGCAAGAACTGTTCTTACCTACGCATCAAAAACCACAACGCGGTATAGTGATTGCTTTTTGATCTTCAGAAAGAACCATGTTCATTGAATCCGATTCAACTAAAGCTGGAGAAACAGACACCCACTAGCCACGTGTGTGCGAAGCATGTAGGTAGAACCGGTCTCGCGTAAGCGTACGCGTAATGTCGGTCTGGGCCGCTTCATCCAACAATGCCGCTGAATCAAGAATCAACTAGTGATGATGAGCAATAGTATATCCCATGCCAACAACTCCTTTGTGTTCTACTCGTGCATATAACATCTACGCATAGACCTGGCTCGGATGCCACTGTAGGGGAACACACTAATTTCAAAAAAATTCCTACGCACACACAAGATCATGGTGATGCATAGCAACGAGAGGGGAGAGTATCGTCTACGTACCCTAGTAGACCGTAAACGGAAGCTTATGACAATGCGGTTGATGTAGTCGTACGTCTTCACGATCGACCGATCTAGCACCGAAGGTACGACACCTCCGCGATTTGCACACGTTCGGCTCGATGACGTCCCGCGAACTCACAATCCAGTAGAGCTTCGAGGGAGATCTTCGTCAGCATGATGGCGTGATGACGGTGATGATGTTGCTACCGGAACAGGGCTTCGCCTAAGCACCGCCACGATATTACCGAGGTGGATTATGGTGGAGGGGGGCACCGCACACGGCTAAAGATCAATGATCAACTTGTGTGTCTATGGGGTGCCCCCTCCCCCGTATATAAAGGAGTGGAGGAGGGGGAGGGGGCCGGCTTCCTAGGCGCGCCCCAAGGGGAGTCCTACTCCCATCGGGAGTAGGACCCCCCCTTGCCTTGTTGGATTTCAGAGAGAAGGAAGGAGGAGGGAGGAGGAAGAAAATGGGGGCCCGGCTCCCCTCCCAATTCGGATTGGGCTTGGGGGGGTGCCCCCTCCTTTTCTCCTTTCCCTCTCTCCCACTAAGGCCCAATAAGGCCCATATACCTCCCGGGGGGTTCCGGTAACCTCCCGGTGCTCCGGTATACTCCCGTTTTCACCCGGAACCATTCCGATGTCCAAAGATATGCTTCCAATATATCGATCTTTACATCTCAACCATTTCGAGACTCCTTGTTATGTCCGTGATTAAATCCGGGACTCCGAACTACCTTCGATACACCAAAACACATAAACTCGTAATACCGATCGTCACCGAACGTTAAGCGTGCGGACCCTACGGGTTCGAGAACTATGTAGACATGACCGAGACATGTCTCCGGTCAATAACTAATAGCGGAACCTGGATGCTCATATTGGTTCCTACATATTCTACGAAGATCTTTATCTGTCAAACCGCATAACGATATACGTTGTTCCCTTTGTCATCGGTATGTTACTTGCCCGAGATTCGATCATCGGTATCTCAATACCTAGTTCAATCTCATTACCAGAAAGTATATTTAGTCGTTCCGTAATGCTACATCCCGTAACTAACTCATTAGCTACATTGCTTGCAAGGCTTATAGTGATGTACATTATCGAGAGGGCCCAGAGATACCTCTCCGACAATCGGAGTGACAAATCCTAATCTCGATCTATGCCAACTCAACAAACACCATCGGAGACACATGTAGAGCACCTTTATAATCACCCAGTTACGTTGTGATGTTTGGTAGCACACAAAGTGTTCCTTTGGTATTCGGGAGTTGCATGATCTCATAGTCA
The DNA here is from genome assembly GCF_002162155.2 of Triticum dicoccoides. NCBI lineage: Eukaryota > Viridiplantae > Streptophyta > Magnoliopsida > Poales > Poaceae > Triticum > Triticum dicoccoides. The sequence continues at coordinate 454,391,000 of NC_041380.1, forward strand.
TAGGAATATGTATAGTTATGGAGAAAGCAATAGCAACAAACTAGACGATCATCGTGCTAAGCTAACGGATGGGTCGAGTCAATCACATCATTCTCTAATGATGTGATCCCGTTAATTAAATGACAACTCATGTCTATTGTTAGGAAACGTAACCATCATTGATTCAATGAGCTAGTCAAGTAGAGGCATACTAGTGACACTCTGTTTGTCTATGTATTCACACATGTACTAAGTTTCCAGTTAATACAATTCTAGCATGAATAATAAACATTCATCATGATATAAGTAAATATAAATAACAACTTCATTATTGCCTCTAGGGCATATTTCCTTCAATCCTTTCATTAGATCCCATGTCTGGTGTCCCGAGTTGGTTTGGGCCTCACCGTAAAAACAAGTGAACCTCCACGGGTCCCCATCATTCTCCATAATCTTTGCATCTATATGGTATACCGAGTCTCCCAAGATCTCAACCTTCATTGTATTGTTCCAGAACATACCAATACCACCACTCCTGCCTTGGCTATCTATCGCATAAGCATTATCATACCCCAAAGTACTCGCTAGAGCTTCTAGACGTGCTCCCTTTATTTGTGTTTCAACTATACATAGCACGGTAGGGGCAAACTTCCTCGCGAAATCGCGAAGTTCTCAAACTGCCGCGGGTTTGCGCACGCCATGGCAGTTCCAGCATAGAGTAATCATTGGGGCCGGCGGCGCTCCTCGAAGGAGCCTGCCAAGTTCTTCACAGTATTGTTTGTTCCCTCTTCCCCATCACCATTTACCCTAGTTCTCTTTGGGTCCCTCTATGGAGGGGGGCTAGTAACCGTGATACCTAATGGCACAATGGCCAGCTTGAGATCATTGATATCCTTGATCATCTCTGTATTGGGAGGTAGCTGAGACTTGTCCCTCTCCTGCCTATCCAATCTCTTCCTACTCAGATCTTCCATATGAACATCCTTTCCGTCAGCCGACAACTCCGTGTCATGTGCTTTTCCCTTCTTTTCCAAACCTTGGATTCCATCTTCGCTATTCTCTCCGGAACGACCCTCTGCACGGCCTCTGTTGGTGCGTCCACCTGAGCGATTTCCAAACCGGCCACCCCTTCTTCCTCCTCGATGGCCACTTCCCTCTCCTCGACCACGTCCAGAGCGCATGAACCACTCGGCCCTGAGATTCTTAAAAACCAAGGTAGACGGAGGGTGAACACCGTTCCTGTGCTCCTTGAATAAGTGGCCAAGCATACCACATACATCGCACCAATCTGGCAACCTCTCATACTTCACTTTATATATCTACTTTCCCCCTCTAACCATAAACACTGCATTCTTCAATGGTTTGAACACATTGAGATGAACCTATACACGGTAAAAGTTTCCAGTGAAGTCATGGGACATTGTTTCCATGAACAAAACCTCACCTACCTTCGCTGCAAGCTGTGGCACTAGATGGGCATACAAAACAGGAACATCATGGATTTGGTGAAGGAAATATGCCCTATAGGCAATAATAAAGTTATTATTTATTTCCTTATACCATGATAAATGTTTATTATTCATGCTAGAATTATATTAACCTGAAACTTAGTACATGTGTGAATACATAGATAAACAATGTGTCATTAGTATGCCTCTACTTGACTAGCTCGTTGAATCAAAGATGGTTAAGTTTCCTAGCCATAGACATGAATTGTCATTTGATTAACGGGATCACATCATTAGAGAATGATGTGATTGACTTGACCCATTCCGTTAGCTTAGCATGATGATCGTTTAGTTTGTTGCTACTGCTTTCTTCATGATTTATACATGTTCCTTTGACTATGAGATTATGCAACTCCCAAATACCGGTGGAACACTTTATGTGCTACCAAACGTCACAACGTAACTGGGTGATTATAAAGGTGCTCTACAGGTGTCTCCGATGGTACTTGTTCAGTTGGCATAGATCGAGATTAGGATTTGTCACTCCGATTGTCGGAGAGGTATCTCTGGGCCCTCTCGGTAATGCACGTCACTATAAGCCTTGCAAGCAATGCAACTAATGAGTTAGTTGCGGGATGATGCATTACGAAACGAGTAAAGAGACTTTCTGGTAACGAGATTGAACTAGGTATTGAGATATCGACGATCGAATCTCGGGCAAGTAACATACCGATGATAAAGGGAACAACGTATGTTGTTATGCAGTTTGACCGATAAAGACCTTCATAGAATATGTAGGAGCCAATATGAACATCCAGGTTCCGCTATTGGTTATTGACCAGAGACGTGTCTCGGTCATGTCTACATAGTTCTCGAACCCGTAGGGTCCGCATGCTTAACGTTCGGTGACGATAGGTATTATGAGTTTATGTGATTTGATGTACCGAAGGTAGTTCAGAGTCCCAGATGAGATCGGGGACATGACGAGGAGTCTCGAAATGGTCGAGACGTAAATATTGATATATTGGACGACTATATTCGGACATTGGAAGGGTTTCGAGTGATTCGGGTATTTTTCGGAATACCGGGGAGTTACGGGAATACGTGGAAGAAGTATTGGGCCTCATGGGCCAAGTGGTGGAAGAGAGGAGGCAGGGCGCGCTCCCCCCTAGCCCAAACCGAATTGGACTAGGGGGCTGGCCCCCCTTTCATCCTTTCCTCCCTCTCCTTCCTTCTCCCCTTCCCCCTTCCTTTCCTCCTCCTAGTAGGAGTAGGAAAGGGGAGTCCTACTCCTACTAGGAGGACTCCTCCTCCTGGTGCGCCCTAGGAGGGCTGGTCGGCCTCCCCCCTTGCTCCTTTATATACGGGGGCAGGGGGCACCCTAGAACACACAAGTTGATCATTGATCCCTTAGTCGTGTGCGGTGCCCCCTCCACAATAATCCACCTCGATCATATCGTAGCGGTGCTTAGGTGAAGCCCTGCGTCGGTAGAAACATCATCACCGTCATCACGCCGTCGTGCTGACGGAACTCTCCCGTGAAGCTCTGCTGGATCGGAGTTCATAGGACGTCATCGAGATGAACGTGTGCTGAACTCGGAGGTGTCGTGCATTCGGTACTTGGATCGGTCGGATCATGAAGACGTTCGACTACATCAACCGCGTTGTGCTAACGCTTACGCTTTCGGTCTATGAGGGTACGTAGACGACACTCTCCCCTCTCGTTGCTATGCATCACCATGATCTTGCGTGTGCATAGGATTTTTTTTGAAATTACTACGTTCCCCAACAGTGGCATCCGAGCCAGGTTTATGCGTAGATGTTATATGCACGAGTAGAACACAAGTGAGTTGTGGGCGATACAAGTCATACTGCTTACCAGCATGTCATACTTTGGTTCGGCGGTATTGTTGGATGAAGCGGCCCGGACCGACATTACGCGTACACTTATGCGAGACTGGTTATACCGACATGCTTTGCACACAGGTGGCTGGCGGGTGTTAGTTTATCCAACTTTAGTTGAACCGAGTGTGGCTACGCCCGGTCCTTGAGAAGGTTAAAACAACACTAACTTGACGAATTATCGTTGTGGTTTTGATGCGCAGGTAAAAACAGTTCTTGCTCAGCCCATAGCAGCCATGTAAAACTTGCAACAACAAAGTAGAGGATGTCTAACTTGTTTTTGCAGGGCTTGTTGTGATGTGATATGGTCAAAACGTGATATAAGTTGTGGTATGAGATGATCATGTTTTGTTGAAGTTATCGGCAACTGGCAGAAGTGAGGGAGTCCTGGATTAGGGGGTGTTCGGCTAGCCGGACTATACCTTTAGCCGGACTCTTGGACTATGAAGATACAAGATTGAAGACTTCGTCCCGTGTTCGGATGGGACTTTCCTTGGCGTGGAAGGCAAGCTTGGCGATGCGGATATTCAAGATCTCCTACCATTGTAACCGACTCTGTGTAACCCTAACCCTATCCGGTGTCTATATAAACCGGAGGGTTGTAGTCCGTAGGCAATCAACTCCATATACAACAATCATACCATAGGCTAGCTTCTAGGGTTTAGCCTCCTTGATCTCGTGGTAGATCTACTCTTGTACTACCCATATCATCCATATTAATCAAGCAGGACGTAGGGTTTTACCTCCATCAAGAGGGCCCGAACCTGGGTAAAACATCATGTTCCCTGCCTCCTGTTACCATCCGGCCTAGACGCACAGTTCGGGACCCACTACCCGAGATCCGCCGGTTTTGACACCAACATTGGTGCTTTCATTGAGAGTTCCTCTGTGTCGTCGCCTTTAGGCTCGATGGCTCCTTTGATCATCAACAACGATACGGTCCAGGGTGAGACTTTTCTCCCCGGACAGATCTTCGTCTTCGGCGGCTTCGCTCCGCGGGCCAATTCGCTCAGCCACCTGGAGCAGATCGAAAGCTACGCCCCTGGCCATCAAGTCAGGTTTGGAAGCTTAAACTACACGGCTGACATCCGCGGAGACTTGATCTTCGATGGACTCGAGCCACGGCCAAGCGCGCCGCACTATCTCGAGAGGCATGATCTAGCTCTGCCCCTGGGCAGTGTCCTGGAGGCTGCACACGCATCGGTTCCGACCCCTAACTCAGAGCCTATTGCGCCAATCGAGGATGAGCGGTTGGACGTCACCTCGGGGGCTGCAATCCCAAAAGCGATCAAGCCGAACGCTAGCCCCGCACTCTGCACGGCCCGTGACTCCGAGGATCCAGACTCCTCCCCGGACTCCGAACCCCCCACGCCCCTGCCAATCGAATCCGATTGGGCACCGATAATGGAGTTCACCGCCGCAGACATCTTTCAGCACTCGCCTTTTGGTGACATCCTGAATTCTCTTAAGTCTCTCTCTTTATCAGGAGAGCCCTGGCCGGACTACGGTCAGCGAAGGTGGGATACGAACGATGAGGAAATCCAAAGCCCACCCACCACCCACTTTGTAGCCACTGTCGATGATCTAACCGACATGCTTGACTTCAGCTCCGAAGACATCGACGGCATGGACGATGATGTAGGAGACGAACAGGAACCAACACCTGTAGGGCGCTGGAAGGCCACCTCGTCATATGACATATATATGGTGGATACTCCAAAATATGGAGATGGTGATGGAACAGTGGGGGATGACGCCCCCAAGAAACAGCCAAAGCGCCGGCGTCAGCGGCGCCGCTCTAAATCCCGCCAAAGCAAAAACGGTGATTCCGGCACGGGAGATAATACTACCCCGGATAGCACCGAAGAACACCCACCTCAGCAATATTCGGCACAGGAAGATGGAGAAGCCAGCCCTCATGAGAGAGCGGCAGACCGAGAGGTCGAGGAGGATAACTATACGCCTCCCTCCGAAGACGAGGCAAGCCTCGATGACGACGAATTCGTCATACCATTAGACCCCGCCGAACAAGAGCGTTTTAAACGCAGGCTTTTAGCCACGGCAAGCAGCCTCAAGAAAAAGCAGCAACAACTTAGAGCTGCCCAAGATTTGCTAGCTGACAGATGGACTGAAGTCCTTGCGGCCGAAGAGTATGAACTCGAACGCCCCTCCAAGAGTTACCTGAAGCGCAGGCCGCTACCCCGATCAGAGGAGGAAGCACCTACATCACCAGCGCATGACATGGCAGACCGGCCACCTCGCGGCCGTGACAGAGAGGCCTCTCGGCCCTCCACCCAAGCCATGCCTTGACGCTGCTCAACTAAGGCACGGGAAAATGCGCCCGACCTGCGAGACATACTGGAGGATAAGGCAAGACAAACAAGATCGATCTATAGATCATGCAGGCGCCCTACGGCATGTGACAATGATCTTCACTCCGGATACAACAAATCCGGCCGGGCCGAACACAACAGACATAGCTCTTCCGAGCTGCGTCGTGATATAGCCCAGTACAGAGGCGCCGCACACCAGCTATGCTTCACGAATGAAGTGATGGATCATAAAATCCCAGAGGGTTTCAAACCCGTAAACATCGAATCATACGATGGCACAACAGATCCGGCGGTATGGATCGAGGATTATCTCCTTCACATCCACATGGCACGCGGCGATGATCTACACGCCATCAAATACCTCCCGCTCAAACTTAAAGGACCAGCCCGGCATTGGCTTAACAGCTTGCCAGCAGACTAAATCGGTTCTTGGGAGGACCTGGAAGCCGCATTCCTCGACAACTTCCAGGGCACTTACGTGCGACCGCCGGATGCCGACGACTTAAGCCACATAATTCAGCAGCCAGAGGAATCGGCCAGACAATTCTGGACATGGTTCCTAACAAAGAAAAACCAGATAGTCGACTGTCCGGATGCAGAGGCCCTAGCAGCCTTCAAGCATAACATCCACGACGAGTGGCTTGCCTGGCACCTGGGACAGGAAAAGCCGAAATCCATGGCAGCCCTCACTACACTCATGACCCACTTTTGCGCGGGAGAAGACAGCTAGCTAGCTCGCAGTAACAACTTATCAAAGAACCCTGGTAATTCGGATACCAAGGACAAAGGTGGCAGGACACGTCGGAATAAGCAAAAACGCCGCGTTAACAGCGACAGCAATGAAGACACGGCAGTCAATGCCGGATTCAAAGGCTATAAATCCAGTCAGCGGAAAAAGCCATTCAAAAAGAATACTCAGGGCCCGTCCAGTTTGGACCGAATACTCGATCGCTTGTGCCAGATACATGGCACCCCCGAAAGGCCAGCCAATCACACTAACAGGGATTGTTGGGTGTTCAAGCAGGCAGGCAAGTTAAGGGCCGAAAACAGAGACAAGGGGCTGCACAGCGACGACTAGGAGCCCAAGCCGCTGAACAACAATGGACAGAAGGGCTTTCCCCCACAAGTGCGGATGGTGAACATGATATACGCAACCCACATTCCCAAGCGGGAGCGGAAGCGTGCGCTATGGGACGTATACGCGATGGAGCCAGTCACCCCAAAGTTCAACCCATGGTCCTCCTGCCCGATCACTTTTGATCGAAGGGACCATCCCACTAGAATCCGTCATGGCGGCTTCGTCGCATTGGTTCTTGACCCAATCATCGACATATTTCATCTCACAAGAGTCCTCATGGACGGCGGCAGTAGCCTGAACCTGCTTTATCAGGATACATTGCGGAAAATGGGCATAGATCCCTCAATGATTAAGCCCACAAGAACGACCTTTAAAGGCGCTATACCAGGTGTAGAAGCCAACTGTACAGGCTCAATAACACTTGATGTGGTCTTCGGATCCCCGGACAATTTCTGAAGCGAAGAGTTAATCTTCGATATAGTCCCGTTTCGCAGTGGCTATCACGCCCTGCTCGGACGAACCACATTCGCAAAGTTCAATGCGATGCCGCACTACGCATATCTCAAGCTCAAGATGCCAGGCCCTCGAGGAGTAATTACGGTCAACGAAAACACCAAACGCTCCCTCCGTACGGAGGAACATACGGCGGCTCTCGCAGCGGAGGTACAAAGTAGCCTTCTCAGGCAATTCTCCAGTCCGGCCATTAAAAAGCCAGACACTGACAAGCGCGCCCGGAGTAACCCACAGCAGGACCGCCTGGCACACTCTGAGCAAGCGTAGCAATGCGGCCCCAACCCCAACTTTCGTGACATAGCGAAACCAGTACCTCGCGTATATAACTACGCCCTTGAAATACCATGGGCACAGGGGAAGGGGCACAATAACGGCATGCCCAAAATACGGCTTAAAACGTACTAGGGGCTACCGGATTCTTTTTTAATTTTTTCTTACTTTCAGGACTCCATACTTCGGACGACCTGTTCGGCAATTCGACTACCGCACAAACGATGCAAGATCCAGGGAGGTAGACAAGCCATGCCGCATTATGGAACTCCCAGGTGGTCTTTATTACGAGCGGTATACCTGTTTTAAATACAATTCCGCGGCCTGCCCCTGGTCAGGACATACTGAATAGTCCAATACCTTTTGCTTACTGCACTATTTGTATCGTTTGGCTTTGATAAATAGCCTCTCTATAAACAATGCTTAGCTTTTTGTCTATTTTTTGCATTATCCTCTTTTCACATATGTGTTTATTAAATGACATGATTGCACCCGTACACCATGGTACGGCAAACACGCCAGGGGCTTCAGTACCCCTCATAATGGTGTGAGAAGTCCGTACACTTTCACAAGTGCGGCACCCCAAACTTATAGCACTATATGCATCGGCTCCGAATCATGATTTGGGTCAATAGTTGGGTTTGCCCGGCTCCTATGTTTTGGTGCCTTACGTTCCGCTCTATCGGCTAAGGTAGCACTAGGAGAACCACTGCGATTGTGCCCTGGTTCAGCTGGGTTAAGCACCTCAGTGGAGAAAGCTAAAACTGACTATCATGATGAGGTGAGAGACCGGTCGCTGTTCGAGAGGTTTTTCGAGTCCCTAAAGACTTATGCCGCTTCGAGCGAGGAGCTGGCTTTGTCCGGCCAAGGCATGGATAGCGCCCTGAACTCGGTCTTCCGAACTAGGGTCTTCGCTGAAATTTAAAATTATAGAGTTCTATGGCTAAGTGAGAGTGTTCAAGCATTATAGTCCGATTGCCTGGTTCGTTGTGCTGAGCGCCTCCCTCGAAGGACCCAACTATGGGAAAAAGAGCGATCAGGTTTATCCCGAACACCCCAGCACTAGTGGCATGGGGGCAGAAGCCAACGACTAGCCATCTCTCAATTTTTTGATAAATGGCCGCATAAAAAGTAATATTTTAAATTCAATAAGCATTGCTTAGCGCATATGAACAAGTTTTCAGCGCACAGGATAAACACGAGCGAGTTCATTCAAAAACCACATCCTTGGTACATTCATCCGCCACATGGCGGGCACCTGCAAGAACATCCTTGTAGTAGTTCTCGGGCTTGCGATGCTCCTTCCCCGGCGGCGGCCCATCCTTCACAAGCTTCTCACCGTCCAGCTTACCCCAGTGCACCTTTGCACGGGCAAGGGCCCGACGGGCACCTTCGATGCAGACAGAGCGCTTGATGACCTCGAGCCTCCGACAGGCCTCCACCAGCTGCCGCACCAGCCCGAAATAGCTCCCAGGCAGGGCCTCTCCGGGCCATAGCCGAACTATGAAGCCCTTCATGGCCTGTTCGGCCGCCTTGTGGAGCTCGACCAGCTGTTTCAGCTGGTCGCTCAAAGGCACAGGGTGTCCGGCCTCAGAATACTGAGACCAGAACACCTTCTCCGTCGAGCTGCCCTCTTCAGCTCGGTAGAATGCGGCAGCATCGGATACGCTGCGGGGAAGATCTGCGAATGCCCCTGGAGAGCTCCGGATTCGGGTAAGTAACAAGTAGTTTACTTTTATATTTCTGCTTTGCATGAAGAATGCCTTACTCGCTGCTATCTTCCTCATCTCCTCCAACTCTTGGAGGGCCTTTTGGGGTTTGGCCTTGGCAGACTTGGCAGTCTCAAGGGCCGTCGTGAGCTCGGATGCTTGTGCCTTTGACTCAAGCTCCAAACTCTCATGTTTTTTCATGAGAGCCTGAAGCTCTTGCTGCACCTTGCCGACCTGAGCCCCAAGTCTGTCTCGCTCGGTGCGCTCCACGGCCGTTTTCTTTTCGGCCTCAGACAACGCCTGCTTAAGGGTCGCCACCTCAGTCGTGGCCCCTACAATAAGCAGTACAATCCTGTTATTTTTTTTGCAATCACGCCTTTTTATAGGCACTTTTTCTGTAAGATATTTCTTACCTTCTTTCTCCTCGAGCTGCCGCTTGGCAAGGCCGAGCTGTTGCTCGGTCCGCTCGAGGTCCTGCTTCAGGACACCCACCTTCGCAGTCAGTGCGGCGGTGGATAGCTGCGAAGCCTGCATACGCATATTGACTCTTTTTGTTAGACTCCTGCGAAATTTAATAGATCCTCTATTCGGCTTTTCTTTCCGAATGCCAAACAGAGCATCAGGGGCTACTGTCTATGCGGTAATATTTTTACATATTTTTACTTACCTCGAAGCCTGTTAGAAGGCTAGCGCAAGCTTCAGTCAGTCCGCTCTTGGCGGACTGAACCTTCTGGATCACCGTACTCATAATAGTACAGTGCCCCTCGTCGATGGAGGCGCCGTCAAGCACCTCCAGCAGATTGTCCGGCACCTCCGGTTGGACGGAGGCCGCCGGCTCAGAAGGCTTGCTCCTCTTGGAAGGAGTTCGCCTACCACGGTCCGGAACTGTGGAAGATTCCGGCGCGCTGTCCGGCACAAAGCCGGACATGGAGCCCTGGGGGGCCTTATCCCCTTCACTCCTGGAGTCCGGGAGGTTGCCTTGCGGCTCCTCCGGGACCACCTCCTCCTGCCCCAGAGCTTGTCGCGATGCCACTTCGGTGTCATCTGCAGTGCAGGGGGAGACAGCAGGTGGAACTGAGTTCACGTCCGATGAGTCCAGGGAGCCGCCCGACGATTCGTCGAATTCGGCCCGGGGCGGACCGCATAATTACATTCGACATCAGGGAAAGTTGTGCAACAAAGGAACATCATGAGTTATTCTGATATCTGAACTTACGATTTTGCCGGACGCTTGGCCCTGTTTGGCCACTCCTCTCCGCCCTCTTCGGCGTCGGGGGAGTAGTCCGGCGGAGGGGTCTTCCTTTTCCTAGACCTCTCGGCCTCCCCCGTTGGGGCGGCCTTCCTCTTCTCTCCTCCCTCCGCTGGGGGGGGGGAGTTTTCTTCTTCCTCCTCCTCGTTTTCACGGGAAGAGGGCGTCTCGGACTCGCCGGATGATGAGTCCAACACCACCATGTTACGGGCACTCTTTCGAGTCCCCGTGGTCTTCTTCTTCTTGGCCTTCTTCTCCGGCACCACATAAGGCGCCGGAACTAGCAGCTTCACTAGTAGAGCTGGGGCTGGGTCTTCGGGCAGCGGAGCCGGACAGTTAATCGGTCCGGATATCGCCCGCCAAGCCTGTCAAATGTAAGGGAGTTTAGATCCTGCATAGAGTCAAACTATGAAGAAAGCTTAACATCCTGTAAAAGGTGAAGATAGCTTACCTCGCTAGCGTGACGGTGTGAGCTGTATCCGCGGTCCTCGGAAGCGGATGCGAGATCCTCGGCGCCCTTGAATAGCACCTTCCAGGCATCTTTGAACATCGTGTCGAAGAGCCTGCTAAGGGTTTGGTGCTGCGCCGGGTCGAACTCCCACAAATTAAAATCCCGTTGTTGGCATGGGAGGATCCGGCGGACGAGCATAACCTGGATTACATTTACAAGCCAGATTGGCTTGTTCACCAGGGACTGGATGCATGTTTGCAATCCGGTCACCTCTTTTTCGTCACCCCACGACAGGCCCGTCTCTTTCCAGGACATAAGCCGCGTGGGGGGTCCGGATCGGAACTCGGGGGCTGCGGTCCATTTCAGATAGCGTGGCTCGGTGATGTAAAACCACCCGGATTGCCACCCTTTAGGGTCTCCACAAAAGAGCCCTCGAACCATAGGACGTTGGCCATCTTGCCCGTCATGGCGCCTCCGCACTCTGCCTGGCTGCCGCGCACCACCTTGGGCTTGACGTTGAAGGTCTTGAGCCAGAGGCCGAAATGAGGGCGGACGCGGAGGAAAGCCTCGCACACGACGATAAATGCCAAGATGTTGAGGATGAAGTTTGGGGCCAGATCATGGAAATCCAGGCCGTAATAGAACATGAGCCCCCGGACAAATGGGTGGAGTGGAAAACCCAGTCCGTGGAGGAAGTGGGGGAGAAATACTACCCTCTCATGGGGCCTTGGGGTGGGGAGAAGCTGCCCCTTTTCGGGAAGCCGGTGCGCGATGTCCTTGGACAGGTATACGGCCTTCCTTAGCTTCTTGACTTGGCCCTCCGTAGCGGAGGAGACCATCCACTTGCCTCCTGCTCCGGACATTGCTGGAGAAGGTTGAGGTGGGAAGTGCGGGCTTGGGCGCTGGAGCTCGAGTGCGCAGGAGATGGATAGGCAAAGGAGGAAGAAGGCATAGGTAAAAAGGTGGGTCCTTATCCCCTTATATGGGCAGATGCGGTTGTGCGTCCCCACCAGCCTAGTAAAACTCGCTTGCCTCCCAAGCGCCGTGATAAATGGCGCGGTTGGGTTACCCACGTCCATATTGATGAGAATCCCGTAAAGGGGGTACACGATCTCTGCTTTGACAAGACGTGCCAAGGAAACCGCCTCACAAAACATGCTGAGGTGGAAAAGTAAAAATGATTTGAGTAAAGGACTTGGCCGTAGTGTGATGACACACTGCGGAATACGTCAGTAGTTTTGATTTGTGTTAATATTATTCTCTCTATGGCAATATGTGGAAGCTTATTTTGAAGAGCCGGACATTACTCTTGGTGTTTACAATCTTCTATGAAGGACTTGGAGGAGGAACCCGCCTTGCAATGCCGAAGACAATTTGTGCGCCGGACTCGTCGTCATTGAACCTGGTTCAGGGGCTACTGAGGGAGTCCTGGATTAGGGGGTGTTCGGGTAGCCGGACTATACCTTCAGCCGGACTCCTGGACTATGAAGATACAAGATTGAAGACTTCGTCCCATGTCCGGATGGGACTTTCCTTGGCGTGGAAGGCAAGCTTGGCGATGCGGATATTCAAGATCTCCTACCATTGTAACCGACTCTGTGTAACCCTAACCCTATCCGGTGTCTATATAAACCGGAGGGTTGTAGTCCGTAGGCAATCAACTCCATATACAACAATCATACCATAGGCTAGCTTCTAGGGTTTAGCCTCCTTGATCTCGTGGTAGATCTACTCTTGTACTACCCATATCATCAATATTAATCAAGCAGGACATAGGGTTTTACCTCCATCAAGAGGGCCCGAACCTGGGTAAAACATCGTGTTCCCTGCCTCCTGTTACCATCCGGCCTAGACGCACAGTTCGGGACCCACTACCCGAGATCCACCGGTTTTGACACCGACAAGAAGCCTTATGGTTGTCTCTTTATTGCATAAGATGCAAGTGCTATGTAATTGCTTTACTTTATCGCTATGCGATAGCAATAGTTGCAAAAACAATAGCTGGTGAGACAACCATGTGACGACACGTTGATAAAAGATCAATATGATGGATATCATGGTGTCATGCTAGTAACAATGGAGATCATGACAGTACTTTGCGGATGGAGATCAAAAGCACAAGATGATGATGGCCATATCATGTATGTGATGTTTATCTTTTGTACATCTTATTTTTGCTTAGTTTGGCGGTTGTCGGGGGGATGGACCCTGGGCAGGCAACGGAACCCGGATCCTCTTCAAAAAACAATGGGGTTGGCACTGCCCCTCAATACCGGCACGCGCTTGGCCGGGTCGCTCGACCCGGCCAAGCCCCACAAGCCGGCCAGACTAGCCGAACCCGGCACGATCAAAGCCTCCTCAACAAGCCAGCGCCACCCGTGGCGTGCTACGCAATCCAGGCGTGGGTCAACTCCCATCCCATCTAGGCCGTATGATGGGGACGAGACTTCAATCAACGATGACCGAGGCAACAGTGGCCCGCCCATGCCTCTGGTCAGCAGGAACGTGGAAACAGTGCCCCTCACCTACCCGCTGACCAGGGCCGACGTGGCTACAGTGTCCCCGCCCTCACCGCTGACGACAGCAAGTGGCAATCTAACGGAGAGCACTGTATGTGACTCGACTCGGCCACACCCTGACGATCGACAAGACGACGCACAGTCCCCCTAGGATTATGCCGGAGACAAGGTTGATAGAAAGTCCACTTCGGGTACTTGTCAATTTCTTTGTATATCCCTTGTGTCTTGATCTTCCAAGAAACAAAACTCGGTATCCTTATCCACCGCCGAAGCGGAATACATTGCCGCTGGTTCATGTTGTGCTCAATTACTTTGGATGACCCAAACTCTTAAAGATTATGGGATTTATGTGAAACATGTTCCACTGCTTTGTGACAATGAAAGTGCTATCAAAATTGGTCATAACCCTGTACAACATTCTCGAACTAAGCATATTGAAGTTCGTCATCATTTCATTCGAGATCATGTTGCTAAGGGTGACATTAATCTTAAGCACGTTCGCACCGATAAGCAATTAGCGGATATATTTACTAAACCTCTTGATGAGAAAGTGTTTTGCAGGTTGAGAGGAGAATTTAACATCATTGATGCTTGGAACTTGGAGTAGAAACTCCATTGGATACATGCAAGACAAGAGCTTATGACTAATCCATGATATATCTCTTATGACAACTATCTTATGTCTCGGATATATTTGCACCTTGCATGTTGTCTAACCCATGTAGGTGCTTGGTTGAATCTAATTCCATGAGATTGCGACTCACTCACATCTTGAGCAATCTCTACATCACCAAGACTCTACACAATGGTGGTTGAAGACAAGGAAGCACAAAACCATTCAAACATATCCTTTGACAAATTCTATGTTAAGCTTCATGATTGTCATTTTTGGATACACAAGTGCTCTTCCTTGCAAGAACTAACCCATGTAGGTAGATGAACTCAAACTCCAAGTGGTGCTCCCAACTCTTGATGAGCTACATCAACCTTGAGCACCCACACAAGTTCAACTACATGAGCAAGAACCACACCACCACCCAAGGTATGTTATTCCATCTTAGAGAAGCTTTACTCCAAGACATGAGTCAAAGCAACTCAACAAGATGTGAATACATCAAGATGTTTATACGAAAAATGGTAACCCCATTTTGGGCTTAAACGATGAGTATGACCTATGATCAAGTGTTCTCACTTGACTCCTAAGTCAATATACTCTAACATAGGTGACTATGTCACCGCCCAACTCTAGATGAAGCTCTCTGGTGTTCTTTCTTTGTGTTATTGCATTTGTCTCATGCATGTTTATTTTCTCTCTCCTTTAAAAAAAACAAAACAAAAAAAACTTCATCTAGATCTTTCAGTTTCTTCTCTTTTCTCTTTGTGTTTGTTCTGCATTCTCTGCATTTAATTCCTTGCAAATCCTTCAGGTAATTCATTGCAAATCTTTGTGAGATCCTACATGTCTAGTGAGCTGAGGTGACAAGTGTTTTTCTCTGTGTAAACTCGGTTTCACCTACTTGCAATTTTCGGTCCAACCGAATCTTTTCGGTACCACCGAAATATGCCACTCGGTGCCACCGACTTTGCAATCAGAAAAACTGTTTGCCACTTGTTCTATATTTCTCCTGATCCAGCTCTACTCAATGAATCTTGTCCTCTACAAGCATCACAGTTTTATCCATTGCTTTGTGCTGACTCTCAAGGACCAAACCTATACGACGGATTCTAGAAAGCCCTTCTTGGAAATTGATGTCAAAGGGGGGAGAGAGATCACATCAAAGCTTGTAGGAGAGAGAGATCACATCAAGGGAGAGAAAAAGTCTCAAGGACCAAACCTACAAGTTAAGGGGGAGAGAAAGACTTCCAGGGGGAGAGAATACTCAAGGATCCCAGATGATTGATGCTTGATGTTCAAGAGGAGAGATGTCACATGTCTTTTTAGGGGGAAAGACATGTTCATTTGTATCTTTCAGCTTTGATTTGCTGTTCCTTATCTTCTCCCAATATACCATGTAAGATTCAGGGGGAGCAAGACATCTAAGGGAAACAAATCAGTCAAATTCATTGCATATCTTTATTCTTGGGGACATGTTGAATCCAATGTGGTACCTTGTACTCACTCTCTACATGTCATCCTCGTCTTGGTATTCTTGTGGTTTCTTTTGTTTGCTCTGGCTAGTGGATGTACCTGTGTTATCTAACTTTGTTTGTGCAGGTTCATTCCATCCTAAGCCAACTCAAGACCACAAGGTAAGTATATGCATCAAAATCATGAGTATGAGGAGTTCTTGCTTATGTACATACTGTTTGCAAGAAGGACTCATGAGCATGAAGGTATTTTCCTTGATAATCTTTTGCTCTGATGCATATGGCCAAGATACATGTAACACATTGCCTACTCTGTCATGGTTATGCTCTCACATGCCTCTATATTTCATATTTACATGAGTGCATACATGTAGGGGGAGTCTATGCTTGTTACATGTCCTTCCAAAGCTTTACTTGCTGTTCTTTATATCTTTATCTAAAGCTTTGATGTATGTTGCCATCAATTACCAAAAAGGGGGAGATTGAAAGCACAAGTGCTCCCTAGGTGGTTTTGATAATTGATGACAACATATCCCTTGTTGGACTAACATTTCTATCTAGCATGTTTCAGATAAGTTCAACAATGGAGTGGCATGTACTAAAGGTTGTGGGAACTCCTTCAAGATGCTAAGGACAAAGGATTGGCTAAAGCTTAAAGCTCAAGACTCCTCATTTTACATTTTAGTGATCCAAGATCACATTGAGTCCATAGGAAAAGCCAATACTATCAAGGAGGGATGAGGTGTTGCTTAATGAGCCTCTTGCTTCATGTGCTTAATGATATGCTCCAAAATCCTCAGCTACTTTCCCACTTCCACATATGGCCTAAACCCTAAGCCAAACTCGGTCCTACCGATTCTTCCTATCCGGCGCCACCGAGTTTCACTTGTAATAAGCCACTGCCAAACCCTAATCAGTTCGGTCTCACCGATGGGATCTCGGTCTCACCGAGATGGGCTTGCAAACTCTCTGTTACCCATTGCAATATTCTCGGTCCCACCAAGATATGCAATCGGTCCCACCGAGTTTGCTTGACCAAATCTCAGTTTCACTTATTACCCAAATCGGTCACACCGAGTTTGAGTAATCGGTCAAACCGAGTTTTGGATTTACCCTAACCTAGCACATCGGTCCCACCAAGTTGATCCAGTCGGTCCCACCGAAAATCTCTAACGGTCACTAGGTTTACATTTTGGTCCGACCGAGTTTGTTGATTCGGTCCCACCGAGATTGGAAAACTATGTGTAACGGTTGGATTTTGTGTGGAGGCTATATATACCCCTCCACCACCTCTTCATTCGGAGAGAGAGCCATCAGACTAAGCCTACACTTCCAGCATCCTATTTCTGAGAGAGAACTACCTACTCATGTGTTGAGGCCAAGATATTCCATTCCTACCATATGAATCTTGATCTCTAGCCTTCCCCAAGTTGCTTTCCACTCAAACCCTCTTTCCATCAAATCCAAATCCTATGAGAGAGAGTTGAGTGTTGGGGAGACTATCATTTGAAGCACAAGAGCAAGGAGTTCATTACCTACACACCATTTGTTACTTCTTGGAGAGTGGTGTCTCCTAGATTGGCTAGGTGTCACTTGGGAGCCTCCGACAAGATTGTGGAGTTGAACCAACGAGTTTGTAAGGGAAAGGAGATCACCTACTTCGTGAAGATCTACCGCTAGTGAGGCAAGTCCTGTGTGGGCGATGGCCATGATGGGATAGACAAGGTTGCTTCTTCGTGGACCCTTTGTGGGTGGTTGCTTCTTCGTGGACCCTTCGTGGGTGGAGCCCTTTGTGGACTCGCGCAACCGTTACCCTGTGTGGGTGGAGCCCTCCGTGGACTCGCGCAACCGTTACCCTTTGTGGGTTGAAGTCTCCATCAACGTGGATGTAGGATAGCACCACCTATCCGAACCACGGGAAAAACATCTGTGTCTCCAATTGCGTTTGAATTCTCCAAACCCTTCCCCTTACATTCTTGCAAGTTGCATGCTTTACATTCCGCTGCTCATATACTCTTTGCATGCTTGCTTGATATGTATTGTGTGTGTTGAAATTGTGTCTAAAACTCCACTCAAACCGAAAAAGCTTAAAAATTGCAACTTTAACACTAAGTGTCTAATCACCCCCCTCTAGACACATCTACTTCTAGATCCTACAGTTCTCCTAGTGCTACCTTAGCCGATAGAGCGGAACGTAAGGCACCAAAACAGCCGAGCAAACCCAACTATTGACCCAAATCATGATTCAGAGCCGATGCATATAGTGCTATAAGTTCGGGGTGCCGCACTTGTGAAAGTGTACGGACTTCTCACACCATTATGAGGGGTACTGAAGCCCCTGGCGTGTTTGCCGTACCATGGTGTACGGGTGCAATCATGTCATTTAATAAACATATATGTGAAAAGAGGATAATGCAAAAAATAGACAAAAAGCTAAGCATTGTTTATAGAGAGGCTATTTATCAAAGCCGAACGATACAAATAGTGCGGTAAGCAAAAGGTATTGGACTATTCAGTATGTCCTGACCAGGGGCAGGCCGCGGAATTGTATTTAAAACAGGTATACCGCTCGTAATAGAGACCACCTAGGAGTTCCATAATGCAGCATGGCTTGTCTGCCTCCCTGGATCTTGCATCGTTTGTGCGGCAGTCGAATTGCCGAACAAGTCGTCCGAAGTATGGAGTCCTGAAAGTAAGAAAAAATTAAAAAAGAATCCTGCAGCCCCTAGTACGTTTTAAGCCGTATTTCGGGCATGCCGTTATTGTGCCCCTTCCCCTGTGCCCATGGTATTTCAAGGGCGTTGTTATTTACGCGAGGTACTGGTTTCACTATGTCGCGAAAGCTGGGGTTGGGGCCGCATTGCTACGCATGCTCAGAGTTTGCCAGGCGGTTCTGCTGGGGGTTACTCCGGGCGCGCTTGGCAGTGTCTGGCTTTTGAATGGCCAGACTGGAGAATTGTCTGAGAAGGCTACTTTGTACCTCCGCTGCGAGAGCCGCCGTATGTTCCTCCGTACGGAGGGAGTGTTCGGTGTTTCCGTTGACCGTAATTACTCCTCGAGGGCCTGGCATCTTGAGCTTGAGATATGCGTAGTGCGGCACCACATTGAACTTTGTGAATTCGGTTCGTCCGAGTTGGCTTCTACACCTGGTATAGCGCCTTTAAAGGTCGTTCTTGTGGGCTTAATCCTTGAGGGATCTATGCCCATTTTCCGCATTGTATCCTGATAAAGCAGGTTCAGGCTACTGCCGCCGTCCATGAGGACTCTTGTGAGATGAAATCCGTCGATGATTGGGTCGAGAACCAATGCGGCGAAGCCGCCATGACGGATGCTAGTGGGATGGTCCCTTCGATCAAAAGTGATCGGGCAGGAGGACCATGGGTTGAACTTTGGGGCGACTGGCTCCATCGCGTATACGTCCCGTAGTGCACGCTTCCGCTCCCGCTTGGGAATGTGGGTTGCGTATATCATGTTCACTGTCCGCACTTGTGGGGGAAAGCCCTTCTATCTATTGTTGTTCGGCGGCTTGGGCTCCTCGTCGTCGCTGTGCAGCCCCTTGTCTCTGTTTTCGGCCCTTAACTTGCCTAACTGCTTGAACACCCAACAATCCCTGTTAGTGTTATTGGCTAGCCTTTCGGGGGTGCCATGTATCTGGCACAAGCGATCGAGTATTCGGTCCAAACTGGACGGGCCCTGAGTATTCTTTTTGAATGGCTTTTTCCGCTGACCGGATTTATAGCCTTTGAATCCGGCATTGACTGCCGTGTCTTCATTGCTGTCGCTGTTAACGCGGCGTTTTTGCTTATTCCGACATGTCCTGCCACCTTTGTCCTTGGTATCCGAATTACCAGGGTTCTTTGATAAGTTGTTACTACGAGCTAGCCAGCTGTCTTCTCCCGCGCAAAAGCGGGTCATGAGTGTCGTGAGGGCTGCCATGGATTTCGGCTTTTCCTGTCCTAGGTGCCGGGCAAGCCACTCGTCGCGGATGTTATGCTTGAAGGCTGCTAGGGCCTCTGCGTCCGGACAGTCGACTATCTGGTTTTTCTTTGTTAGGAACCGTGTCCAGAATTGTCTGGCCGATTCCTCTGGCTGCTGAATTATGTGGCTTAAGTCGTCGGCATCTGGCGGTCGCACGTAAGTGCCCTGGAAGTTGTCGAGGAATGCGGCTTCCAGGTCCTCCCAAGAACCGATTGAGTCTGCTGGCAAGCTGTTAAGCCAATGCCGGGCCGGTTCTTTAAGTTTGAGCGGGAGGTATTTGATGGCGTGTAGATCATCGCCGCGTGCCATGTGGATGTGAAGGAGATAATCCTCGATCCATAACGCCGGATCTGTTGTGCCATCGTATGATACGATGTTTACGGGTTTGAAACCCTCTAGGATTTTATGATCCATCACTTCATTCGTGAAGCATAGCAGGTGTGCGGCGCCTCTGTACTGGGCTATATCACGACGCAGCTCGGAAGAGCTATGTCTGTTGTGTTCGGCCCGGCCAGATTTGTTGTATCCGGAGTGAAGATCATTGTCACATGCCGTAGGGCGCCTACGCGATCCGTAGATCGATCTTGTTTGTCTTGCCTTATCCTCCAGCATGTCTCGCAGGTCGGGCGCATTTTCCCGTGCCTTAGTTGAGCGGCGTCGGGGCATGGCTTGGGTGGAGGGCCGAGAGGCCTCTCTGTCACGGCCGCGAGGTGGCCGGTCTGCCATGTCATGCGTTGGTGATGTAGGTACTTCCTCCTCTGATCGGGGTAGCGGCCTGCGCTTCGGGTAACTCTTGGAGGGGCGTTCAAGTTCATACTCTTCGGCCGCAAGGACTTCAGTCCATCTGTCAGCTAGCAAATCTTGGGCAGCTCTAAGTTGTTGCTGCTTTTTCTTGAGGCTGCTTGCCGTGGTTAAAAGCCTGCGTTTAAAACGCTCTTGTTCGGCGGGGTCTGATGGTATGACGAATTCGTCGTCATCGAGGCTTGCCTCGTCTTCGGAGGGAGGCGTATAGTTATCATCCTCGACCTCTTGGTCTGCCGCTCTCTCATGAGGGCTGGCTTCTCCATCTTCCTGTGCCAAATCTTGCTGAGGTGGGTGTTCTTCGGTGCTATCCGGGGTAGTATTATCTCCCGTGCCGGAATCACCATTTTTGCTTTGGCGGGATTTAGAGCGGAGCCGCTGACGCCAGCTCTTTGGCTGTTTCTTGGGGGCGTCATCCCCCACAGTTCCATCGCCATCTCCATCTTTTGGAGTATCCACCATATATATGTCATATGACGAGGTGGCCTTGCAGCGCCCTACAGGTGCTGGTTCCTGTTCGTCTCCTACATCGTCGTCCATGCCGTCGATATCTTCGGAGCTGAAGTCAAGCATGTCGGTTAGATCGTCGACAGTGGCTACAAAGTGGGTGGTGGGTGGGCTTTGAATTTCCTCATTGTCCGTATCCCACCTTCGCCGACCGTAGTCCGGCCAGGGCTCTCCTGATAAAGAGAGAGACTTAAGAGAATTCAGGATGTCGCCAAAAGGCGAGTGCTGAAAGATGTCTGCGGCGGTGAACTCCATTATCGGCGCCCAATCAGATTCGATTGGCAGGGGCGCGGGGGGTTCGGAGTCCGGGGAGGAGTCTGGATCCTCGGAGTCACGGGTCGTGCAGAGTGCGGGGCTAGCGTTCGGCTCGATCGCTTTTGGGATCGCAGCCCCCGAGGTGACGTCCAACTGCTCATCCTCGATTGGCGCAATAGGCTCCGAGTTAGGGGTCGGAACCGATGTGTGTGCGGACTCCAGGACACTGTCCGGGGGCAGAGCTAGATCATGCCTCTCGAGATAGTGCGGCGCGCTTGGCCGTGGCTCGAGTCTGTTGAAGATCAAGTCTCCGCGGATGTCAGCTGTGTAGTTTAAGCTTCCAAACCTGACTTGATGGCCAGGGGCATAGCTTTCGATCTGCTCCAGGTGGCCGAGCGAATTGGCCCGCACAGCAAAGCCGCCGAAGACGAAGATCTGTCCGGGGAGCAAAGTCTCACCCTGGACTGTATCGTTGTTGATGATCAAAGGAGCCATCGGGCCTAAAGGCAACGACACAGAGGAACTCTCAATGAAAGCACCAATGTCAGTGTCAAAACCGGCGGATCTCGGGTAGTGGGTCCCGAACTGTGCGTCTAGGCCGGATGGTAACAGGAGGCAGGGAACATGATGTTTTACCCAGGTTCGGGCCCTCTTGATGGAGGTAAAACCCTACGTCCTGCTTGATTAATATTGATGATATGGGTAGTACAAGAGTAGATCTACCACGAGATCAAGGAGGCTAAACCCTAGAAGCTAGCCTATGGTATGATTGTTGTATATGGAGTTGATTGCCTACGGACTACAACCCTCCGGTTTATATAGACACCGGATAGGGTTAGGGTTACACAGAGTCGGTTACAATGGTAGGAGATCTTGAATATCCACATCGCCAAGCTTGCCTTCCACGCCAAGGAAAGTCCCATCCGGACACGAGACGAAGTCTTCAATCTTGTATCTTCATAGTCCAGGAGTCTGGCTGAAGGTATAGTCCGGCTACCCGAACACCCCCTAATCCAAGACTCCCTCAGCGGTAGCAGCATCAACATCCTCTACCATGACACGATGACCAAGCTCGGCCTCAAGGCCGAGGATCTTGAGCCGACCCGAACGATCTTCCACGGCATCGTGCCCGGCCTCTCCTGTTCCCCCATTGGCCGGGTCCGGCTGGATGTCCTGTTCGGTGATAGCAGCCACTTCCGGCACGAACCAATCTAGTTCGAGGTGGTGGACCTGTCCAGTGCGTATCACGCGTTGCTGGGCCGGCCCGTGCTCGCCAAGTTCATGGCGGTTCCCCACTACGCGTACCTGAAGATGAAGATGCTGGGTCCCAAGGGCCTCATCACCATCACCGGCGATTACCGCAAGTCCCTGGAGTGCACCCGAGACGGCGCCAAGTTGGCCGAGTTGCTGGTCATTGTCGAGGAGCGACGCCAGCTTGACCGGATCGTCGCCCTGGCAGGCGAGGCCTCCGCCGCGTCGATCCCGACCCCAGACCCGGCCGACGAGGCCGCCTTCAAGCCCTCCAAGGAGACCAAGAAAGTGAAGATCAACCCAGAAGACCCCAACTGCAGCAAGTACGTTGTCATAGGCACCCACCTCGACAGCAAATAGGAAGGCGACCTCGTCGACTTCCTCCTTGAGAATCGGGATATCTTTGCATGGACCCCCAAGGACATGTCAGGTATCCCGGGGAAGTACGCTGAGCACAAACTTCATGTCCGCAAGGATACCAAGCCTGTCCGTCAACCCCTACGACAATTTTCCGAAGAGAAGCGAAGAACCATTGGTGAAGAGGTCGCCAAGCTTTTGGCGGCCGGCTTCATAATGGAAGTGTTTCACCCCGAGTGGCTGGCCAATCCAGTCCTCATCCTGAAGAAGAACAAGACCTGGTGCATGTGTACCGACTACACCAGCCTCAACAAGGCCTGTCCCAAGGATCCGTTCGCCATCCCGCGGATCGACCAAGTCATCGACTCGACCGCTGGGTGTGAGCTCCTGTCCTTCCTGGACGCTTACTCCGGCTACCACCAGATCAAGCTGGACCCGGCCGATGCCCTAAAGACGTCCTTCATCACGCCCTTTGGGGCGTATTGCTACATCACCATATCGTTCGGCTTGAAGAACGCCGGCGCCACCTTCCAGCGCTGCATGCAGAAATGCCTGTTGCCGCAACTCGGCCGCAATATCCACATATACGTGGACGACATCATGGTGAAGACCAAGCAGCTCCTCACGTTCCTCAATGATTTGAAGGAAACATTTGCCAACGCCCGCGAATACAAGGTCAAGCTTAACCCGGAAAAATGCGTCTTCGGCGTCCCGGCTGGAAAGCTACTCGGCTTCCTCGTCTCGGAACGCGGCATTGAGGTGAACCCAGAGAAGATCAAGGCCATCGAGCGCATGTGCAAGCCAGCTCGGCTGCGCGATGTCCAGAAGTTCACCGGATGCTTGGCCTCGGTCAGCCGGTTTCTAAGCCGGCTGGGCGAGAGGGCGCTACCCCTGTACTAGCTGATGAAGAAGACAAGCCTGTTCGAATGGAATGGCAAGGCAGACGAGGCCTTCCAAAACCTCAAGCGCATACTCTCCACCGCACCAGTCCTAGCCGCTCCGACCGACAAGGAGCCGCTGTTGCTCTACATAGCCGCGTCCTCGTAGGCGGTCAGCATGGTGCTGGTGGTCGAGCGACCAGAGAAGGGCAAGATCCAAGTCGTCCAGCGCCCAGTGTACTAACTGAGCGAGGTGCTCTCCATCTCCAAGTAGAACTACCCACACTACCAGAAGATGTGTTACGGAGTGTACTTCACCGCCAAGAAGCTGAAGCAGTATTTCCAAGAGCACGTTGTCACCGTGGTCAGCATGACACCTATCGGAGAAATCATCAGGTGCCGAGATTCCTCTGGCCGGGTTGCCAAATGGGCGATCCAGCTAGCCGGCCACACCATCCTCTACGAGCCCTGCACCGCGATCAAGTCTCAAGCCCTGGCCGACTTCCTCGTCGACTGGACCGAGACCCAGTACTTGTCGCCGCCTCCCCACTCGATGCTTTGGCGCATGCACTTCGATGGGTCCAAGATGTGACTCGGCTTGGGGGCCGGCATCGTACTGTTGTCCCCGAAGGGCGACCGGCTCCGCTACACGCTCCAGATCCACTTCGCCGCCTCCAACAACATCGCCGAGTACGAAGCCCTTGTGCACGGCCGCCAGCTTGCCAAGGAACTCGGCATCCGGCGCATCCTGTGCTACAGCGACTCGGACCTGGTGGTGCAGCAGTGCTCCGGCGAATTGGACGCCCACGACTCCAACATGGCAAGCTACCGCTTCCTCGTCCAGAAGCTGTCCGGATCCTTCGAGGGCTGCGAGTTCCTCCACGTCCCACGTGCGGAGAACGAAGCAGCCGACACGCTCACCAAGATCGCCTCATCACGACAAGCCATCCTGTCCGGCGTCTCCCTCGAGCACCTGTGCAAGCCGTCCGTCAAGCCATCGCCAGACTCCGAGTCCATCCACGTTCCAGACGACCCGGCCGCACCTCAACCCGGCCCGGGGACTACTGAACCCGGCCCAGGTGTTGCTCAGCTCGACCCGGCCACCATCGTCCCGGACCCGGCCGTCGCCATCCCCGACCCGGGGGCTGCTCAACCCGGCTCAGGGGCTGCAGACTCGGAACCCACCCTGGTGGCCGTCTTCGCCGTGGTTACGGCTCCATCTTGGGCCCTCCCAATATCAAATTTTTTGGAGAACGGGGTTCTCCCCATGGACGAGACCGAAGCTTGGCAAGTGCAGCGCCGGGCGTCCGCCTACAACATCATCAACAACGAGCTCGTCAAGCACAGCTGCACCGGCGTGTTCCAGTGCTGCATCAAGCTGGAATGGGGCATCGACATCCTCCTCGACATACATCAGGGCGAGTGCGGGCACCACGCCGCATCACGATCCCTGGTGGACAAGGCGTTCCGCCACGGTTTCTACTGGCCCACGACCCTCCAAGATGCCGAGTCGCTCGTCCTCAAGTGTGAAGGATGCCAGGCTTCAGCAAACGCAACCACCAGCCAGCGTCAGCACTCCGCACCATACCGATCGCCTGGCCCTTCGCGGTCTGGGGACTCGACATGGTGGGACCCTTCAAAACCGCTCGAGGCAGCATGACACACTTGCTGGTGGCAGTGGACAAATTCACCAGGTGGATCGAGGCAAGACCAATCAAGAAACTGGACGGGCCAACAACCGTCCGATTCATCAAGGACATAGCGGTGCGCTACGGCATGCCGAACAACATCATCACCGACAACGGCACCAACTTTGCCAAGGGCGCGCTCAAGCAATACTGCTCCGTCTCCGGCATCTGCCTCGACCTGGCCTCCATTGCGCATCTGTCGGATTTTGGGTTCTGGCAGACCCTTGAGGTTCGAACACTGGTGTGCGCACGGAGATTTCGCCTCCTACCTACCTGCACCCCTCCGCCTCGCTAAGGTCTAAGCTATGGAAAGAATAACACGAGGGACACGAGGTTTATACTGGTTCGGGCCACCGTTGTGGTGTAATACCCTACTCTAGTGAGTGGTGTGGTGGATTGCCTCTTGGGCTGATGATGATGAACAATACAAGGAAGAACAGCCTCGCGAGGGTCTGTTCTTGGCTGGGGGGATGAACTGCTGGGAGGAGTTCAGTCACCCTTCTCTCTCTCCCTCTCTCTATCTCTGATCCCTTGATCCTTCGATTGATCCCCCCTTTCACCCTGCGGGTGGCCGGTCCTATTTATAGAGGCCCTGGTCCTCTTCCCAAATATCGAGCGGGAAGGGAGCCAACAATGGTGGGCTAATTTGAAAGGGGACAGCTAGTACCAGCTATCCTGACAAAAGTAATCTTCGCCTGCACAAAGCTCTGGTGGTGACGCCGTCTTGGGCTCCACGATGACCTCTGTCTTGCAGTCCTCCCGGTCTTGGTCTTGTTGCACCGAAACGGCAACCTTTGCCTGATGCCTCGGTACTCCGCGGCTGCGCTTGCCCCCTTTGCACCAAAGAGGAAAGGAGGACACTGCGCGGGCTGGCACCCGCCTGGCGCCCTTGGTCGTCATGGCTTGCGTCACGGGCACCTCGTGAGGTACCCCGCCTTGGTCTCTCCGCCTCCTTGTGAGCCAGCCTGATGAGGCCGTGCCTGAGGAAGCTTCACGTCGTCCGCCCCGCGAGGCTTGGCCCCTCACGAGGGTCTTGGGTTTGTGTTGGTGAAGATGGGCCGCGCTGGGCCCCCCTTTGAGCCATGCCGCAGGCCGCAGGCAGGCAAGTCTGGGACCCCCATTCCCAGAACGCCGACAGTAGCCCCCGGGCCCAAGGCGCGCCTGGACTTGGCCGTGCAGGGAGGCGGAAGGGCAAGAGCGAAGCGCCGCGGGCCCTAACAGCCTGCGGCCTTGGGCGCCGCGTGGCGGTTGATAGGACGTGGGTGGCATTGTTCCCCCACGCCCTCCTTATTTTGCGCCATGCTTGGCGGACTCGTAGTCGTACACAGCCGTTCCCCTTTCTGTTGCTCGAGCGCCCTCTATTCTTCCTCTGCTCGAACTCCGGCTTCTGTTTTCAACCCAATCTCAAACCTTCCCCCCCTTCCCCATCGCCATGGCTCCGACGAAGAAGGGAAGAGGGAAGAAACCCGTGTCTCCGCCTTGCCCGCCGCCGTTGGCGGCTCCCACCGAGGGCTTGGGCAAGGTCAGCTCGGCTCTGGCCACTATCTTCAATGAGTGCGGGAGGACAACGGCCTGGCCCGTGTCCCACTTCTCCATCGACAGGATAATCACCAAGGTCTCGTATTTTCCCGACGCCCTGTGGGCGGGTCTGGTTCCTCCCTTTTCTGACTTCTTCAATGCCGTGCTTTCCCACTATTAGATCCACATGATGCACCTGGGTCCTGAATCCATCACCCTCCTTTCGGTCTTCGCCTTTGTTTGCGAGGCTATGGTGGGCATCCTTCCTTCAGTTGCCTTGTTGTGCCACTTCTTCTCGCTGCATCTTGTCGACCCTACCCAATGCTGGGCGTGCGTGAGCTTCGTTGCCGCGTCTGAGACAGCGGCCTCTGGGATTGACTTCAAGCTCCCCCTGCCCGCGGCTGGGTTCCGCGAGCGGTGGCTGTATGTGGACGCAGGGGTGCCCAGCCCCCTGCTATCGGAGCCAACTTCGCCCGCTGAAGCGTAGGAAGTACTTCGCCACTGATGAGTAAGCCTTCTCCTTTCCCAGCTCCTGATCCTTCTTTTGCTTTTACTGACCCTTGCTCCGCAGGCCCCTTCCAGCCGAGCTTGCGGAGACGGATGAGGAGCCGCCCCCCTTGGCTTCGCCCCCTCCACCGTCCTCAAGCGCTTCGAGCAGCGGAGCCCTTGTGGTGAGGGCGATCGAAGAGGCGAATCGTCCTGAGGCATATCGTGGCCCTGCGCACCTTGCGATCCTCCTTCGCGGGCCTTCTCGTGGCATAGCCAGCCTGCCGTGGGCTTCTCGCTTGGTCGTGGACTGCGATTGGCTGAGGCTCTCCCTGCGCTCTTCGCCTGAGGACGGACTGGCTCCAGGCCGGGCTTCTGGCACGGCGTGCCCGGCCGTCGGGAGGGTGCCAGCCCCCAGCCCCCTGCCCGGAGGGGGAGTGCTGATTTGTGGCCCCCGACGCTTGCTTGGGGCAGATGATGGTGTGGAGGACGTGCTTGAGCGCGCTCGGGAGTGTCGCGCTCTCCGCCAAGGATTCCTTCAAAGGGCGGCTGACACGGTGAGCCTGCTTGGTAAGGAGCTGGCTGATGAAGATGCGCGCCTTGAGGCCGAGGGCCTGCGCCTGGCTGCGGAGAGGCGCGCGCTGGAGGGCGCCATCTCCCTTGCGCGCCGTCAGCGCGATCTTGACGACGCAGAGCCCAAGGCGTCACCGGTGGCCTCTTGGGAGGCCCGATCTTGGGCGCTGAGGAGGCCCGGGAAGCCGACCGGCGGCGAAAGGCGGCGGAGGAGCGGGCTCGGGAGCTCCTGGCCTGGTTTAGTTGATTTGGATCACGTGATGATCGGACATGGTTTAGTTGATTTGGATCACGTGATCATTTAGATGACTAGAGGATGTCTATCTAAGTGGGAGTTCTTAAGTAATATGATTAATTGAACTTTAATTTATCATGAACTTAGTCCTGATAGTATTTCGATAACTATGTTGTAGATCAATAGCTCGCGATGTAGCTCCCCATTTATTTTGATATGTTCCTAGAGAAAAACTAAGTTGAAAGATGTTAGTAGAAATCATGCGGATTGGATCCGTGATCTGAGGATTATCCTCATTGCTGCACAGAAGAATTATGTCCTTGATGCACCGCTAGGTGACAGACCTATTGCAGGAGCAGATGCAGACGTTATGAACGTTTGACAATGCTCAGTATGATGACTACTTGATAGTTTAGTGCACCATGCTTTACGGCTTAGAACTGGGACTTCAAAAACGTTTTGAACGACACAGAACATATAAGATGTTCCAAGAGTTGAAACTAGTATTTCAGACTCATGCCCGTGTCAAGAGGTATGAGACCTCTGACAAGTACTTTGCCTACAAGATGGAGGAGAATAGCTCAGCTAGTGAGCATGTGCTCAGAATATCTGAGTACCACAATCACTTGAATTAAGTGGGAGTTAATCTTCCAGATAATATAGTGATTGACAGAGTTCTCTAGTCACTATCACCAAGTTACTAGAACTGTGTGATGAACTATAATATGCAAGGGATAACGAAAACGATTCCCAAGCTCTTCGTGATATGGAAATCAACGAAGGTAGAAATCAAGAAAAGCATCAAGTGTTGATGGTTGACAAGACCACTAGTTTCAAGAAAAGGGCAAAGGGAAGAAGGGGAACTTCAAGAAGAACGGCAAGCAAGTTGCTGCTCAAGTGAAGAAGCCCAAGTCTAGACCTAAGCCTGAGACTAAGTGCTTCTACTGCAAAGGGACTGGTCACTGGAAGCGGAACTGCGCCAAGTATTTGGCGGATAAAAAGGATGGCAAAGTGAACAAAGGTATATTTGATATACATGTTATTGATGTGTTCTTTACTAGTGTTTATAGCAACCCCTCAATATTTGATACTAGTTCAGTTGCTGAGATTAGTAACTCGAAACGGGAGTTGCAGAATGAACAGAGACTAGTTAAGGGTGAAGTGACGATGTGTGTTGGAAGTGGTTCCAAGATTGATATGATCATCATCGCACACTCCCTATACTTTAGGGATTAGTGTTGAACCTAAATAAATGTGATTTGGTGTTTGCGTTAAGCATGAATATGATTTGATCGTATTTATTGCAATGCGGTTATTCATTTGAAGTTAGAGAATAATTGTTGTTCTGTTTACATGAATAAAACCTTCAATGGTCATACACCCAAGGTGAATGGTTTATTGAATCTCGATCGTAGTGATACACATATTCATAATATTGAAGCCAAAAGATGCAAAGTTAATAATGATTGTGCAACTTATTTGTGGCACTGCCGTTTAGGTCACATTGGTGTAAAGCGGATGAAGGAAATCCATGCTGATGGGCTTTTGGAATCACTTATTATGAATCAGTTGATGCTTGCGAACCATGCCTCATGGGAAAGATGACTAAGACTCCATTCTCCAGAACAATGGAGCAAGCAACAGACTTGTTGGAAATAATACATACTGATGTATGCAGTCCGACGAGTGTTAAGGCTCGCGGTAGGTATCGTTATTTTCTGACCTTCACAGATGATTTGAGTAAGATATGGGTATATCTTCTTGATGAAACATAAATCTGAAACATTTGAAAAGTTCAAATAATTTCAGAGTGAAGTGGAAAATCATCGTAACAAGAAAATAAAGTTTCGACGATCTGATTGTGGAGAAGAATATTTGAGTTACGAGTTTGGTCTTCATTTGAAACAATGCGGAATAGTTTCGCAACTCACGCCACCTGGAACACCACAACGTAATGGTGTGTCCGAACATCGTAACTGTACTTTATTAGATATGGAGCGATCTATGATGTCTCTTACCGATTTATCACCATCATGTTGGGGTTATGCATTAGAGACAGCTGCATTCACGTTAAATAGGCCACCATCTAAATCCGTTGAGATGACACCATATGAACTGTGGTTTGGCTAGAAACCTAAGCTGTCGTTTCTTAAAGTTTGGGGTTGCGATGCTTATGTGAAAAAGTTTCATCCTGATAAGCTCAAACCCAAATCGGAGAAATGTGTCTTCAGAGGATATCCAAAGGAGATAGTTGGGTACACCTTCTATCACAGATCCGAAGGCAAGACATTCGTTGCTAAGAATGGATCCTTTCTAGAGAAATAGTTTCTCTCGAAAGAAGAGAGTGGGAGGAAAGTAGAACTTGATGAGGTAACTGTACCTGCTCCCTTATTGGAAAGTAGTTCATCACATAAATCTGTTCTTGTGACTCCTATACCAATAAGTGAGGAAGCTAATGATGATGATCATGTAACTTTAGATCAAGTTACTGAAGGAAATATGCCCTAGAGGCAATAATAAAGTTATTATTTATTTCCTTATATCATGATAAATGTTTATTATTCATGCTAGAATTGTATTAACCGGAAACATAATACATGTGTGAATACATAGACAAACACAGTGTCACTAGTATGCCTCTACTTGACTAGCTTGTTGATCAAAGATGGTTATGTTTCCTAACCATAGACATGAGTTGTCATTTGATTAACGGGATCACATCATTAGGAGAATGATGTGATTGACTTGACCCATTCCATTAGCATAGCACTTGATCGTTTAGTTTGTTGCTATTGCTTTCTTCATGACTTATACATGTTCCTATGACTATGAGATTATGCAACTCCCGTTTACCGGAGGAACACTTTGTGTGCCACCAAACGTCACAACGTAACTGGGTGATTATAAAGGTGCTCTACAGGTGTCTCCGAAGGTACTTGTTGGGTTGGCGTATTTCGAGATTAGGATTTGTCACTCCGATTGTCGGAGAGGTATCTCTGGGCCCTCTCGGTAATGCACATCACTTAAGCCTTGCAAGCATTGCAACTAATGAGTTAGTTGCAGGATGATGTATTAAGGAACGAGTAAAGAGACTTGATGGTAACGATATTGAACTAGTTATTGAGATACCGATGATCGAATCTCGGGCAAGTAACATACCGATGACAAAGGGAACAACGTATGTTCTTATGCGGTCTGACCGATAAAGATCTTGGTAGAATATGTGGGAGCCAATATGAGCATCCAGGTTCTGCTATTGGTTATTGACCGGAGACGTGTCTCGGTCATGTCTACATTGTTCTCGAACCCGTAGGGTCCGCACGCTTAAGGTTTCGATGACAGTTATATTATGAGTTTATGAGTTTTGATGTACCTAAGGAGTTCAGAGTCCCGGATGAGATCGGGGACATGATGAGGAGCCTCAAAATGGTCGAGACGTAAAGGTCGATATATTGGACGACTATATTTGGACATCGGAAAGGTTCCGAGTGATTCGGGTATTTTTCGAAGTACCGGAGAGTTACGGGAATACGTATTGGGCCTTATTGGGCCATACGGGAAAGAAGGAAAAGGGCCTCAAGGGTGGCCGCACCCCTCCCCTTGGTCTGGTCTGAATTGAACTAGGGAAGGGGGGCGCCCCCTTCCTTCCTTCTCCTTTTCCCTTCCTCTTTTCCTATTCCATATGGGAGGTGGAATCCTACTAGGACTAGGGAGTCCTAGTAGGACTCCACACTTGGCGCACCCCCTCCTAGGGCCGGCCTCCTCCTCCCTTGCTCCTTTATATACGGGTGCAGGGGGCACCCCAAAGACACAACAATTGATCATTGATCTCTTAGCCGTGTGCGGTGCCCTCTTCCACCATAATCCTCGATAATATTGTAGCGGTGCTTAGGCGAAGCCCTGCGACGGTAGAACATCAAGATCGTCACCACACCGTCGTGCTGATGGAACTCTTCCCCGACATTCTGCTGGATCGGAGTCCGGGGATCGTCATCGAGCTGAACGTGTGCTAGAACTCGGAGGTGCCGTAGTTTCGGTGCTTGATCGGTCGGGTCGTGAGGATGTACGACTACATCAACCACGTTGTGCTAATGCTTCCACTTTCGGTCTACGAGGGTACGTAGACAACACTCTCCTCTCTCGTTGCTATGCATCACCATGATCTTGCGTGTGCATAGGATTTTTTTTGAAATTACTTCGTTCCCCAACAGTTACTACCGAATCCGGTAGGTCAACCAGAGTGAGATCCACACCAGAGTGGTACAGTAATCCTTTATTGTATGCAATGCAATCACGCTGTAATGCTTTACTTTATTGTATGCAATGCAATCGCGCTGTAATGCTTTACTTTATCACTAAGCGGTAGCGATAGTCGTGGAAGCATAAGATTGGCGAGATGACAATGATGCTACGATGGAGATCAAGGTGTCACGCCGGTGACGATCGTGATCATGACGGTACTTCGGAGATGGAGATCACAAGTACAAGATGATGATGGCCATATCATATCACTTATATTGATTGCAAGTGATGTTTATCTTTTATGCATCTTATCTTGCTTTGATTGACGGTAGCATTATAAGATGATCCCTCACTAAATTATCAAAGTATAAGTGTTCTCCCTGAGTATGCACCATTGCGAAAGTTCTTCGTGCTGAGACACCACATGATGATCGGGTGTGATAGGCTCTACGTTCAAATACAACGGGTGCAAAACAGTTGCACACACGGAATACTCAGGTTAAACTTGATGAGCCTAGCATATAACAGATATGGCATCGGAACACGGAGACCGAAAGGTCGAGCGTGAATCATATAGTAGATATGATCAACATAGTGATGTTCACCATTGAAACTACTCCATCTCACGTGATGATGGGACATGGTTTAGTTGATTTGGATCACGTGATCACTCAGAGGATTAGAGGGATGTCTATCTACGTGGGAGTTCTTAAGTAATATGATTAATTGAACTTTAATTTATCCTGAACTTAGTCCTGGTAGTATTAGCATATCTATGTTGTAGATCAATAGCTCGCGTTTAGCTCCCCAGTTTTATTTTTGATATGTTCCTAGAGAAAACTAAGTTGAAAGATGTTAGTAGCAATGACGCGGATTGGATCTGTGATCTGAGGTTTATCCTCATTACTGCATAGAAGAATTATGTCTTTGATGCACCGCTAGGTGACAAACCTATTGTAGGAGCAGATGCAGATGTTATGAACATTTGGCTAGCTCAATATGATGACTACTTGATAGTTTAGTGCACCATGCTTAAACGGCTTAGAATCGGGACTTCAAAGACGTTTTGAACGTCATGGACCATATGAGATGTTCCAGGAGTTGAAGTTAATATTTCAAGCAAATACCCGAGTTGAGAGATATGAAGTCTCCAACAAGTTCTATAGCTAAAAGATGGAGGAGAATAGCTCAAGCAGTGAGCATGTGCTCAGATTGTCTGGGTACTACAATCGCTTGAATCAAGTGTGAGTTAATCTTCCAGATAAAATAGTGATTGACAGAATTCTCTAGTCACCATCACCAAGTTAGTAGAACTTCGTGATGAACTATGATATGCAAGGGATAAGGGAAATGATTCCCAAGCTCTTTGTAATGCTAAAATCGACGAAGGTAGAAATCAAGAAAAATATCAAGTGTTGATGGTAGACAAGACCACTAGTTTCAAGAAAAGGGCAAAGGGAAGAAGGGGAACTTCAAGAAGAACGGCAAGCAAGTTGTTGCTCAAGTGAAGAAGCCCAAGTCTGGTCCTAAGCCTGATACTAAGTGCTTCTACTGCAAAGGGACTGGTCACTGGAAGCGGAACTGCCCCAAGTATTTGGCGGATAAGAAGGATGGAAAAGTGAACAAAGGTATATTTGATATACAGATTATTGATGTATATTTTACTAGTGTTCGTAGCAACCCCTCGGTATTTTATACTGGTTCAGTTGCTAAGAGTAGTAACTCGAAACGGGAGTTGCAGAATGAACATAGACTAGTTAAGGGTGAAGTGACGATGTGTGTTGGAAGTGGTTTCAAGATTGATATGATCATCATCGCACACTCCCTATACTTTTGGGATTAGTGTTGAACCTAAATAAGTGTTATTTGGTGTTTGTGTTGAGCATGAATATGATTTGATCATGTTTATTGCAATATGGTTATTCATTTAAGTAAGAGAATAAATTGTTGTTCTGTTTACATGAATAAAACCTTATATGGTTACACACCCAATGAAAATGGTTCGTTGGATCTCGATCGTAGTGATACACATATTCATAATATTGAAACCAAAAGATGCAAAGTTAATAATGATGGTGCAATTTATTTGTGGCACTACTATTTAGGTCATATTGGTGTAAAGCGCATGAAGAAAATCCATGCTGATGGGCTTTTGGAATCACTTGATTATGAATCAGTTGATGCTTGCGAACCATGCCTCATGGGCAAGATGACTAAGACTCCCATCTCCGGAACAATGGAGCGAGCAACAGATTTGTTGGAAATCATACATACTGATGTATGTGGTCCGATAAATATTGAGGCTCATGGCAGGTATCATTATTTTCTGATCTTCACAAATGATTTGAGCAGATATGAGTATATCTACTTGCTGAAACACAAGTCTGAAACATTTGAAAAGTTCAAAGAATTTCAGAGTGAAGTGGAGAATCATCGTAACAAAAATAAAAGTTTCTACGATATGATCGCAGAAGTAAAATATTTGAGTTACGAGTTTGGCCTTCAGTTAAAAACAATGTGAAATAGTTTCACTACTCACGCCACATGGAACACCACAGCATAATGGTGTGTCCTAACGTCATAACCGTACTTTATTAGATATGGTGCGATCTATGATGTCTCTTACCGATCTACCACTATCGTTTTGGGGTTATGCATTAGAGACAGCGGCATTCATGTTAAATAGGGCACCATCTAAATCCGCTGAGACGACACCGTATGAACTATGGTTTGGCAAGAAACCTAAGCCGTCGTTTCTTAAAGTTTGAGGTTGCAATGCTTATGTGAAAAAGTTTCAACCTGATAAGCTCTAACCCAAATCGGAGAAGTGCGTCTTCATAGGATACCCAAAAGAAAATGTTGGGTACACCTTCTATCACAGATCCGAAGGCAATATATTCGTTGCTTTGAATGGATCCTTTCTAGAAAAGGAGTTTCTCTCGAAAGAAGTGAGTGGGAGGAAAGTAGAACTTGATGAGGTAACTGTACCTGCTCCCTTATTGGAAAGTAGTTCATCACAGAAATCTGTTCTTGTGACTACTACACCGATTAGTGAGGAAGCTAATGATGATGATCATGTAACTTCAGATCAAGTTACTACTGAACCTCGTAGGTAAACCAGAGTGAGATCCGCACCAGAGTGGTACGGTAATCCTGTTCTGGAGGTCATGTTACTTGACCATGACGAGCCTACGAACTATGAGGAAGCGATGATGAGCCCAGATTCCGCGAAATGGCTTGAGGCCATGAAATCTGAGATGAGATCCATGTATGAGAACAAAGTATGGACTTTGATTGACTTGCCCAATGATCGGCGAGCCATTGAGATTAAATGGATCTTCAAGAGGAAGACGGACGCTGATAGTAGTGTTACTATCTACGAAGCTAGAATTGTCGCAAAAAGGTTTTCGACAAGTTCAAGGTGTTGACTATGATGAGAGTTTCTCACTCGTATCTATGCTTAAGTCTATCCGAATCATGCTAGCAATTGCCGCATTTTATGAAATCTGGCAAATGGATAAACAAAACTGCATTCCTTAATGGATTTATTAAAGAAGAGTTGTATATGATGCAACCAGAAGGTTTTGTCAATCCTAAAGGTACTAACAAAATATGCAAGCTCCAGCGGTCCATCTATGGACTGGTGCAAGCATCTCGGAGTTGGAATATACGCTTTGATAAGTTGATCAAAGCATATAGTTTTATACAGACTTGCGGTGAAGCCTGTATTTACAAGAAAGTGAGTGGGAGCACTACAGCATTTCTGATAAGTATATGTGAAAGACATATTGTTGATCGGAGATAATGTAGAATTATTCTGCAAAGCATAAAGGAATGTTTGAAAGGAGTTTTTCAAAGAAAGACCTCGGTGAAGCTGCTTACATATTGATCATCAAGATCTATAGAGATAGATCAATACGCTTGATAAGTTTTTTCAATGAGTACATACCTTGACAAGATTTTGAAGTAGTTCAAAATGGAACAGTCAAAAAGGAGTTCTTGCCTGTGTTACAAGGTGTGAAGTTGAGTAAGACTCAAAACCCGACAACGGCAGGAGATAGAGAGAGAATGAAAGTCATTCCCTATGCCTCAGCCATAGGTTCTATAAAGTATGCCATGCTGTGTACCAGACCTATTGTATACCTTGCCCTGAGTTTGGCAAAGGAGTACAATAGTGATCTAGGAGTAGATCACTGGACATTGGTCAAAATTATCCATAGTGGAATAAGGATATGTTTCTCGATTATGGAGGTGACAAAAGGTTCGTCGTAAAGGGTTACATCGATGCAAGTTTTGACACTGATCCAGATGACTCTAAGTCTCAATCTGGATACATATTGAAAGTGGGAGCAATTAGCTAGAGTAGCTCCATGCAGAGCATTGTTGACATAGAAATTTGCAAAATACTTACGGATCTGAATGTGGCAGACCCGTTGACTAAACTTCTCTAACAAGCAAAACATGATCACACCTCAGTACTCTTTTGGTGTTAATCACATAGCGATGTGAACTAGATTATTGACTCTAGTAAACCCTTTGGGTGTTGGTCACATGTCGATGTGAACTATGGGTGTTAATCACATGGTGATGTGAACTGTTGATGTTAAATCACATGGCGATGTGAACTAGATTATTGACTCTAGTGCAAGTGGGAGACTGAAGGAAATATGCCCTAGAGGCAATAATAAAGTTATTATTTATTTCCCTATATCATGACAAATGTTTATTATTCATGCTAGAATTGTATTAACCAGAAACATAATACATGTGTTAATACATAGACAAACAGAGTGTCACTAGTATGCCTCTACTTGACTAGCTCATTGATCAAAGATGGTTATGTTTCCTAACCATAGACATGAGTTGTCATTTGATTAATGGAATCACATCATTAGGAGAATGATGTGATTGACTTGACCCATTCCATTAGCATAGAACTTGATCGTTTAGTTTGTTGCTATTGCTTTCTTCATGACTTATACATGTTCCTATGACTATGAGATTATGCAACTCCCGTTTACCGGAGGAACACTTTGTGTGCCACCAAATGTCACAACGTAACTGGGTGATTATAAAGGTGCTTTACAGGTGTCTCCGAAGGTACTTGTTGGGTTGGCATATTTCGAGATTAGGATTTGTCACTCTGATTGTCGGAGAGGTATCTCTGGGCCCTCTCGGTAATGCACATCACTTAAGCCTTGCAAGCATTGCAACTGATGAGTTAGTTGCAGGATGATGTATTACGGAACGAGTAAAGAGACTTGCCGGTAACGATACTGAACTAGGTATTGAGATACCGACGATCGAATCTCGGGCAAGTAACATACCGATGACAAAGGGAACAATGTATGTTGTTATGCGATCTGACCGATAAAGATCTTCGTAGAATATGTGGGAGCCAATATGAGCATCCAGGTTCCGCTATTGGTTATTGACCGGAGACGTGTCTCGATCATGTCTACATTGTTCTCGAACCCGTAGGGTCCGCACGCTTAAGGTTTTGTCACGACCGGTTTTCCGGGTATAAATTTCCAGAAAATGGCCGTTGTGCTCACCAGCCCCAGGATTACTGTTAGCTGATGAGGCACCAACTTGATACAGAAATTCCAAGCAAAAATACAAAATATTTAGTACAAGACCATTCTGCCCTATGAGTACAACAATTGGGTTTCTAGTGCTCGATGGCGGAAGCGGTTTGTGAGTCGTCAGTGTCTATGGGACTCCATTTCCCACAGGAACAGCTGACCAGGATAACTCCTATCTTCGCGAGGCTGCTATCTCCATTGCGTAGGTTTCAGGGCTGTCATCGCAATGCTCCTCTCCAAGCAAACAATCTGGCCAAGACAATAGCCAGGGACAAGCCGGTGAGTACTTTGAATGTACTCGCAAACATTATGAACACTGGGATAATATAATTGATAATCATGCACTGGAAAATTCTATGATCACATCGTCAGTCATAAATAAAACATCTTTTAGGCATGCAAGCAGGTTGTTTATATGCAACATGAATAAGCAATAATGGAGTGGGGAATAAAATGCCGCAGTCGGGCGTCTGGACGACACCACCTAAAGGGCTTATAAGGTAAATAAATAACAAGTAATTCCACAGTCGGGCGTCTTAGCGACACCACATAAAGGGCTTATAAAATAAATAAATAACAAGCAATGCCACAGTCGGGGGTCTCAGCGACACCACATAAAGGGCTTATAAAATAAATAAATAACAAGCAATGCCACAGTCGGGCGTCTCAGCGACACCACATAAAGGGCTTATAAAATAAATAAATAACAATGAATATCCAAGAGGTAGAACCATCCCAGGGATACTCGATAATACAAATGATGCAATGGTTAGTCCATCACAAAAATAGTAATCACGGTCCTCACAAGTCACCAGTCGGTATCCAAGTTTGGTTTAACAATTTCACCTCCGAAGACCGACACTAAGACCAACACTTGACCCATCCGAGACTGTAATCCTTAACCATGGACACGGCTATTCGAATAGGTTTAATCTCTGCAGAGGGTGTACTCTTTACCCACGAGTAACGGATTCCTTTAGTCCATCGGGACTAATTCCATCTATGGCCTTTTAGTTGAAAACACGCCTAACTTGCACACACCAGCTTAACTCATCGGTGTCTGGAATCACCCACAACACTTGTTAAGCAAAACTCTAAGTGGGGAGGCTACAACCTCGCGTAGCATGGGATCAAATTTATATCGCGCGCTCTAAGGGGTGGCCTCCCCTCTCGGTCCCAACCGGAAACACCCATGCCCCCGGACTAGGTGGCCTGCCCACCGGCTACAACCGGTATCTTCCACCATGGCCTCTCTGTACGGTGTGTGCTTGAAAGGGGTTGACGACTTACTGAACCGTACCCTACCTGCGGCAGGGACAAGTGGTAGTACGAGGCAAGTATGGGGGTTACTGGAACAAGACTCGGTCTATGGTCGACTCAGGAGGTTTATAAATTCCCTGCATGACATGTATAACAAATATATTTCAACCAACAAAATCACCACTCAATATACCTTACCATGCCATACCGGACATAACCGTCCCGACGGAGATCG
This sequence comes from Triticum dicoccoides, assembly GCF_002162155.2. Taxonomy (NCBI): domain Eukaryota; kingdom Viridiplantae; phylum Streptophyta; class Magnoliopsida; order Poales; family Poaceae; genus Triticum; species Triticum dicoccoides. The sequence continues at coordinate 454,430,388 of NC_041380.1, forward strand.
GCGATAGGCTCACGCCTACCCAAGGCAGAGGCTTTCCCGGATTTCTTTCCGGCATGCATGCAAGGCACATGAGGATGATTACCATCACAAGTATATTCATTTCCAACGGCAAGGAAATCACTAATATGCATTCATGCAAATGATCATATCACATGAAATAACAAGTTCTCCGATATAAGGTGGTGTTATAAACGTGTCAACTAACACACCAAAAATATTATTCCGGGTTCAGAATGCTTGCCTTCATGGTGTGGAAAGGCAGGGTGCACTCCAAAACTTTTGAAAGCTTCCTTCCCTTCCAAAATCCTATTTTCAAAAATATGCAAATAACACATATTTCAAAAACAGTACAAAAAAGTTGGTTGGAAAATTTTCAAATAAATCTCAAAATAAACTAGAAAGAATTTGAGAGATGTAGGAAAAAGAATCAATTCATTTGGAGTTATATTTAAAAAGTTATAGACAGTCAAAGCTCTGGTCAAAATCTGTTTTTAAAAGAAAATCCAGAAAAGAAAACGCTTCGAATGGAATTACGCTTTCGCACAGAGAAGACGTACTTGAGCCTTTATGCCTCCACTTATCCAGCATGGGCGGCGCGTGTGTCACTGGTAGTGGGCCCGCCTGGCCCACCGGTCAGGTTTGACTGGTCTATCCCTCCCTCCTCTTCCTCTGCCCGAACGAAGGCGAGGCAACGGCGATCGTCGCCGGTGAACAGTGGTTCCCCGTGGGTTCCAGAGGGTCTAGATGGATCCGCGAGACCGAGGGGGTCCTTCCGGTGGTCGCTGGGTAGACGGGGGTGGAAAGAGTCGTCAGCGGTGAGCTTCGCGGCGGAGGGGGCTTCGGGAGCAGAGTGGTTTTGGGGCTACGGTGGTTTCCGAACAAAATCGAGTAGGGGGATGGGTTCACGGGAGGAAGAGAAAGTTTCTGGTGAAGAGAACGGAGAGGGGGAGGCCCTGGTGGTGCCAGAATGGCCGGGGCAGTGGCGGCGGCTGCGGTTGCCAGAGATGGGGAAGGAGACCTCCCCGGGTCGGTTGGCTGCCAAAGAGGGTCCTAGGGAGATGGCTTGGGACTCCTGCGTGCGGATACGAGCTCGGGGCTCCTTAAATAGGCGATTCGAGGCGGTTCCATGGCGGCCGGGGATAAGTTCACCGGCGAACCGACGTTCTGTAGCTTGCAGGGCGACATGGAGGCGACGAGAGCTAGTGGACACGCTTGTGGATGAGCTCGCGCTGTTCCAGGGGCCAGGTGGCGAGCGGGAGGGGCTCGGCAACACCGACATGAGCAGGGGCTGTCGGGCGGCCGTGGCGGCTAGCTCCTGGCCTGCCGGGGACGTGGCGAGGGCTCTTGGCGTGTTGTGGTGAGAAGGGAGCAAGTGGCGTGGCTCTGCAGAGCGGGCCAAAACCAGGGGGCCAGCGTGTCGGCTCGGGCGCGGATCGTGCAATACGCGCGCTCTGGGCGCGTCCAGTGCACGCACGGAAGGTGTTCGATACAATGCCGTGGCATGCTACAGGTCAAAGGTGAGGCTGGCACTTAGTAGACCTAGGTTAGGAGTAACTGGGAGTCTAGTGGACATGTTAGTTTGATCAGAGGTGCAAGGTCATAGTGTAATGACAAATGTCATGTCAAAAATGTTTATGCACTCAAGGTGTTTGATAAAATGCCACAGGCACCTAAGCTGTTCTTGGAGTGGCCAAAATCTCCAGATCAGTGTCTCTTTAGATGAAAGAGAGAGTGGTAAGGTCATTTGGACAAAAGTAGAAACTTGCTAGTGCAAGTTTTACAAAACTTCAATTCTGGACAAGAGATAAATGGCATCATTTCATGAACCAAAAATGATCCAATGGGTGCATGCTCCTGGACTTAGGGGTTTTGTAGGGCTGTCTACAAGTAGAAGAAGGCACAAGGTTACTGGAGCAAAAATAAATAGGGTTGTAGTAGAAATCACAAGGCTGGACCAGAATGAAAATGAGGTTGATTCACTCAAATTTTTCAAATAACATCACTGGGTTTTTGCATAAAGTCGAATCATATGCTACTACCAACATCCCATAATTTTGGTGGAGGCCAGAAAGAAATATTTAAATGGGTTGTAGTGCAAAATTGCACTCTGGACCAGAGAAGAAAAATTGGGTGCAGAGCTCAAAATATTTCATGAATAAAAGATATTTTTGTATAAAAGTGATTTAAAAACATCACATGACATCTCCAAATTTTGGTTGGAATTTTAAGTGAATTTATCAAATGGTTGTGGTTCAAATATGGCCATATAACCTTGAAAAACCATTTTTCAAGAAAATAAAGGTCAAGCAAATTAATTATGTAATTAGTTATACTGATAAAAGAAAAGTTTTTCTTGAGAGGTTAAACAAGTCCAATAACATATTTGAAAGGTTTTCCCTTTAGGGAACAACTCAATGATAATAAGAAAGGAAATGTTTCAAAAAAATCAAAAGGGAGTCCAAAAAATCAAAGTTTTAATTCCTGGCAAAAAATTTAATTTAATAAAACAAGGCCAAATTTTTTTTTGGGGTGTCACAACACCACCCCCCTTAAGAAAAATCTCTTCCTCAAGATTTGTTCAAAGTTGTTTTAAGAAAAACTATACGCAATAAAAATGTGGCCACAGTGAGAGGGCAATAAGTGGTGAAAAACCACAGTGTGGATACTGGTGCTGCGTGGAAAAATCTACGGTTCGGGACAAAAACGTGAGATTTCTACGCTGGATATAAATTTAGAATAACTTCTAAATTTAAATATACGCTGGTCGTACCCGAGAGCACAATGCTCTCTCTGGCCGACAGGTGGACCCGGGGCCTACTGTCAGCCTCTTCTTCTCCCTCTGGTTCTCTCTTCTTCCTCTCTCCCGCGCGCTTTCCCGCGCCTTCTCCACCGGTGACGCCTAGCGCGTAGGGCATCTAGGCCGTACCGCGGTAGTGCGCGGCGTGCTAGCTGCCGGTGCAGCGTGCACTCACCTCGCGGGCTAGCGCGCTGTCGGCACTGCTCGCGGATTCGTCTCCGAACACCGGCGATCGGCGACAAGCGGCGTTGGTGGACTTCGCCCACCGTACACCGAGCTCGAGCTATAAAATGGCCAGGGTGCCCCTCTCTTCTTCCTCACACCTGGCCTCACTTCTCCTCCTCCTTCTTCCTCCATTACTTCTTACAAAAGCTCGGGTTAGGCTCTAATGGCGGAGGTGATGCCGGACTGGTTTGCGATCCTCATATGCGGAGGGCTGGCGACACTGATGGGGCTCTCCATGCTCCTGTGCGCGATGATCCTCGACGATCGTCGCGACGCTGCTGCTCGGGTGTTGGCTCTCCGCGATGGTTGTGATCACGAGGAGTAGATGGGGTGTGCCGGGTGCTAACTATTGTTAGGGGGTGATTAGCTGGATGTAACACCGTTGCAAAGTTTTGCAAACAGTGTATGTGTTCGAATGATTATGGTTGTGAATCTGCTGCCGTGGTGCTGTGTGAAATTAATTAATTCACGCCGTGAGAAGGTGCAGATGTAGCAACTCAGGGAAAAGAAATCTCACTCCAGGATTTTGCGAGGGAAAAACAGTTAATTTAAAGGAGCATAAACCACAACAAAAACTACACACATTAGTAGAAGCCAAATAATTGACTCGTCATACAAACTCAGGGTATCACGCATAAGTCACACACATAAATAAATGTTGCAATAATGAACACCGCAGCGACGTCTAAAATGGAAACGGTAACTGGACGGGGTCCCTAGAAAACATCTCTGGTACTGGGATACACTCCTCTTCTATCGGGGGAAGTGGATTGACCAGTCGATGCATGTGTCTCTCCTGGTCGGGCCTTAGTGCTTTGCCGATGGCAATCTAAGGATTTAAATCTGCGAGGCTCTGGAGATAACCCATCACACGTTGGGTTAAACGCTCTTGAGCGATGACGTACTAGACAAGGTTGGCCAGGACTGGGTCTCTCTCAATTCGTCCACCGGGAAAAGATGTCACTCCTCCGGGTGCTGCACGGCTCGGGAAGTAATAATACCCTCGTTCGCTGGCATAGGGTACCGCGAATCGAAGGCGAGTAAGCGCTTCGTATGCAACAGCTTCTATGGCCATATGTGGGGTTGGCATAGATTTCCCCACGAAGGAGACCTCCGTTGGATCTTGGTTTGAGTTTACGGGAGGGATGTGTACTGCTGCCCAATATCTCGAGGTGGAAGGGGTGATTCTCGATTTGAACAACTCGTACTGGGGTGGCTGGGTAGCGCCCATGGTACTGCAGGTAATATCCCACAATATCTTGACAAAACTACCCTGGGTTGCATCTGGGGTTCTCAGGTAAATGCTGGGGGTCGACATGGCAAGAAATGGTTGTGAGGGTGGTGCACAAGGTGAGAGGTGCTTGGCAAGGTCACGCGGTGGCCTTTTTATAGCACCGGAGCTAGGTCATTTTTACCGTGGTGAATGGTAAAGAAAATTTTCAGCTCTGTTCCAAGGGTCGGGGTCAAGCCACAGATTCACACATTTCACTATAGTGATGTGTTACTGTGGGGGTTGTCGGGGAGGTTTTTGGTAACTGTGTCTGGGATAGAAATCTTATACTGCATACTGGCGTATCCAGGCAAGGCTACTATTAAAACAGAGGCACGACAACAGGCGGCATTTAATTACAAGGCCACACGATTACAAAGCGAGGGTACACTGGGACTCGATACGACTCGGGTGACTTAGTCTACCTCGTTTACATCCAAGCGGGCGTGCCTTGTGGATGTTGAGGCTTCTCCACGGGTCTCGCCGTCGGAATTAGCTGGAGTGGGTTGAGGGGCTGCAGGCTCGGGGTAGCGATGAGGACCATCTCGGGGATTGTTGGCCACAACCCCGTTGGAGTGTGCTCCCAATATGCGATGAAGCACTTCTGGGGTTATCGCAGCACCTTGGCCGATGGCTGGGGCAGGCCTCAGGGACTCGATCGGGTGTCCAAACAGCACGACTGGGTTGTCGGCGTTGGGCTTGTTCTCTTCTCTCGCCGGGGCTCGACGAACCAGCTCTCCACGAGCTGTGATTAGATCAATAATGATTTGATCGCACAGTTCCTCTAGTGCACTTACATAGCGCACTAGGTGCAACAATGCAGGATCCTTCTCGTGATCTCCGTTGGCAACTTGGGGTGGTCTACCATACCCTTCACGTCTGGGGTAGTAGTGGAACGAGCGACAGTTAACTCTGGGCGACAAGTGCCGGAGATGAACTATAGCTTCTCGAGCAGCTAGTTGGATGGCTTGTGGCTCAAAGGAAGTCGTTCTTCCGGTGAACCTGTAGGGGCGTCCGGGTGCTAGACCCCTACCGTAGATGTGTACAGTGGCCCAGAATTGACGGTTCTCACCGCTCATGGGTCCTTGGTACACAACATATTCTGGGGGCTCTTCTAACGCATAGGCACGATGGGTGAGGTTTGCGAGTATGGTCACAAAGCCTCCAAGGTTGGTTGCCGTGGTCTCATTGTGCACGACAGGGCCAGGCATTGTAGCTTGGTTTGGGGTAGAGGCTGTGTTTTGTTGTGTTGGGGCTAGCGTGCCCTTTTATAGAAAAAGGGGACGAAGTCTTCCTTCGCACGCTTGCGAATGAGACATCTTGGGTGCTGGTCACTGGCGCGTGATAGACAAGCTAGGTTGATAGGTTGGGCACCGTCTGCCAAGAGTGTCGGGGTCACTGTGTGGCTATCTTGCACGAGAAGCTTGGCTGGGGTTTGGTTATGGTTTGGTGGGTTGGTTTGCCTAAGTTTATAGACCCGGCTAAGATAGGATTAGCCAATGGTCAGTCTGGCTCTGATACCAAGTCTGTCACGACCGGTTTTCCGGGTATAAATTTCCAGAAAATGGTCGTTGTGCTCACCAGCCCCAGGATTACTGTTAGCTGATGAGGCACCAACTTGATACAGAAATTCCAAGAAAAAATACAAAATATTTAGTACAAGACCATTCTGGCCTGTGAGTACAACAATTGGGTTTCTAGTGGTCGATGGCGGAAGCGGTTTGTGAGTCGTCAGTGTCTATGGGACTCCATTTCCCACAGGAACAGCTGACCAGGATAACTCCTATCTTCGCGAGGCTGCTATCTCCATTGCGTAGGTTCCGGGGCTGTCATCGCAATGCTCCTCTCCAAGCAAACAATTTGGCCAAGACAATAGCCAGGGACAAGCCGGTGAGTACTTTGAATGTACTCGCAAACATTATGAACACTGGGATAATATAATTGATAATCATGCACTGGAAAATTCTATGATCACATCGTCAGTCATAAATAAAACATCTTTTATGCATGCAAGCAGGTTGTTTATATGCAACATGAATAAGCAATAATGGAGTGGGGAATAAAATGCCGCAGTCGGGCGTCTGGACGACACCACCTAAAGGGCTTATAAGGTAAATAAATAACAAGTAATGCCACAGTCGGGCGTCTCAGCGACACCACATAAAGGGCTTATAAAATAAATAAATAACAAGCAATGCCACAGTCGCGCGTCTCAACGACACCACATAAAGGGCTTATAAAATAAATAAATAACAAGCAATGCCACAGTCGGGCGTCTCAGCGACACCACATAAAGGGCTTATAAAATAAATAAATAACAATGAATATCCAGGAGGTAGAACCATGCCAGGGACACTCGATAATACAAATGATGCAACGGTTAGTCCATCACAAAAATAGTAATCACGGTCCTCACAAGTCACTAGTCGGTATCCAAGTTTGGTTTAACAATTTCACCTCCGAAGACCGACACTAAGACCAACACTTGACCCATCCGAGACTGTAATCCTTAACCATGGACACGGCTATTCGAATAGGTTTAATCTCTGCAGAGGGTGTACTCTTTACCCACGAGTAACGGATTCCTTTAGTCCATCGGGACTAATTCCGTCTACGGCCTTTTAGTTGAAAACACGCCTAACTTGCACACACCAGCTTAACTCATCGGTGTTTGGAATCACCCACGACACTTGTTAAGCAAAACTCTAAGTGGGGAGGCTACAACCTCGCGTAGCATGGGATCAAATTTATATCGCGCGCTCTAAGGGGTGGCCTCCCCTCTCGGTCCCAACCGGAAACACCCATGCCCCCGGACCAGGTGGCCTGCCTACCGGCTACAACCGGTATCTTCCACCATGGCCTCTCTATACGGTGTGTGCTTGAAAGGGGTTGACGACTTACTGAACCGTACCCTACCTGCGGCAGGGACAAGTGGTAGTACGAGGCAAGTATGGGGGTTACTGGAACAAGACTCAGTCTACGGTCGATCCAGGAGGTTTATAAATTCCCTGCATGACCTGTATAACAAATATATTTCAACCAACAAAATCACCACTCAATATACCTTACCATGCCATAACGGACATAACCGTCCCGACGGAGACCGGCGATAGGCTCACGCCTACCCAAGGCAGAGGCTTTCCCGGATTTCTTTCCGGCATGCATGCAAGGCACATGAGGATGATTACCATCACAAGTATATTCATTTCCAACAGCAAGGAAATCACTAATATGCATTCATGCAAATGATCATATCACATGAAATAACAAGTTCTCCGATATAAGGTGGTGTTATAAATGTGTCAACTAACACACCAAAAATATTATTCCGGGTTCAGAATGCTTGCCTTCATGGTGTGGAAAGGCAGGGTGCACTCCAAAACTTTTGAAAGCTTCCTTCCCTTCCAAAATCCTATTTTCAAAAATATGCAAATAACACATATTTCAAAAACAGTACAAAAAAGTTGTTTGGAAAATTTTCAAATAAATCTCAAAATAAACTAGACAGAATTTGAGAGATGTAGGAAAAAGAATCAATTCATTTGGAGTTATATTTAAAAAGTTATAGACAGTCAAAGCTCTGGTCAAAATCTGTTTTTAAAAGAAAATCCAGAAAAGAAAATGGTTCGAATGGAATTACGCTTTCGCACAGAGAAGACGTACTTGAGCCTTTACGCCTCCACTTATCCAGCGTGGGCGGCGCGTGTGTCACTGGTAGTGGGCCCTCCTGGCCCACCGATCAGGTTTGACTGGTCTATCCCTCCCTCCTCTTCCTCTGCCCGAACGAAGGCGAGGCAACGGCGATCGTCGCCGGCGAACGGTGGTTCCCCGTGGGTTCCAGAGGGTCTGGATGGATCCGCGAGACCGAGGGGGTCCTTCCGGTGGTCGCTGGGTAGACGGGGGTGGAAAGAGTCGTCAGCGGTGAGCTTCGCGGCGGAGGGGGCTTCGGGAGCAGAGTGGTTTTGGGGCTACGGTGGTTTCCGATCAAAATCGAGTAGGGGGATGGGTTCACGGGAGGAAGAGAAAGTTCCTGGTGAAGAGAACGGAGAGGGGGAGGCCCTGGTGGTGCCAGAATGGCCGGGGCAGTGGCGGCAACTGCGGTTTCCAGAGATGGGGAAGGAGACCTCCCCGGGTCGGTTGGTTGCCAAAGGGGGTCCTAGGGAGATGGCTTGGGACTCCTGCGTGCGGATACGAGCTCGGGGCTCCTTAAATAGGCGATTCGAGGCGGTTCCATGGCGGCCGGGGATAAGTTCACCGGCGAACCGACGTTCTGTAGCTTGCAGGGCGACATGGAGGCGACGAGAGCTAGTGGACACGCTTGTGGATGAGCTCGCGCTGTTCCAGGGGCCAGGTGGCGAGCGGGAGGGGCTCGGCGGCGCCGACATGAGCAGGGGCTGTCGGGCGGCCGTGGCGGCTAGCTCCTGGCCTGCCGGGGACGTGGCGAGGGCTCTTGGCGTGTTGTGGTGAGAAGGGAGCAAGTGGCGTGGCTCTGCAGAGCGGGCCAAAACCAGGGGGCCAGCGTGTCGGCTCGGGCGCGGATCGTGCAATACGCGCGCTCTGGGCGCGTCCAGTGCACGCACGGAAGGTGTTCGATACAATGCCGTGGCATGCTACAGGTCAAAGGTGAGGCTGGCACTTAGTAGACCTAGGTTAGGAGTAACTGGGAGTCTAGTGGACATGTTAGTTTGATCAGAGGTGCAAGGTCACAGTGTAATGACAAATGTCATGTCAAAAATGTTTATGCACTCAAGGTGTTTGATAAAATGCCACAGGCACCTAAGCTGTTCTTGGAGTGGCCAAAATCTCCAGATCAGTGTCTCTTTAGATGAAAGAGAGAGTGGTAAGGTCATTTGGACAAAAGTAGAAACTTGCTAGTGCAAGTTTTACAAAACTTCAATTCTGGACAAGAGATAAATGGCATCATTTCATGAACCAAAGTTGATCCAATGGGTGCATGCTCCTGGACTTAGGGGTTTTGTAGGGCTGTCTACAAGTAGAAGAAGGCACAAGGTTACTGGAGCAAAAATAAATAGGGTTGTAGTAGAAATCACAAGGCTGGACCAGAATGAAAATGAGGTTGATTCACTCAAATTTTTCAAATAACATCACTGGGTTTTTGCATAAAGTCGAATCATATGCTACTACCAACATCCCATAATTTTGGTGGAGGCCAGAAAGAAATATTTAAATGGGTTATAGTGCAAAATTGCACTCTGGACCAGAGAAGAAAAATTGGGTGCAGAGCTCAAAATATTTCATGAATAAAAGATATTTTTGTATAAAAGTGATTTAAAAACATCACATGACATCTCCAAATTTTGGTTGGAATTTTAAGTGAATTTATCAAATGGTTGTGGTTCAAATATGGCCATATAACCTTGAAAAACCATTTTCAAGAAAATAAAGGTCAAGCAAATTAATTATGTAATTAGTTATACTGATAAAAGAAAAGTTTTTCTTGAGAGGTTAAACAAGTCCAATAACATATTTGAAAGGTTTTCCCTTTAGGGAACACCTCAATGATAATAAGAAAGGAAATGTTTCAAAAAAAATCAAAAGGGAGTCCAAAAAAATCAAAGTTTTAATTCCTGACAAAAAATTTAATTTAATAAAACAAGGCCAAATTTTTTTTGGGGGTGTCACAGGTTTCGATGACAATTATATTATGAGTTTTGATGTACCTAAGGAGTTCGGAGTCCCGGATGAGATCGGGGACATGACGAGGAGTCTCGAAATGGTTGAGACGTAAAGATCGATATATTGGATGACTATATTCGGACATCGGAAAGGTTCCGAGTGATTCGGGTATTTTTTGGAGTACCGAAGAGTTACGGGAATACGTATTGGGCCTTATTGGGCCATATGGGAAAGAAGGAAAAGGGCCTCAAGGGTGGCCGCACCCCTCCCCTTGGTCTGGTCCGAATTGGACTAGGGAAGGGGGACGCCCCCTTCCTTCCTTCTCCTTTTCCCTTCCTCTTTCCCTATTCCATATGGGAGGTGGAATCCTACTAGGACTAGGGAGTCCTAGTAGGACTCCACACTTGGCGCACCCCCTCATAGGGCCGGCCTCCTCCTCCCTTGCTCCTTTATATACGGGTGCAAGGGGGCACCCCAAAGACACAACAATTGATCATTGATCTCTTAGCCGTGTGCGGTGCCCCCTTCCACCATAATCCTCGATAATATTGTAGCGGTGCTTAGGCGAAGCCCTGCGACGGTAGAACATCAAGATCGTCACCACGCAGTCGTGCTGACGGAACTCTTCCCCGACATTCTGCTGGATCGGAGTCCGGGGATCGTCATCGAGCTGAACGTGTGCTAGAACTCGGAGGTGCCGTAGTTTCGGTGCTTGATCGGTCGGGCCGTGAGGATGTACGACTACATCAACCACGTTGTTCTAACGCTTCTACTTTCGGTCTATGAGGGTACGTAGACAACACTCTCCTCTCTCATTGCTATGCATCACCATGATCTTGCGTGTGCGTAGGAATTTTTTTGAAATTACTTCGTTCCCCAATAGTTACTACCGAATCCCGTAGGTCAACCAGAGTGAGATCCACACCAGAGTGGTATAGTAATCCTATTCTGGATGTCATGTTACTTGACCATGATGAACCTACGGACTATGAGGAAGCGATGATGAGCCCAGATTCCGCGAAATGGCTTGAGGCCATAAAATATGAGATGGGATCCATGTATGGGAACAAAGTATGGACTTTGATTGACTTGCCCGATGATTGGTGAGTCATTAAAAATAAATGGATCTTTAAGAGGAAGACGGATGCTGATAGTAGTGTTACTATCTACAAAGCTCGAATTGTCGCAAAATGTTTTCGACAAGTTCAAGGTGTTGACCACGATGAGATTTTCTCACTCGTATCGATGCTTAAAAGTCTGTCTGAATCATGTTAGCAGCTGCCGCATTTTATGAAATCTAGCAAATGGATGTCGAAACTGTATTCCTTCATGGATTTCTTCAAAGAAGAGTTGTATATGATGCAACCAGAAGGTTTTGTCGATCCTAAAGGTGCTAACAAAGTGAGGAAGTTCCAACGATCCATGTATGGACTGGTGCAAGCATCTCGGAGTTGGAATATATGCTTTGATGAAGTGATCAAAGCATATGGTTTTATATAGACTTGCGGTGAAGCCTGTATTTACAAGAAAGTGGTGGGAGTGTCGATGTCAAAACCGGCGGATCTCGGGTAGTGGGTCCCAAACTGCGCGTCTAGGCCGGATGGTAACAGGAGGTAGGGAACACGATGTTTTACCCAGGTTCGGGCCCTCTTGATGGAGGTAAAACCCTACGTCCTGCTTGATTAATATTGATGATATGGGTAGTACAAGAGTAGATCTACCACGAGATCAAGGAGGCTAAACCCTAGAAGCTAGCCTATGGTATGATTGTTGTATATGGAGTTGATTGCCTACGGACTACAACCCTTCGGTTTATATAGACATCGGATAGGGTTAGGGTTACACAGAGTCGGTTACAATGGTAGGAGATCTTGAATATCCACATCGCCAAGCTTGCCTTCCACGCCAAGGAAAGTCCCATCCGGACACGGGACGAAGTCTTCAATCTTGTATCTTCATAGTCCAGGAGTCCGGCTGAAGGTATAGTCCGGCTACCCGAACACCCCCTAATCTAGGACTCCCTCAGTAGCCCCTAAACCAGGCTTCAATGACGACGAGTCCGGCGCGCAAATTGTCTTCGGCATTGCAAGGCGGGTTCCTCCTCCAAGTCCTTCATAAAAGATTGTAAACACCAAGAGTAATGTCTGTCTGTGCAAAATAAGCTTCCACATATTGCCATAGAGAGAATAATATTAACACAAATCAAAACTGCTGACGTATTCCGCAGTGTGTCATCACACTACGGCCAAGTCCTTTACTCGAATCGTTTTTACTTTTCCACCTCAGCATGTTTTGCGAGGCGGTTTTACTTGGCACGTCTTGTCAAAGCAGAGATCGTGTACCCCCTTTACGGGATTCTCATCAATACGGACGTGGGTAACCCAACCGCGCCATTTATCACGGCGCTTGGGAGGCAAGCGAGTTTTACTAGGCTGGTGGGGACGCACAACCGCATCCGCCCATATAAGGGGATAAGGACCCACCCTTTTACCTACGCCTTCTTCCTCCTTTGCCTATCCATCTCCTGCGCACTCGAGCTCCAGCGCCCAAGCCCGCACTTCCCACCTCAACCTTCTCCAGCAATGTCCAGAGCGGGAGGCAAGTGGATGGTCTCCTCCGCTACGGAGGGCCAAGTCAAGAAGCTAAGGAAGGTCGGATACCTGTCCAAGGACATCGCGCACCGGCTTCCCGAAAAAGGGCAGCTTCTCCCCACCCCAAGGCCCCATGAGAGGGTAGTATTTCTCCCCCACTTCCTCCGCGGACTGGGTTTTCCACTCCACCCATTTGTCCGGGGGCTCATGTTCTATTACGGCCTGGATTTCCACGATCTGGCCCCGAACTTCATCCTCAACATCTCGGCGTTTATCGTCGTGTGCGAGGCTTTCCTCCGCGTCCGCCCTCATCTCGGCCTCTAGCTCAAGACCTTCAACGTCAAGCCCAAGGTGGTGCGCGGCGGCCAGGCGGAGTGCGGAGGCGCCATGGTGGGCAAGATGGCCAACGTCCTATGGTTCGAGGGCTCTTTTGTGGAGACCCTAAAGGGGTGGCAATCCGGGTGGTTTTACATCACCGAGCCACGCGATCCCAAATGGACCGCAACCCCCGAGTTCCGATCCGGACCCCCCATGCGGCTTATGTCCTGGAAAGAGATGGGCCTGTCGTGGGGTGAGGAAAAAGAGGTGACCAAATTGCAAACATGCATCCAGTCCCTGGTGAACAAGCCAATCTGGCTTGTAAATGTAATCCAGGTTATGCTCGTCCGCCGGATCCTCCCGTGCCAACAACGGGATTTTAATATGTGGGAGTTCGACCCGGCGCAGCACCAAACCCTTAGTAGGCTCTTCGACACAACGTACGAAGATGCCTGGAAGGTGCTATTCAAGGGCGCCGAGGCTCCCGCATTCGCTTTCGAGGACCGCGGATACAGCTCGCAGCGTCACGCTAGCGAGGTAAGCTATCTTCACCTTTTACAGGATGTTAAGCTTTCTTCATAGTTTGACTCTATGCGGGATCTAAACTCCCTTACCTTTGACAGGCTTGGCGGGCGATATCCGGACCGATTAACTGTCCGGCTCCGCTGCCCAAAGACCCAGCCCCAGCTCCACTAGTGAAGCTGCTAGTTCCGGTGCCTTATGTGGTGCCGGAGAAGAAGGCCAAGAAGAAGAAGACCATGGGGACTCGAAAGAGTGCCCGTAACATGGTGGTGTCGGACTCGTCATCCGGCGAGTCCGAGACGCCCTCTTCCCGTGAAAACGAGCACGAGGAAGAAGAAAACTCTCCCCCCCAGCGGAGGGAGGAGAGAAGAGGAAGGCCGCCCCAACGGTGGAGGCCGAGAGGTCTAGGAAAAGGAAGACCCCTCCGCCGGACTACTCCCCCGACGCCGAAGAGGGCGGAGAGGAGTGGCCAAACAGGGCCAAGCGTCCGGCAAAATCGTAAGTTCGGATATCAGAATAACTCATGATGTTCCTTTGTTGCACAGCTTTCCCTGATGTCGAATGTAATTATGCAGTCCGCCCCGGGCCGAATTCGACGAATCGTCGGGCGGCTCCCTGGACTCATCGGACGTGAACTCAGTTCCGCCCGCTGTCTCCCCCCGCACTGCAGACGACGCCGAAGTGGCGTCGCGACAAGCTCCGGGGCAAGAGGAGGTGGTCCCGGAGGAGCCGCAAGGCAACCTCCCGAACTCCAGGAGTGAAGGGGATAAGGCCCCCCAGGGCTCCAAGTCCGGCTTTGTGCCAGACACCGCGCCGGAATCTTCCATAGTTCCGGACCGCGGCAGGCGAACTCCTTCCAAGAGGAGCAAGCCTTCTGAGCCGGCGGCCTCCGTCCAACCGGAGGTGCCGGACAATCTGCTGGGGGTGCTTGACGGCACCTCCATCGACGAGGGGCACCGTACTATTATGAGTACGGTGATCCAGAAGGTTCAGTCCGCCAAGAGCGGACTGACTGAAGCTTGCGCTAGCCTTCTAACAGGCTTCGAGGTAAGTAAAAATATGTAAAAATATTACCGCATAGACAGTAGCCCCTGATGCTCTGTTTGGTGTTCGGAAAGAAAAGTCGAATAGTGGATCTATTAAATTTCGCAGGAGTCTAACAAAAAGAGTCAATGTGTGTATGCAGGCTTCGCTGCTATCCACCGTCGCACTGACTGCGGAGGTGGGTGTCCTGAAGCAGGACCTCGAGTGGACCGAGCAAGAGCTCGGCCTTGCCAAGCGGTAGCTCGAGGAGAAAGAAGGTAAGAAATACCTTACAGAAAAAGTGCCTATAAAAAGGCGTGATTGCAAAAAAATAATAGGATTGTACTGCTTATTGTAGGGGCCACGACTGAGATGGCGACCCTTAAGCAGGCGCTGTCTGAGGCCGAAAAGAAAACGGCCGCGGAGCGCACCGAGCGAGACAGACTTGGGGCTCAGGTCGGCGAGGTGCAGCAAGAGCTTCAGGCTCTCATGATAAAACATGAGAGTTTGGAGCTTGAGTCAAAGGCGCAAGCATCCGAGCTCACGACGGCCCTTGAGACTGCCAAGTCTGCCAAGGCCGAAGCCCAAAAGGCCCTCCAAGAGTTGGAGGAGATGAGGAAGATAGCAGCGGGTAAGGCATTCTTCATGCAAAGCAGAAATATAAAAGTAAACTACTTGTTACTTACCCGAATCCGGAGCTCTCCAGGGGCATTCGCAGATCTTCCCCGCGGCGTATCCGATGCCGCTGCATTCTACCGAGATGAAGAGGGCAGCTCGACGGAGAAGGTGTTCTGGTCTCAGTATTCTGAGGCCGAACACCCTGTGCCTTTGAGCGACCAGCTGAAACAGCTGGTCGAGCTCCACAAGGCGGCCGAACAGGCCATGAAGGGCTTCATAGTTCGGCTGTGGCCCGGAGAGGCCCTGCCTGGGAGCTATTTCGGGCTGGTGCGGCGGCTGGTGGAGGCCTGTCCGAGGCTCGAGGTCATCAAGCGCTCCGTCTGCATCGAAGGTGCCCGTCGGGCCCTTGCCCGTGCAAAGGTGCACTAGGGTAAGCCCGACGGTAAGAAGCTTGTGAAGGACGGGCCGCCGCCGGGGAAGGAGCATCGCAAGCCCGAGAACTACTACAAGGATGTTCTTGTAGGTGCCCGCCTTGTGGCAGATGAATGTACCAAGGATGTGGTTTTTGAATGAACTCACTCATGTTTATCCAGTGCGCTGAAAACTTGTTGATATGCGCTAAGCAATGCTTATTGAATTTAAAATATTACTTTCTGTGCGGCCGTTTATCAAAAAATTGAGAGATGGCCAGTCATCGGCTTCTGTCCCCATGCCACTAGTGCTGGGGTGTTCGGGATAAACCTGAGCGCTCTTTTTCCCATAGTTGGGTCCTTCGAGGGAGGCTCTCAGCACAACGAACCAGGCAATCGGACTATAATGCTTGAACACTCTCACTTAGCCATAGAACTCTATAATTTTAAATTTCGGCGAAGCCCCTAGTTCGGAAGACCGAGTTCAGGGCGCTATCCACGCCTTGGCCGGACAAAGCCAGCTCCTCGCTCGAAGCGGCATAAGTCTTTAGGGACTCGAAAAACCTCTCGAACAGCGACCGGTCTCTCGCCTCATCATGGCAGTCAGTTTTAGCTTTCTCCACTGAGGTGCTTAACCCAGCTGAACCGGGGCACAATCGCAGTGGTTCTCCTAGTGCTACCTTAGCCGATAGAGCGGAACATAAGGCACCAAAACATAGGAGCCGGGCAAACCCAACTATTGACCCAAATCATGTTTCGTAGCCGATGCATATAGTGCTATAAGTTCGGGGTGCCGCACTTGTGAAAGTGTACGGACTTCTCACACCATTATGAGGGGTACTGAAGCCCCTGGCGTGTTTGCCGTACCATGGTGTACGGGTGCAATCATGTCATTTAATAAACATATATGTGAAAAGAGGATAATGCAAAAAATAGACAAAAAGCTAAGCATTGTTTATAGAGAGGCTATTTATCAAAGCCGAACGATACAAATAGTGCGGTAAGCAAAAGGTATTGGACTATTCAGTATGTCCTGACCAGGGGCAGGCCGCAGAATTGTATTTAAAACAGGTATACCGCTCGTAATAGAGACCACCTGGGAGTTCCATAATGCGGCATAGCTTGTCTGCCTCCCTGGATCTTGCATCGTTTGTGCGGCAGTCGAATTGCCGAACAGGTCGTCCGAAGTATGGAGTCCTGAAAGTAAGAAAAAATAAAAAAGAATCCGGCAGCCCCTAGTACGTTTTAAGACGTATTTTGGGCATGCCGTTATTGTGCCCCTTCCCCTGTGCCCATGGTATTTCAAGGGCGTAGTTATGTACGCGAGGTACTGGTTTCGCTATGTTGCGAAAGCTGGGGTTGGGGCCGCATTGCTACGCTTGCTCAGAGTGTGCCAGGCGGTCCTGCTGTGGTTTACTCCGGGTGCGCTTGGCAGTGTCTGGCTTTTTAATGGCCGGACTGGAGAATTGCCTGAGAAGGCTACTTTGTACCTCCGCTGCGAGAGCCGCCGTATGTTCCTCCGTACGGAGGGAGCGTTTGGTGTTTCCATTGACCATAATTACTCCTCGAGGGCCTGGCATCTTGAGCTTGAGATATGCGTAGTGCGGCACCGCATTGAACTTTGCGAATGCGGTTCGTCCGAGCAGGGCGTGATAGCCACTGCGAAACGGGACTATATCGAAGATTAACTCTTCGCTTCGGAAATTGTCCGGGGATCCGAAGACCACGTCAAGTGTTACTGAGCCTGTACAGTTGGCTTCTACACCTGGTATAACGCCTTTAAAGGTCGTTCTTGTGGGCTTAATCCTTGAGGGATCTATGCCCATTTTCTGCACTGTATCCTGATAAAGCAAGTTCAGGCTACTGCCGCCGTCCATGAGGACTCTTGTGAGATGAAATCCGTCGATGATTGGGTCGAGAACCAATGCGGCGAAGCCGCCATGACGGATGCTAGTGGGATGGTCCCTTCGATCAAAAGTGATCGGGCAGGAGGACCATGGGTTGAACTTTGGGGCGTCTGGCTCCATCGCATATACGTCCCGTAGCGCACGCTTCCGCTCCCGCTTGGGAATGTGGGTTGCGTATATCATGTTCACCGTCCGCACTTGTGGGGGAAAGCCCTTCTGTCCATTGTTGTTCGGTGGCTTGGGCTCCTCGTCGTCGCTGTGCAGCCCCTTGTCTCTGTTTTCGGCCCTTAACTTGCCTGCCTGCTTGAACACCCAACAATCCCTGTTAGTGTGATTGGCTGGCCTTTCGGGGGTGCCATGTATCTGGCACAAGTGGTCGAGTATTCGGTCCAAACTGGACGGGCCCTGAGTATTGTTTTTGAATGGCTTTTTCCGCTGACCGGATTTATAGCCTTTGAATCCGGCATTGACTGCCGTGTCTTCATTGATGTCGCTGTTAACGCGGTGTTTTTGCTTATTCCGACGTGTCCTTCCACCTATGTCATTAGTATCCGAATTACCAGGGTTCTTTGATAAGTTGTTACTGCGAGCTAGCCAGCTGTCTTCTCTCACGCAAAAGCGGGTCATGAGTGTCGTGAGGGCTGCCATGGATTTCGGCTTTTCCTGTCCCAGGTGCCGGGCAAGCCACTCGTCGCGGATGTTATGCTTGAAGGCTGCTAGGGCCTCTGCATCCGGACAGTCGACTATCTGGTTTTTCTTTGTTAGGAACCGTGTCCAGAATTGTCTGGCCGATTCCTCTGGCTGCTGAATTATGTGGCTTAAGTCGTCGGCATCCGGCGGTCGCACGTAAGTGCCCTGGAAGTTGTCGAGGAATGCGACTTCCAGGTCCTCCCAAGAACCGATTGAGTCTGCTGGCAAGCTGTTAAGCCAATGCCGGGCCGGTCCTTTAAGTTTGAGCAGGAGGTATTTGATGGCGTGTAGATCATCGCTGTGTGCCATGTGGATGTGAAGGAGATAATCCTCGATCCATACCATCGGATCTGTTGTGCCATCGTATGATTCGATGTTTACGCGTTTGAAACCCTTTGGGATTTTATGATCCATCACTTCATTCGTGAAGCATAGCGGGTGTGCGGCGCCTCTGTATTGGGCTATATCACGACGCAGCTCGGAAGAGCTATGTCTGTTGTGTTCGGCCCGGCCGGATTTGTTGTATCCGGAGTGAAGATCATTGTCACATGCCGTAGGGCGCCTGCGCGATCCGTAGATCGATCTTGTTTGTCTTGCCTTATCCTCCAGCATGTCTTGCAGGTCGGGCGCATTTTCCCGTGCCTTAGTTGAGCGGCGTTGGGGCATGGCTTGGGTGGAGGGCCGAGAGGCCTCTCTGTCGCGGCCGTGAGGTGGCAGGTCTGCCATGTCATGCACTGGTGATGTAGGTGCTTCCTCCTCTGATCGGGGTAGCGGCCTGCGCTTCGGGTAACTCTTGGAGGGGCGTTCGAGTTCATACTCTTCGGCCGCAAGGACTTCAGTCCATCTGTCAGCTAGCAAATCTTGGGCAGCTCTAAGCTGTTGCTGCTTTTTCTTGAGGCTGCTTGCCATGGCTAAAAGCCTGCGTTTAAAACGCTCTTGTTCGGCGGGGTTTGATGGTATGACGAATTCGTCGTCATCGAGGCTTGCCTCGTCTTCAGAGGGAGGCGTATAGTTATCATCCTCGACCTCTCGGTCTGCCGCTCTCTCATGAGGGCTGGCTGTAGGATCTAGAAGTAGATGTGTCTAGAGGGGGGGGTGATTAGACACTTAGTGCTAAAGTTGCAATTTTTAAGCCTTTTCGGTTTAAGTGGAGTTTAGGCACAATTTCAACACACACAATACATATCAAGCAAGCATGCAAAGAGTATATGAGCAGCGGAATGTAAAGCATGCAACTTGCAAGAATGTAAAGGGAAGGGTTTGGAGAGATCAAACGCAATTGGAGACACGGATGTTTTTCCCGTGGTTCGGATAGGTGGTGCTATCCTACATCCACGTTGATGGAGACTTCAACCCACGAAGGGTAACGGTTGCGCGAGTCCACACAGGGCTCCACCTAAGGGCAACGGTTGCGCGAGTCCACACAGGGCTCCACAAACGAAGGGTCCACGAAGAAGCAACCACCCACAAAGGGTCCACGAAGAAGCAACCTTGTCTATCCCACCATGGCCATCGCCCACACAGGACTTGCCTCACTAGCGGTAGATCTTCACGAATTAGGCGATCTCCTTGCCCTTACAAACTCCTTGGTTCAACTCCACAATCTTGTCGGAGGCTCCCAAGTGACACCTAGCCAATCTAGGAGACACCACTCTCCAAGAAGTAACAAATGGTGTGTAGGTAATGAACTCCTTGCTCTTGTGCTCCAAATGATAGTCTCCCCAACACTCAACTCTCTCTCATAGGATTTGGATTTGGTGGAAAGAGGGTTTTAGTGGAAAGCAACTTGGGAAGGCTAGAGATCAAGATTCATATGGTAGGAATGGAATGTCTTGATCTCAACACATGAGTAGGTGGTTCTCTCTCAGAACATATGAGTTGGAATGGTGTGTGTGTTCTGATGGCTCTCTCATCAAATGAGAAGGAGGTGGAGGGGTATATATAGCCTCCACACAAAATCCAACCGTTACACAGTTTCCAATCTCGGTGGGACCGAATCAATAAACTCGGTCGGACCGAATATGTAAACCTAGTGACCGTTAGAGATTTCGGTGGGACCGACTGGATCAACTCGGTGGGACAGATGTGCTAGGGTTAGGGTAAATCCAAAACTCGGTTTGACCGATTACTCAAACTCGGTGGGACCGATTTGGGTAATAAGTGAAACTGAGATTTGGTCAAGCAAACTCGGTGGGACCGATTTCATATCTCGGTGGGACCGAGAATATTGCAATGGGTAACAGAGAGTTTGCAAGCCCATCTCGGTGAGACCGAGATCCCATCGGTGAGACCAAACTGATTAGGGTTTGGCAGTGGCTTATGACAGGTGAAACTCGGTGGCACCGGATAGGAAGAATCGGTAGGACCGAGTTTGGCTTAGAGTTTAGGTCATATGTGGATATGGGAAAGTAGTTGAGGATTTTGGAGCATATCATTAAGCACATGAAGCAAGAGGCTCATTAAGCAACACCTCATCCCTCCTTGATAGTATTGGCTTTTCCTATGGACTCAATGTGATCTTGGATCACTAAAATGTAAAAGTGAAGAGTCTTGAGCTTGAAGCTTTAGCCAATCCCTTGTCCTTAGCATCTTGAAGGAGTTCCCACAACCTTTAGTCCATGCCACTCCATTATTGAACTTATCTGAAACATGCTAGATAGAAGTGTTAGTCCAACAAGAGATATGTTGTCATAAATTATGAAAACCACCTAGGGAGCACTTGTGCTTTCAATCTCCCCCTTTTTGGTAATTGATGGCAACATACATCAAAGCTTTAGATAAAGATATAAAGAACAGCAAGTAAAGCTTTGGAAGAACATGTAGCAAGCATAGGCTCCCCCTACATGTATGCACTCATGTAAATATGAAATATAGAGGCATGTGAGAGCATAAACATGACAGAGTAGGCAATGTGTTACATGTATCTTGGCCATATACATCAGAGCAAAAGATTATCAAGGAAAATACCTTCATGCTCATGAGTCCTTCTTGCAAACAGTATGTACATAAGCAAGAACTCCTCATACTCATGATTTTGATGCATATACTTACCTTGTGGTCTCGAGTTGGCTTAGGATGGAATGAACCTGCACAAACAAGGTTAGATAACACAGGTACGTCCACTAGCCAGAGCAAACAAAAGGAACCACAAGAATACCAAGACTGGGATGACATGTAGAGAGTGAGTACAAGGTACCACATTGGATTCAACATGTCCCCAAGAATAAAGATATGCAATGAATTTGGCTGATTTCTTTTCCCTTAGGTGTCTTGCTCCCCCTGAATCTTACATGGGTTATTGGAGAAGATAGGAAACAGAAAATCAGAGCTGAAGGTTATGAATAGAACTAAATTCAAATGAGTTCATATGAACATGTCTTTCCCCCAAAAAAGACATGTGGCATCTCTCCTCTTGAACATCAAGCATCTGGGATCCTTGAGTATTCTCTCCCCCTTGGAGATTTCTTTCTCCCCCTTAATATATGGGATCCTTGAGTATTCTCTCCCTTGATGTGATCTCTCTCTCCTACAAGCTTTGATGCGATCTCTCTCTCCCCCTTTGACATCAATTTCCAAGAAGGTTTCTCCTGGAATCCGTCGAATAGGTTTGGTCCTTGAGATTCAGTACAAAGCAGGGAATAAAACTGTGATGCTTGTAGTGGACAAGATTCATTGAGTGGAGCTGGATCAGAAGAAATATAGAATATGTGGCAGACTGTTTTTCCTGTTGCAAAACCGGTGGCACCGAGTGGCATATTTCGGTAGTACCGAAGGGATTCGGTTGGACCGAAAATGGAAATTCAGTGAAACCGAGTTCATCACAGAGAAAAACACTTGTCACCTCAGCTCACTAGTTAGGTAAGATCTCACAAAGATTTGCAATGAATTAGCTGAAGGATTTGCAGGGAATTTGATGCAGAAATATGCAGAACAAGATGGGTAAAAGGTTTCTAGATGAAGTTTTTTTTTTTGATTGAAAAATAAAGAAACAAATATGCAAGGGACAAATGCAATAACTCAGAAAGGAGCACAAGAGAACTTCATCTAGAATTGGGCGGTGACATAGTCACCTATGTTAGAGTATATTGACTTAGGAGTCAAGTTAGAACACTTGATCATAGGTCATACTCATCGTTTAAGCTCAAAATGGGGTTACCATTTTTCTTTTAAGCATTTTGTTGTATTCACATCTTGTTGAGTTGCTTTGACTCATGTCTTGGAGTAAAGCTTCTCAAAGATGGAATAACATACCTTGGGTAGTGATGTAGTTCTTGCTCATGTAGTTGAACTTGTGTGGGTGCTCAAGGTTGATGTAGTTCATCAAGAGTTGGGAGCACCACTTGGAGTTTGAGTTCATCTACCTACATGGGTTAGTTCTTGCAAGGAAGAGCACTTGTGTATCCAAAAATGACAATCATGAAGCTTAATATAGAATTTGTCAAAGGATATGTTTGAATGGTTTTGTGCTTCCTTGTCTTCAACCACTATTGTGTAGAGTCTTGGTCTTGTAGAGATTGCTCAAGATGTGAGTGAGTCACAATCTCATGGAATTAGATTCAACCAAGCACCTACATGGGTTAGACAACATGCAAGGTGCAAATATATCCAAGACATAAGATAGTTATCATAAGAGATACATCATGGATTAGTCATAAGCTCATGTTTTGCATGTATCCAATGGAGTGTCTACTCCAAATTCGAAGCATCAATGATGTTCAATTCTCCTCTCAACCTGCAAAACACTTTCTCATCAAGCGGTTTAGTGAATATATCCGCAAATTGCTTATCGGTGCGAACATGCTTAAGATTGATGTCACCCTTAGCAACATGATCTCGAATGAAATGATGACGAACTTCAATATGCTTAGTTCGAGAATGTTGTACAGGATTATGACCAATTTTGATAGCACTTTCATTGTCACAAAGCAGTGGAACATGTTTCACATAAATCCCATAATCTTTAAGAGATTGAGTCATCCAAAGTAATTGAGCGCAACATGAACTAGCGGCAATGTATTCAGCTTCGGCGGTGGATAAGGATACCGTGTTTTGTTTCTTGGAAGACCAAGACACAAGAGATCTACCAAGAAATTGACAAGTACCAGTAGTGGACTTTCTATCAACCTTGTCTCCGGGATAATTTGAGTCGGAATAGCCAACAAGATCAAAAGAAGACCTCTTAGGATACCAAATGCCAAAATTTGGTGTATGGATTAATTATCTCACTATCCTTTTCACAGCCTTAAGATGACAATCTTTAGGAGCAGCTTGATATCGTGCACACATGCATACACTTAGCATAATATCGGGACGTGAAGCACATAGGTATAACAATGAACCAATCATAGAGCGATAAACCTTTTGATCAACTGGTTCACCATCTTTGGTTAAATCATTATGTCCACTAGTAGGCATGGGTGTAGACATACCTTTGCATTCTTGCATATTGAACTTCTTGAATAAGTCCTTGGTGTACTTTGTTTGAGAGACAAATGTACCTTCCTTAGTTTGCTTGATTTGCAAGCCAAGAAAGAATTTGAGTTCACTCATCATAGACATCTCAAACTTCTCTGACATTAGCTTTCCAAACTTTTCACTAAAGAGAGGGTTAGTTGAACCAAATATGATGTCATCAACATAAATTTGGCATAAAAATAGTTCTCCATTAACCCTTTTAGTAAAAAGAGTAGAGTCAATTTTACCAATTTCAAAACCACTTGTAGTAAGGAACTTGGTCAAGCATTTATACCATGCTCTAGGAGCTTGTTTAAGACCATAAAGAGCTTTGTGAAGTTTGTAAACATGATTTGGTTTCTTAGGATTGACAAAGCCGGGAGGTTGTTTGACATAAACTTCCTCCTCTATTTCTCCATTTAAAAAAGCACTCTTAATGTCCATTTGGTACAAGGTGATATTATGGTGATTAGCATAGGCAAGTAAGATGCGAATGGACTCAAGTCTAGCAATGGGAGCATACGTCTCACCATAGTCCATACCTTTGACTTGTGTGTATCCTTGGGCGACGAGACGTGCTTTGTTGTAGACCACTTGTCCATCTTCATCTTGCTTGTTGCGAAACACCCATTTGGTACCGATGATGTTGTGGTTGTTGTCGGGCTTCTCAACCAATGTCCAAACTTGGTTTCTCTCAAAATTATGTAGCTCTTCATGCATAGCGTTTATCCAATCCGGATCTTCCAATGCTTCTTCAACCTTCATTGGTTCAATGCTAGAGATGAATGAATAGTTTTCACAAAAGTTAGCTAAACGAGTTTTTGAGCGAGTGATTCTCCCGGTTTGTATATCATTGAGGATTTGCTCGACGGGATGATCTTTGGCAATTCTTGCTCGAACTCATGAGAGCTTTTGCTTGGGTCTTCGTTGAACATCTTCTTCATCTTGTTCTTCTTCTTGGCCTTCTTCATTGTTCACATCGTCGTTCTCTTGTCGTGGTGGAGAAGGAGGTTGTTGATGTTCGTCTTGACGTATTTCCTCGTTTTCTTCATCTTGATGTGTCCCACTTGTGGATGCTTCCGTGTCGATTCTTGGTTCACCTTGTCGTGAAGTAGAAGCTTCCACTTGGATGGATGAAGTACTCTCCTTCACCTCCGTTGGACGAATTTTGCCAATGGACAAGTCTCGAATTGCTTCTGAAGGGTCTTTGTCTCCTACATCAATTGGCAATTGCTCTACTTGTGAGCCATTAGATTCATCAAACTTCACATCTACCGTCTCTTCAACCTTTCGGGTGAAATTGTTGTAGACACGGTAAGTGTGAGAGTTTGATCCATAACCAAGTAGAAAACCTTCATGAGATTTAGGAGCAAACTTTGAACGATGATGCTTATCAAGAATGTAGCACTTTGAGTCGAATACTCGAAAGTATCCAACTTGGGGTTTGTTACCGGTGAGAAGCTCGTATGCCGTCTTGCCGAGTAGCTTGTGAAGATATAAGCGATTTGTTGCGTGACAAGCTGTCTCGACCACTTCTGCCCAAAAGTGCTTTGGCGTCTTGTATTCATCAAGCATCGTTCTTGCCATTTCGATGAGCGTCCAGTTCTTCCTCTCAACAAATCCATTTTGTTGAGGTGTGTATGTGGCCGAGAACTCGTGTGAAATCCCTTCTTCGTCAAGAAAGGTGTCCACATTTGCGTTCTTGAACTCCGTTCCGTTGTCACTCCGAACCTTCTTGATCTTCACATCAAACTGATTTTGGGCCTTCCTAGCGAAGTTTCTGAAGATCTTCTGGACCTGCGACTTGTCATTAAGAAAGAACACCCACATAAATCTTGAAAAATCATCAACTATAACTAGACCAAAAGAATTTCCACCGAGACTCTTGTAGGCGTTGGGACCAAAAAGATCCATGTGAAGTAGCTCGAGTGGCCTCCTTGTGGTCATGATGTTCTTCATGGGATGTCTTCCTCCAACCTGTTTACCTGCTTGACAAGCACTGCAAAGTCTATCCTTATCAAATATGACATCGTTAACTCCAAGGATATGATTTCCTTTAATAAGCTTGTCAAGGTTTCTCATGCCAACGTGACCTAGTCATCTATGCCACAACCAACCTTTTGAGGATTTAGCAACAAAGCAAGTTTTAGGTTGTGCCTTTTTAGAGAAATCGACAATGTATAGATCACCTCTACGCATACCCGTAAAGACCATTTTATGATTGTCTCGACGAAATACTTGGCAATCTACCTCAGTAAATAGGACATTCAAACCGAAATCAGCAAGTCTAGATACTGAAAGTAAGTTGTAGCCAAGAGATTCAACGAGCATGACATTTTCAATGGAACTATCATGTGAGATGGCCACCTTACCAAGGCCAACCACTTTACCCTTTGAATTATCACCAAAGGTGACATAGTTTCGAGGGCCGTTGTTTTCAGCAAGCTCACGAAACATCTCTTCATCTCCGATCATATGATCAGTACATCCACTATCAAGAACCCATTCCTTTCCTCCTGATTCATATCCCCGAAGATTTTCCATAAGACCAAAATGTCTCATTGCATCATCGAGATCGAAGTCACTATCATCATCATCATAATATTCATGTTCATCATGATCTTGTGACTCATCATTTCCTAGAGAGGGTAATTCATTAGATAAATGATCAAAGTGGTTACTTTTATGAATTCTTATAGCTTTGAATATGATATCATTAATGATTCCAACATCTCCTTTAGCATGCTTAAGATTGGCAAGTTCAAGAAGACATTTACCAAAACTAGGATCACTAGAGTTCATCTTACTCAAGGCAATAGATTTATGGAGAATTTCATCCAAAGTTTTTAAGGAATGATTGGGAAACCGTTCCTCAAGAAATTTCCATATAGTATAGGCGCAATTTTGAGTAGGCAAACTAGCAATCAAATTTTTGGGCAATCCTCTAATGATGAGCTCAATAGTTCTAAGATTGCGAATCATGTCAATATCTTCATCTAGGGTAGGATGCAAGGGATCAATATGGGGTGCACAAGGGTTAGCAATATACTTATTCAAATGATATTGATTGAAGATTACAAGCATCTCATTTTTCCACTCATGAAAATACTTTCCATCAAGAATAGGCACTCTATGTCTAAGACTCCCTAGAGTAGACACATCCATCTTCCTCCAATGGTGATTAAACCAAGGCAATGGAGACCAAAGCTCTGATACCACTTGTAGGATCTAGAAGTAGATGTGTCTAGAGGGGGGGGTGATTAGACACTTAGTGATAAAGTTGCAATTTTTAAGCCTTTTCGGTTTAAGTGGAGTTTAGGCACAATTTCAACACACACAATACATATCAAGCAAGCATGCAAAGAGTATATGAGCAGCGGAATGTAAAGCATGCAACTTGCAAGAATGTAAAGGGAAGGGTTTGGAGAGATCAAACGCAATTGGAGACACGGATGTTTTTCCCGTGGTTCGGATAGGTGGTGCTATCCTACATCCACGTTGATGGAGACTTCAACCCACGAAGGGTAACGGTTGCGCGAGTCCACACAGGGCGCCACCCAAGGGCAACGGTTGCGCGAGTCCACACAGGGCTCCTCCTACGAAGGGTCCATGAAGAAGCAACCACCCACAAAGGGTCCACGAAGAAGCAACCTTGTCTATCCCACCATGGCCATCGCCCACACAGGACTTGCCTCACTAGCGGTAGATCTTCACGAAGTAGGCGATCTCCATGCCCTTACAAACTCCTTGGTTCAACTCCACAATCTTGTCGGAGGCTCCCAAGTGACACCTAGCCAATCTAGGAGACACCACTCTCCAAGAAGTAACAAATGGTGTGTAGGTAATGAACTCCTTGCTCTTGTGCTCCAAATGATAGTCTCCCCAACACTCAACTCTCTCTCATAGGATTTGGATTTGGTGGAAAGAGGGTTTTAGTGGAAAGCAACTTGGGAAGGCTAGAGATCAAGATTCGTATGGTAGGAATGGAATGTCTTGATCTCAACACATGAGTAGGTGGTTCTCTCTCAGAACATATGAGTTGGAATGGTGTGTGTGTTCTGATGGCTCTCTCATCGAATGAGAAGGAGGTGGAGGGGTATATATAGCCTCCACACAAAATCCAACCGTTACACAGTTTTCCAATCTCGGTGGGACCGAATCAATAAACTCGGTCGGACCGAAAATGTAAACCTACTGACCGTTAGTGATTTCGGTGGGACCGACTGGATCGACTCGGTGGGACCGATGTGCTAGGGTTAGGGTAAATCCAAAACTCGGTTTGACCGATTACTCAAACTCAGTGGGACCGATTTGGGTAATAAGTGAAACTGAGATTTGGTCAAGCAAACTCGATGGGACCGATTTCATATCTCGGTGGGACCGAGAATATTGCAATGGGTAACAGAGAGTTTGCAAGCCCATCTCGGTGAGACCGAGATCCCATCGGTGAGACCGAACTGATTAGGGTTTGGTAGTGGCTTATGACAGGTGAAACTCGGTGGCGCCGGATAGGAAGAATCGGTAGGACCGAGTTTGGCTTAGGATTTAGGTCATATGTGGATATGGGAAAGTAGTTGAGGATTTTGGAGCATGTCATTAAGCACATGAAGCAAGAGGCTCATTAAGCAAGACCTCATCCCTCCTTGATAGTATTGGCTTTTCCTATGGACTCAATGTGATCTTGGATCACTAAAATGTAAAAGTGAAGAGTCTTGAGCTTGAAGCTTTAGCCAATCCCTTGTCCTTAGCATCTTGAAGGATTTCCTACAACCTTTAGTCCATGCCACTCCATTGTTGAACTTATCTGAAACATGCTAGATAGAAGTGTTAGTCCAACAAGAGATATGTTGTCATCAATTATCAAAACCACCTAGGGAGCACTTGTGCTTTCACTGGCTTCTCCATCTTCCTGTGCCGAATCTTGCTGAGGTGGGTGTTCTTCGGCGCTATCCGGGGTAGTATTATCTCCTGTGCCGGAATCACCGTTTTTGCTTTGGCAGGATTTAGAGCGGCGCCACTGACGCTAGCGCTTTGGCTATTTCTTGGGGGCGTCATCCCCTACTGTTCCATCGCCATCTCCATCTTTTGGAGTATCCACCATATATATGTCATATGACGAGGTGGCCTTCCAGCGCCCTACAGGTGCTGGTTCCTGTTCGTCTCCTACATCGTCGTCCATGCCGTCGATATCTTCGGAGCTGAAGTCAAGCATGTCGGTTAGATCGTCGACAGTGGCTACAAAGTGGGTGGTGGGTGGGCTTTGAATTTCCTCATCGTCTGTATCCCACCTTCCCTGATCATAGTCCGGCCAGGGCTCTCCTGATAAAGAGAGAGACTTAAGAGAATTCAGGATGTCGCCAAAAGGCGAGTGCTGAAAGATGTCTGCGGCGGTGAACTCCATTATCGGCGCCCAATCGGATTCGATTGGCAGGGGCGCAGGGGGTTCGGAGTCCGGATCCTCGGAGTCACGGGTTGTGCAGAGTGCGGGGCTAGCGTTCGGCTCGATCGCTTTTGGGATCGCAGCCCCCGAGGTGACGTCCAACCGCTCATCCTCGATTGGCGCAATAGGCTCCGAGTTAGGGGTCGGAACCGATGCGTGTGCGGCCTCCAGGACACTGTCCGGGGGCAGAGCTAGATCATGCCTCTCGAGATAGTGCGGCGCGCTTGGCCGTGGCTCAAGTCCATCGAAGATCAAGTCTCCGCGGATGTCAGCCGTGTAGTTTAAGCTTCCAAACCTGACTTGATGGCCAGGGGCGTAGCTTTCGATCTGCTCCAGGTGGCCGAGCGAATTGGCCAGCAGAGCGAAGCCGCCGAAGACGAAGATCTGTCTGGGGAGCAAAGTCTCACCCTGGACCGCATCGTTGTTGATGATCAAAGGAGCCATCGGGCCTAAAGGCGACGACACAGAGGAACTCTCAATGAAAGCACCAATGTTGGTGTCAAAACCGGCGGATCTCGGGTAGTGGGTCCCGAACTGTGCGTCTAGGCCGGATGGTAACAGGAGGCAGGGAACACGATGTTTTACCCAGGTTCGGGCCCTCTTGATGGAGGTAAAACCCTACGTCCTGCTTGATTAATATTGATGATATGGGTAGTACAAGAGTAGATCTACCACGAGATCAAGGAGGCTAAACCCTAGAAGCTAGCCTATGGTATGATTGTTGTATATGGAGTTGATTGCCTATGGACTACAACCCTCCGGTTTATATAGACACCGGATAGGGTTAGGGTTACACAGAGTCGGTTACAATGGTAGGAGATCTTGAATATCCGCATCGCCAAGCTTGCCTTCCACGCCAAGGAAAGTCCCATCCGGACACGGGACGAAGTCTTCAATCTTGTATCTTCATAGTCCAGGAGTCCGGCTGAAGGTATAGTCCGGCTACCCAAACACCCCCTAATCCAGGACTCCCTCAGGGAGCACTACATCATTTCTGATAAGTATATGTGAATGACATATTGTTGATCAGAAATAATGTAGAATTTTTTGGAAAGCATAAAGAAGTATTTGAAAAGAGTTTTTCAAAGAAAGACCTCGATGAAGCTACTTACACATCGAGTATCAAGATCTATAGAGATAGATCAAGACGCTTGATAATTTTTGTCAATGAGTACATACCTTGACATGATTTTGAAGTAGTTCAAAATGGAACAGTCAAAGAAGGAGTTCTTGCCTGTGTTGCAAGGTGTAAAGTTGAGTAAAGACTCAAAACCTGACCACAGCAGAAAATAGAAAGAGAATGAAAAGTCATTCCCTATGCCTCAGTCATAAGTTCTATAAAGTATGCTATGCTGTTTACCAGTCCTATTGTATACCTTAGCATCTCTCTGGCAAGGGAGTACAATAGTGATCTAGGAGTAGATCACTAGACAGCGGTCAAAATTATCCTTAGAGGACTAAGGAAATATTTCTCGGTTATGGAGGTGATAAAAAGAGTTTGTCATAAAGAGTTACGTCGATGCAAGCTTTTTACATCGATATAGATGACTCTAAGTCTAGATCTGGATACATATTGAAAGTGGGAGCAATTAGCTAGAGTAGCTCCGTGCAGAGCATTGTAGACATAGAAATTTGCAAAATACATACAGATCTGAATGTTGCAGACCCGTAGGCTAAACTTCTCTCACAAGCAAAACATGATCACTCTTTGGGTGTTAATCACATAGCGATGTGAACTATATTATTGACTCTAGTAAACCTTTTGGGTATTAGTCACATGGAGATGTGAACTAATCACATAAAGATGTGAACTAGATTATTGACTCTAGTGCAAGTGGGAGACTGAAGGAAATATGCCCTAGAGGCAATAATAAAGTTATTATTTATTTCCTTATATCATGATAAATGTTTATTATTCATGCTAGAATTGTATTAACCGGAAACTTAGTACATGTGTGAATACATAGACAAACAAAGTGTCACTAGTATGCCTCTACTTGACTAGCTCGTTGAATCAAAGATGGTTAAGTTTCCTAGCCATAGACATGAATTGTCATTTGATTAATGGGATCACATCATTAGAGAATGATGTGATTGACTTGACCCATTCCGTTAGCTTAGCATGATGATCGTTTAGTTTGTTGCTACTGCTTTCTTCATGACTTATACATGTTCCTCTGACTATGAGATTATGCAACTCCCGAATACCGGAGGAACATTTTGTGTGCTACCAAACATCACAACATAACTGAGTGATTATAAAGGTGCTCTACAGGTGTCTCTGATGGTACTTGTTCAGTTGGCATAGATCGAGATTAGGATTTGTCACTCCGATTGTCGGAGAGGTATTTCTGGGCCCTTTCGGTAATGCACATCACTATAAACCTTGCAAGAAACGCAACTAATGAGTTAGTTGCGGGATGATGCATTACGGAATCGAGTAAAGAGACTTGCCGGTAACGAGATTGAACTAGGTATTGAGGTACCGACGATCGAATCTCGGGCAAGTAACATACTGATGACAAAGGGAACAACGTATGTTGTTATGCGGTTTGACCGATAAAGATATTTGTAGAATATGTAGAAGCCAATATGAGCATCCAGGTTCCACTATTGGTTATTGACCAGAGACGTGTCTCGGTCATGTCTACATAGTTCTCAAACCCATAGGGTTCGCGCGCTTAACGTTCGGTGATGATTGGTATTATGAGTTTATGTGATTTGATGTACCGAAGGTAGTTCGGAAATCTGGATGAGATCGGGGACATGACAAGGAGTCTCGAAATGGTTGAGACGTAAAGATCGATATATTGAACGACTATATTCGAACATCGGAAAGGTTCCGAGTGATTCGGGTAATTTTTGGAGTACCAGGGAGTTACGGGAATACGGGGAAGAAGTATTGGGCCTGATGGGCCAAGTGGTGGAAGAGAGGAGGCAGGGCGCGCGGCCCCCCTAGCCCAAA
Organism: Triticum dicoccoides; assembly: GCF_002162155.2. Classification (NCBI taxonomy): domain Eukaryota; kingdom Viridiplantae; phylum Streptophyta; class Magnoliopsida; order Poales; family Poaceae; genus Triticum; species Triticum dicoccoides. The sequence continues at coordinate 454,462,255 of NC_041380.1, forward strand.
CCGAATTGGACTAGGGGGCCGGCCCCCCCTTTCCTCCTTTCCTCCCTCTCCTTCCTTCTCCCCTTCCCCCTTCCTTTCCTCCTTCTAGTAGGAGTAGGACCCTTTCCTACTACTAGGAGGAGGACTCCTCCTCCTGGCGCACCCTAGGAGGGCTGGTCGGCCTCCCACTTGCTCCTTTATATATGGGGGAGGGGGACACCCTAGAACACACAAGTTGATCATTGATCCCGTAGCCATGTGCGGTGCCCCCCTCGACCATAATCCACCTCGATCATATCGTAGCGGTGCTTAGGCGAAGCCCTGCGTCGGTAGCAACATCATCACCGTCATAACGCCGTCGTGCTAACGCAACTCTCCCGTGAAGCTCTGCTGGACCGGAGTTCATGGGACGTCATCGAGCTGAACGTGTGCTGAACTCGGAGGTGCCGTGCATTCGGTACTTGGATCGTTCAGATCATGAAGACGTTCGACTACATCAACCGCGTTCTCATAACGCTTCCGCTTACGGTCTACGAGGGTATGTAGATGACACTCTCCCCTCTCGTTTCTATGCATCACCATGATCTTGCGTGTGCGTAGGATTTTTTTTGAAATTACTACGTTCCCCAACATTTGGATCCATATATCAATCGTCTAAAGCTTGACCATGGATGGTTTTGTGATTCCATCATACGACGCAAGAATCACCGCATCCCCTCGAAAGTTCCAAGGGCCATCTTGCATCACCCTCTCCCAATCACCCAAACATGAGAATTGGATAGTATAGAGATTATCCTCAAGAGGCTTGAATTTCACCTCCTGTGCTATGTCCCATGCTGATCTCATGTTTTTGAAGGACCATATCTGACTATAACTCTTGTTGGTATTAACCCTAGCCAATGTGATCCACACAGCTCCACTGGCGGGTCCTCATCCTCGTCAAAAACAACATCATCCAGATCTTCTTCCTTCAACCCTAGCTCTGCCATCATCCGTTCCACCTCGCTGACTCCTCCAGAGCCTGAAGCTCCATCAGACGCCATGTACATCTCTTACCCGAAAAGATTAATAGATCGGGTGTTTTCCAAGGAACCCTAGACTCCGTCGCCGCCAGAGGACAGATTGCCCCATCGCTCCTAGTCACCAGGATAAGATGGTAGGGAAGCAAAAGCGCTACTCGACGACGGTGACAAGATCGCCTCGTGAGAAAGAGGAAACCCTAGCGAGAGGGAAAGTCATAGAGAGTGGAATCGGTCAGGGCAAATGCGTCGTGCGAGGCAGGCTGGGCGGACCATGGACGCGGCCGTTTTTCTGTGGGCCTAGCCCAAGTAGTCGTGTTGTATCCGGCCCAAACAAAGATACTTTACTTAGAAGGGCTTTGTGTATGAACCCAAACCAGAAGGCCGAAACATCTGGGCTCCATAGAAAAGGAATAGAAGCCGGAGACCAAAACATTTTGGATTCTGATGCTGGAGTCCTAAGCGGGAACCAAGAAAGACCCAACCCAACCTATATTTAGCAATTACTGGTTCTTCCGTAATATGCGCTCTGCGTGGGACTTGGCAAGGCCAGTAAAGATCAAAACCCTAGAGGAGAACCTGTTCATCATGCAGTTCGATTGCCTTGGTGATTGGGAGAAAGTCACCCAGGGAGGCCCTTGGCACTTTCGAGGTAACCCAGGGATTATTGCCCCGTATGATGGCTACTCAAAAACATCCTCCATCGAGCTATTTATGTTTGAGATCTGGGCAAGGATCATCGATCTGCCGCCGACCTACCATGGAAAAGTGAAAGCACTAGCCTCTAAGTTTGGAGAGTTTGTGGAAGCTGAACCCTCATCTTTTGACTTCGAGGGGAATTTTTATAGAGTGAGAGTTAGGTTGGATGTCCGCAAACCTCTAAAGAAAGCTACGTCCATTGTTAGAGGTGGACAGTGAGAAATATTTGCTGTGAGGTATCAGCGCCTCCCGGATTGGTGCCAAGTCTACGGTATGATGGGGCACGAGTTCAAGGAGCATGGTGACGGGGTTCACTCTCCATCTGCACTGGTTTTCAAGAACTTGCGAGCGCCAGCAACAACCAGCTGGGGGACTCGAAGACGCCGTGGTAAGAAGTCCGGATCCTCTGGAGGAGAACCAAGGTATGACGAGAATGATGAGGACTGGGAGGCACAGAAACGTGGGGATGACGAGGCTATGGAGGACCTGGATCATGGCAGGAAGAGGTCCTCTGATGACGTGCTAGATCCCAAGGGGGGACCATTGGCTGCAGGTATGGAGCTAGTTCCAGTCAGAAGGGAAGCGGCGGGAGCAGCTATGGTTCCTGTTAGCCCGCCTCCTAAACAGGACCCAAAACGGGTGAAGGTGGTGACCGCAGAGAAGAACACAAACCTTGCTGCATTAAAGAGCAAGAATGAAGGGACGAAGTGTGATGCTAGATCGACGGCCTCCCCGGTGGAGGACTGCCGGACGCAATGAGTCTGATCAGCTGGAACTGTCGTGGGATTGGCAACGCCCCGACAGTTCAAGAGCTCCGCGAGATCGCGACAAAGTTTGCCCCTAAAGTTTTTTGCATAGTAGAAACACAAATCAGTGGAGAGAGGGCTGAAAATCTAGCAAGTGCTTTAGGTTATGAATTTTCTTTTGCTATTGATGCCACCAGTAGGAGTGGTGGCTTAGCTTTGTTTTGGAATAATGAAATAAAGATCGAGCATTTGGGTTATTCTTAGTATCATATAGATGTTAAAATTTCTGAATTGGGGGGGTACCCCATGGAGGCTCTCGTGTTTCTATGGCGAAGCCCAAACCCACCTTCGTCACAGAACTTGGGACACAATGAGGAATTTGGCATTGTTACACGATATGCCATGGGTTTGCATGGGAGATTTCAATGAGGTCTTGAGATATGATGAGCATGATGGTATAGGCCAGAGAAGCCAAACCCAGATAACTGGTTTTCGAGATGCGGTTGATGCATGCGGCCTAGTAGACCTGGGCTACCAAGGAAGGAGCTGGACTTTTGAGAAGAAGGTGTCCGGGGGATCTTTCACTAGGGTGAGACTTGACAGAGCTTTGGGCTCGGTTGAATGGTGCGAGCTATTCCCACTAGCCGCAGTTGAGCACTTAACAATGGCTATGTCTGATCACTCACCAATCTTACTAAAGCTGAATCCACGCGAAACAACCAAGACACCAAAGCTATTTCTCTATGAGACAATGTGGGATACTCATGCAGACCTGATCCCGATCGTGCAATCTGCATGGGAGGCGAGTGGTCAATATCTAACGGCGAGCGATGTGCGAGCAAAACTAACGTCACTTGCTGAAAACCTTGGTGACTGGAGTAAAGCTACTTTTGGCAGTGTTCGTGCGGAGATACGAACCTTGAAGCGTCAACTAGACAGATTAAGGAGTGACCATGCAAGGGCCGGGCCAAGTCATGTTGAACTCAAGGTTAATGACCGTTTGATTGAGCTTTACATGCGGGAGGAGATGATGTGGAGGCAAAGATCACGGGTCGAGTGGCTCTCGGCTGGCGACCACAATACACATTTTTTTCACCTACGTGCATCAATGCGGCGCAGAAAAAACTTGATAAAGGCCTTGCAAAAACCTGATGGTCAGCTGTCAGATGACTTAATAGAAATGCAACAGTTAGCGCTGGAGTTTTATAAGACTCTCTGCACCTCTGAGGGAGTACAGGGGGTGGAGGATGTATTGTAGCATGTACTAGCAAAGGTAACGCCTGCAATGAACGAGATCTTGATGGCACCATATAGGGCAGATGAGGTAAAGAAGGCGCTCTTCCAAATGTTCCCAACCAAAGCCCCCGGGCCTGATGGATTTCTAGCAAACTTTTTTCAGCGGCACTGGGACATTTGCGGTGAGGCTGTTACGAAATCTGTTCTGGCTATTGTTCGGGGAGAGGAAGACCCATCATGCCTTAATGATACGTTGCTGGTACTAATTCCGAAGGTATCCAACCCTACCTTATTGTCGCAGTTTCGCCCTATAAGTTTATGCAATGTTTTCTACAAGATAGCCTCGAAGGTACTTGCTAACCGCCTAAAGGAGATCTTACTGGACATCATATCTGAGGAGCAGTCAGCGTTCGTACCAGGGAGGCTTATCACGGACAATATAATCTCAGCTTATGAATGTTTACACTTCATGAAGAGAAATAAGTCTAAACATAATACTCACTATGCCCTGAAGCTTGACATGATGGAAGGATACGAAAGGGTGGAATGGACCTATCTAGAAGCAATTATGAGGAAACTGGGGTTTGCCGCACCATGGGTTACTATTATTATGAAGATGGTGAGTACAATTTATTTCTCTATTATGTTCAATGGAAACAAATTGGAGGAGTTTAAACCCACACGTGGTATTCGTCAGGGAGATCCCATCTCTCCATACCTTTTCTTGTTGGCAGCAGAGGGCCTTTCGTGCCTTTTAAATTCTCAGAATCAGTCATCCCAACTCGGCGGCATTAAGGTGGCATCATCGGCTCCGCCGATGAACCATCTTTTATTCGCGGATGACAGCCTGCTGTTTTTCAGGGCAAGCGTTGATGGAGCAGAGGATGTGTCACACCTTTTGGATACTTATTGTATGGCTTCGGGACAGAGAATAAACAGAGAAAAATCCTCAATATTCTTTAGCAAGGGGTGCCCACAAATTGTGAGAGATGCTGTGAAGGGCTGTTTGCAAGTTCCTAATGAATCTTTAAGTGATAAATATTTGGGAATGCCTACCGATGTGGGACACTCAAAGAAGGGAACTTTTAAGCACCTCAGTGACCGGGTCTGGGACAAGGTGAAAGGATGGATGGGCAAATGTTTGTCTATCGGTGGCAAGGGAGTTCTTATAAAATGAGTAGCTCAAGCGATCCTAGTTTACTCTATGTCTTGCTTTAAGCTACTCCTAGGTTTATGTGATCATATCAACTCCCTCATTAGAAAGTTTTGGTGGGGCTGCAAACAAGGTAAAAGGAAACCTGCCTGGGTATCCTGGGAAATTATGACAAGGCCAAAGTACCTTGGAGGCCTTGGTTTCAGAGATCTAGAGCTTTTTAACCTTGCACTTCTAGCATGTCAGGCGTGGCGGATTCTGCAAGAACCGTTCTCTTTGAGTGCCCGTATCTTAAAGGCATCCTACTTTCCGGATACTCCGTTCCTTCATGCGGAGCTGGGCACTCGCCCATCTTAGATTTGGCGGGCGATTTTGGAAGGGAGAGATATTATGAAACAAGGAATCATAAGGCGCATCGGCAATGGCCAAACGACTCATATCTGGGATGACAATTGGATACCTAAGGAAGCGTCACTACGGCCCATAGTCTCACGAGTTATTGACCCACCAACTTTGGTGTCTGAACTCTTGCTCCCAGCGATGGCGACATGGAATGAACCTCTGATCCGAGCTACTTTCCTACCGATCGATGCTGAATCTATTCTGATGCTTCCAGTGTGCACAAGGAATGTCAACGACTTCTGGGCTTGGCACCCAGATAGTAAAGGACGTTTCACTGTTAGTTCAGCATATAAGTTTCTGATAACAACAAAAATCCAGTGTGAGAACTGGCTGGAAGGACGGGGTGGCTCCTCTAGTGGGGAACGGGAAGAGAAATCCTGGACATCACTCTAGAATCTGAAGATCCCCTATAAGGTCAAAGTGTTTGTTTGGAGGCTGGCACATCATTCTCTGCCGACCACGGATGTCCTTAAGCGCTATAATATGTCAACTCGAGATGCTTGCCCGCTCTGTTGCTGCGAGGATTCATGGCGCCATGCCTTAATTTCTTGCACTATGGCGAGATGCACCTGGGCGCTCACCGACGAGTCACTTGTCGAGAGCATGGCTGAGATCACAGAAGCTAGCACAAGGAGTTGGTTAATTGAGATGCATGATAGGCTGGACCAAAAGAGTTTCGCTCGGATGGTGGTAACACTCTGGTCCATATGGTATGCTAGGAGGAAAGCTATACATGAAGCCATTTTCCAGAGCCCACACCACATCTTTTCTTTTGTCAACTCTTATCTCAATGAGCTGGAGTAGCTACCGCTGATGGTGACTAGAGGTTCGCCAGTAGTGCCAACCACGCCTGCTCAAAAGACTTGGCTACCACCCCCGGGCAACTCGATGAAGATCAATGTTGACGGGGCTATGGAACGACACAAGCGAGGTGGAGTAGTGGCAGCAGTTTCCGAGAGCATACTGGGGCGTACTTGGGATCGTCAGCCATGGTGTACTAGGGTGTCACTGATCCTGTGATGCTAGAAACTTTTGCATGCAGGGAAGGCCTGGCCTTAGCTGATGATCTGAACATTCAAACCTTGCTGCTGGCGTCGGACTGCAAGGGTGTCGTAAATGATATTAATTCTGGCACGGGAGGACACCACTCGGCGATTATCCATGAGATACAAGAGCGTAGAGACAATTTCTTTTTATGTAATTTTGTGCACGAGTCTAGGAATCATAACTTTGAGGCTCATAACCTCGCCAAAATGGCTTGTAAGCTAGATTTAGGACAACATGTTTGGCTGGGCAGTCCCCATGACTCAAGTCGTGTACCTATGAACATCAATATTCAATAAAGTGGCGAGGTTCCCTAAAAAAAACCCTATATTTACGTCAGAAGTGCGCTCCGTAGCAGGCAATCGTGATTCAGCGACGGGCTCCTGATTATTGTCAGACGAGGGGAGGATCTGAAGAAGGCGATGGCGGCGCTCTGATACGCGGAGAGGACGCTATTTGGCCGCGCACTCAGGTAAACGCGGTCGGCGGCCATCTCATCGGCTCTACAGCAGGCGCAACGCCGGCTCTTGCCAAGGTTCATCCACACCGAGGTATGACAACCAAAAATCACACCTTCTATCCATTTCCAGTTAGGTTTTGTATCTCATCTGACTGTCATGCAGGCGCTATTTCCGAGGATTAAAAATACACAATGGATTTCTTGACTTTGGCTTGGTTTCAGCACTTGCATATATGGTCGTAAGTAGTCACTATGACAAGGAGTCTGATTTGAAACTAGAAACGCCCATGATGGAGAAGGAAGATCAGTGAAGAGAGTCACATTCGAAACTAGAAAGGGCCATGGTGGAGAAGGAAGATCAGTGGAGGGAGTCACATTCGAAACTAGAAAGGGCCACGGTGGAGAAGGAAGATCAATGAAGATAGCCAGATATGGCGGATAACATAACAAAAGACGGCACACTATCACAATGGCTTGAACCCTTGAACCCTTTGTAGAACTTTGTGGCTTTTCTCTGTTTGGCACCCTTTGTGAGTTTGTTCCGGTACCAAGTAAAAATGGATGTTATCTCAGTCGTGGTGTCTCCTTGTTGTACGTTTGTTCACGAATGCAGAACTAATTTTTTTTTTCTCGAGGGAAAGACCATCATGGCTAGCTTTATTAAACTCAAATCACAGCTACATCGGGTGAATCAAACCAAACCTAAGGCAGGTTTTTACGACCCCAGCTAGCTAGCACATGCGCTACTCACTGTTGTCCTCAAAGGCACGGTCGAAGCCCTTGACCGTCAGTGCTTGGTCGTCCTCGAACGGGGGCAACGTGGGGGGGCAGCTACACCTAGAAGTGTTAGAGCATCTCCAGCCGTTCGCCCCTCGAGGACGCATAAAAATCGCTCCTTGGGGGCGAGCCGGCAGTACAATCGGCACTAGGGGCGGTTTTGCGCCCAGTCGTCGCCCCCAGGCGTTGATATTGGCTCACTTTTCAGCCCTATTTCGGTGAATAAAGGGTCCATATGGACGACAATAGGCCCATATTCGGCGTGGTTCGCCATTGTTCGGCGTTCAATTATCCACATAATTTTTTTATCACATATTTCATCACAGAAATATCAAATACTTCAACAAAATAGTACAACAACAAATAGTTCAATACAAATTATATAGTTCAACAAATAAAACTCATATTTCATCACACGTCGCGCCCGGCGTCGCCTTTGAGCCTCCATAGGTGCTCTATCAGATCTTGCTGCAGTTGATGATGCACATGTGGGTCTCGAATCTCATGACGCATACTGAGATAGGCAGTCCAGGTTGCCGGTAGCTGGTGATCAACTTCGGCTAGAGGACCCTGCCTGTAGTATGGTTCAATGTCAAACACTGGGTCTTCTTGCTCGCTCTCGATGATCATGTTGTGCAAGATGACACAACAAGTCATAATCTCCCACATTTGATCTTTCGACCAGGTCTGAGCGGGGTACCGGACAACAGCAAATCGAGATTGGAGCACACCAAATGCCCGCTCGACATCCTTCCTGCAAGCCTCCTGAACCTTCGCAAACCAGGTGTTCTTGCCTCCTGGCACAGGGTTTGAGACCGCCTTCACAAATGTCGACCATCTCGGATAGATGCCATCAGCTAGATAGTACCCCTTGTTGTAGTGCCGCTCATTGATCTCTAAGTTCATCGGAGGAGAATGACCTTCAACAAGCTTGACAAAGACAGGAGAGCACTGCAGCACGTTGATATCATTGTGAGTTCCTGGCATACCAAAGAAGGAGTGCCAAATCCAGAGGTCCTGTGTGGCCACCGCCTAAGTACCACACTGCAACCGCCTTTGGCGCCTTTGTACATCCCCTACCAAGCAAATGGGCAATTCTTCCATTTCCAGTGCATGCAGTAGATGCTTCCAAGCATCCCAAGAAATCCTCTTGCTGCATTCTGTGCTAGGATCCGAGCATTGTCTTCCGCATTGGGTGTTCTCAAGTATTGCGGTCCAAACACTGCCACCACTGCCTGACAGAACATGTAGAAACTGAAAGCACAAGTGCTCCCTAGGTTGTTTTGATAATTGATGACAACATATCTCTTGTTGGACTAACATTCCGATCTAGCATGTTTCAGATAAGTTCAACAATGGAGTGGCATGGACTAAAGGTTGTGGGAACTCCTTCAAGATGCTAAGGACAAGGGATTGGCTAAAGCTTCAAGCTCAAGACTCTTCATTTTATATTTTAGTGATCCAAGATCACATTGAGTCTTTAGGAAAAGCCAATACTATCAAGGAGGGATGAGGTGTTGCTTAATGAGCCTATTGCTTCATGTGCTTAATGATATGCTCCAAAACCCTCAACTACTTTCCCATATCCACACATGACCTAAACCCTAAGCCAAACTCGGTCCTACCGATTTTTCCTATCTGGCGCCACCGAGTTCCAATTGTCATAAGCCACTGCCAAACCCTAATCATTTCGGTCTCACCAATGGGATCTCGGTCTCACCGAGATGGGCTTGCAAACTCTCTGTTACCCATTGCAATATTCTCGGTCCCACCGAGATATGCAATCGGTTCCACCGAGTTTGCTTGGCCAAATCTCAGTTTCACTTATTACCCAAATCGGTCCCATCGAGTTTGAGTAATCCGTCAAACCAAGTTTTGGATTTACCCTAACCCCAGCACATCGGTCCCACCGAGTTGATCTAGTCGGTCCCACCGAAATCACTAACGGTCACTAGGTTTACATTTTCGGTCCGACCGAGTTTATTGATTCGGTCCCACCGAGATTGGAAAACTGTGTAACGGTTGGATTTTGTGTGGAGGCTATATATACCCCTCCACCTTCTTCTCATTCGATGAGAGAGCCATCAGAACACACACACCATTCCAACTCATATGTTCTGAGAAAGAACCACCTACTCATGTGTTGAGACCAAGACATTCCATTCCTACCATATGAATCTTGATCTCTAGCCTTCCCAAGTTGCTTTCCACTCAAACCCTCTTTCCACCAAATCCAAATCCTATGAGAGAGAGTTGAGTGTTGGGGAGACTATCATTTGAAGCACAAGAGCAAGGAGTTCATTACCGACACACCATTTGTTACTTCTTGGAGAGTGGTGTCTCCTAGATTGGCTAAGTGTCACTTGGGAGCCTCTGACAAGATTGTGGAGTTGAACCAAGGAGTTTGTAAGGTCAAGGAGATCGCCTACTTCGTGAAGATCTACCGCTAGTGAGGCAAGTCCTGTGTGGGCGATGGCCATGATGAGATAGACAAGGTTGCTTCTTCGTGGACCCTTTGTGGGTGGTTGCTTCTTCGTGGACCCTTCGTGGGTGGAGCCCTATGTGGACTCGCGCAACCGTTACCCTTGGGTGGAGCCCTGTGTGGACTCGCGCAACCGTTACCCTTCGTGGGTTGAAGTCTCCATCAACGTGGATGTAGGATAGCACCACCTATCCGAACCATGGGAAAAACATCTGTGTCTCTAATTGCGTTTGAATTCTCCAAACCCTTCTCTTTACATTCTCGCAAGTTGCATGCTGTACATTCCGCTACTCATATACTCTTTGCATGCTTGCTTGACATGTATTGTGTGTGTTGAAATTGTGCCTAAACTCCACTTAAACCGAAAAAGCTTAAAAATTGCAACTTGAGCATTATGTGTCTAATCACCCCCCTCTAGACACATCTACTTCTAGATCCCACAAGTGGTATCAGAGCTTTGGTCTCCATTGCCTTGGTTTAATCACTATTGGAGGAAGATGGATGTGTCTACATTAGGGAGTCTTAGGCATAGAGTGCCTATTCTTGATGGAGAGTACTTTCATGAGTGGAAAAATGAGATGCTTGTAATCTTTAATCAATATCATTTGAAAAAGTACATTGCTAGCCCTTGTGCACCTCATATTGATCCCTTGCATCCTACCCTAGATGAAGATATTGACATGATTCGCAATCTTAGAACTATTGAGCTCATCATTAGAGGATTGCCCAAAAATTTGATTGCTAGTTTGCCTACTCAAAATTGCGCCTACACTATATGGAAATTTCTTGAGGAACGGTTTCCCAATCATTCCTTGAAAACTTTGGATGAAATTCTCCATAAATCTATTGCCTTGAGTAAGATGAACTCTAGTGATCCTAGTTTTGGTAAATGTCTTCTTGAACTTGCCAATCTTAAGCATGCTAAAGGAGAGGTTGGAATCATTAATGATATCATACTCAAAGCTATAAGAATTCATAAAAGTGACCACTTTGATGATCATTTATCTGATGAATTACCCTCTCTAGGAAATGATGAATCACAAGATCATGATGAACATGAATATTACGATGAGGATGATAGTGACTTCGATCTTGATGATGCAATGAGACATTTTGGTCTTATGGCAAATCTTCAGGGATATGAATCAGGAGGAAAGGAATGGGTTCTTGATAGTGGATGTACTGATCATATGACCGGAGATGAAGAGATGTTTCGTGAGCTTGCTGAAAATGACGGCCCTCGAAAATATGTCACCTTTGGTGATAATTCAAAGGGTAAAGTGGTTGGCCTTGGTAAGGTGGCCATCTCACATGATAGTTCCATTCAAAATGTCATGCTCGTTGAATCTCTTGGATACAACTTACTTTCAGTATCTAGACTTGCTGACTTCGGTTTGAATGTCCTATTTACTAAGGTAGATTGCCAAGTATTTCGTCGAGACAATCATAAAATGGTCTTTACGGGTATGCGTAGAGGTGATCTTTACATTGTCGATTTCTCTAAAAAGGCACAACCTAAAACTTGCTTTGTTGCTAAATCCTCAAAAGGTTGGTTGTGGCATAGACGACTAGGTCACGTTGGCATGAGAAACCTTGACAAGCTTATTAAAGGAAATCATATCCTTGGAGTTAACGATGTCATATTTGATAAGGATAGACTTTGCAGTGCTTGTCAAGCAGGTAAACAGGTTGGAGGAAGACATCCCGTGAAGAACATCATGACCACAAGGAGGCCACTCGAGCTACTTCACATGGATCTTTTTGGTCCCAACGCCTACAAGAGTCTCGGTGGAAATTCTTTTGGTCTAGTTATAGTTGATGATTTTTCAAGATTTACGTGGGTGTTCTTTCTTAATGACAAGTCGCAGGTCCAGAAGATCTTCAGAACCTTCGCTAGGAAAGCCCAAAATCAGTTTGATGTGAAGATCAAGAAGGTTCGGAGTGACAACGGAACGGAGTTCAAGAACGCAAATGTGGACACCTTTCTTGACGAAGAAGGGATTTCACACGAGTTCTCGGCTACGTACACACCTCAGCAAAATGGAGTTGTTGAGAGGAAGAACCGGACGCTCATCGAAATGGCAAGAACGATGCTTGATGAATACAAGACGCCAAAGCACTTTTGGGCAGAAGCGGTTGAGACAGCTTGTCACGCAACAAATCGCTTATATCTTCACAAGCTACTCGGCAAGACGGCATACGAGCTCCTCACCGGTAACAAGCCTCAAGTTGGATACTTTCGAGTATTCGGCTCAAAGTGCTACATTCTTGATAAGCATCGTTGTTCAAAGTTTGCTCCTAAATCTCATGAAGGTTTTCTACTTGGTTATGGCTCAAACTCTCACACTTACTGTGTCTACAACAATTTCACCCGAAAGGTTGAAGAGACGGTAGATGTGAAGTTTGATGAATCTAATGGCTCGCAAGTAGAGCAATTGCCAATTGATGTAGGAGACAAAGACCCTTCAGAAGCAATTCAAGACTTGTCCATTGGCAAAATTCGTCCAACGGAGGTGAAGGAGAGTACTTCATCCGTCCAAGTGGAAGCTTCTACTTCACGACAAGGTGAACCAAGAATCGACACGGAAGCATCCACAAGTGGGACACATCAAGATGAAGAAAACGAGGAAATACGTCAAGACGAACATCAACAACGTCCTTCTCCACCACGACAAGAGAATGACGACGTCAACAATGAAGAAGGCCAAGAAGAAGAACAAGATGAAGAAGATGTTCAACAAAGACCCAAGCAAAAGCTCTCACGAGTTCGAGCAAGAATTGCCAAAGATCATCCCGTCGAGAAAATCCTCAATGATATACAAACTGGGAGAATCACTCGCTCAAAAACTCGTTTAGCTAACTTTTGTGAAAACTATTCATTCATCTCTAGTATTGAACCAATGAAGGTTGAAGAAGCATTGGAAGATCCGGATTGGATAAACGCTATGCATGAAGAGCTACATAATTTTGAGAGAAACCAAGTTTGGACATTGGTTGAGAAGCCCGACAACAACCACAACATCATTGGTACCAAATGGGTGTTTCGCAACAAGCAAGATGAAGATGGACAAGTGGTTCACAACAAAGCACATCTCGTCGCCCAAGGGTACACACAAGTCGAAGGTATGGACTATGGTGAGACGGATGCTCCCGTTGCTAGACTTGAGTCCATTCGCATCTTACTTGCCTATGCTAATCACCATAATATCACCTTGTACCAAATGGACATTAAAAGTGCTTTTCTAAATGGTAAAATAGAGGAGGAAGTTTATGTCAAACAACCTCCCGGCTTTGTCAATCCTAAGAAACCAAATCATGTTTACAAACTTCACAAAGCTCTTTATGGTCTTAAACAAGCTCCTAGAGCATGGTATAAATGCTTGACCAAGTTCCTTACTACAAGTGGTTTTGAAATAGGTAAAATTGATTCTACTCTTTTTACTAAAAGGGTTAATGGAGAACTATTTGTATGCCAAATTTATGTTGATGATATCATATTTGGTTCAACTAACCCTCTCTTTAGTGAAAAGTTTGGAAAGCTAATGTCAGAGAAGTTTGAGATGTCTATGATGAGTGAACTCAAATTCTTTCTTGGGTTGCAAATCAAGCAAACTAAGGAAGGTACATTTGTCTCTCAAACAAAGTACACCAAGGACTTATTCAAGAAGTTCAATATGCAAGAATGCAAAGGTATGTCTACACCCATGCCTACTAGTGGACATAATGATTTGATCAAAGATGGTGAACCTGTTGATCAAAAGGTTTATCGCTCTATGATTGGTTCATTGTTATACCTATGTGCTTCATGTCCCGATATTATGCTAAGTGTGTGCATGTGTGCACGATATCAAGCTGCTCCTAAAGATTGTCATCTTAAGGCTGTGAAAAGGATAGTGAGATATTTAATCCATACACCAAATTTTGGCATTTGGTATCCCAAGAGGTCTTCTTTTGATCTTGTTGGCTATTCTGACTCGGATTATGCCGGAGACAAGGTTGATAGAAAGTCCACTTCGGGTACTTGTCAATTTCTTGGTAGATCTCTTGTGTCTTGGTCTTCCAAGAAACAAAACTCGGTATCCTTATCCACCGCCGAAGCGGAATACATTGCTGTTGGTTCATGTTGTGCTCAATTACTTTGGATGACCCAAACTCTTAAAGATTATGGGATTTATGTGAAACATGTTCCACTGCTTTGTGACAATGAAAGTGCTATCAAAATTGGTCATAATCCTGTACAACATTCTCGAACTAAGCATATTGAAGTTCGTCATCATTTCATTCGAGATCATGTTGCTAAGGGTGACATCAATCTTAAGCATGTTCGCACCGATAAACAGTTAGCGGATATATTCACTAAACCGCTTGATGAGAAAGCGTTTTGCAGGTTGAGAGGAGAATTGAACATCATTGATGCCTCGAACTTGGAGTAGAAACTCCATTGGATACATGCAAGACATGAGCTTATAACTAATCCATGATATATCTCTTATGATAACTATCTTATGTCTTGGATATATTTGCACCTTGCATGTTTTCTAACCCATGTAGGTGCTTGGTTGAATCTAATTCCATGAGATTGTGACTCACTCATATCTTGAGCGATCTCTACATCACCAAGACTCTACACAATAGTGGTTGAAGACAAGGAAGCACAAAACCATGAAACATATCCTTTGACAAACTCTATGATTAAGCTTCATGATTGTCATTTTTGGATACACAAGTGCTCTTCCTTGCAAGAACTAACCCATGTAGGTAGACGAACTCAAACTCCAAGTGGTGCTCCCAACTCTTGATGAACTACATCAACCTTAAACACCCACACAAGTTCAACTACATGAGCAAGAACCACATCACCACCCAAGGTATGTTGTTCCATCTTAGAGAAGCTTTACTCCAAGACATGAGTCAAAGCAACTCAACAAGATGTGAATACATCAAGATGCTTAAACGAAAAATGGTAACCCCATTTTGAGCTTAAACGATGAGTATGACCTATGATCAAGTGTTCTAACTTGACTCCTAAGTCAATATACTCTAACATAGGTGACTATGTCACCGCCCAATTCTAGATGAAGTTCTCTTGTGTTCCTTTCTGAGTTATTGCATTTGTCCCTTGCATATTTGTTTCTTTCTTTTTCAATTAAAAAAAACTTCATCTAGAAACCTTTTACCCTTTTTCTTTTTGATTTTTGTTTTGCATATTTCTGCATCAAATTCCTTGCAAATCTTTCAGCTAATTCATTGCAAATCTTTGTGAGATCTTACTTGACTAGTAAGCTGAGGTGACAAGTGTTTTTCTCTGTGATGAACTCGGTTTCACCGAATAGCCATTTTCGGTCCAACCGAATCCCTTCGGTACTACCGAAACATGCCACTCGGTGCCACCGATTTCGCAACAGGAAAAACAGTTTGCCACATATTCTATATTTCTTCTGATCCAGCTCCACTCAATGAATCTTGTCCTCTACAAGCATCACAGTTTTATTCCCTTCTTGGAAATTGATGTCAAAGGGGGAGAGAGAGATCACATCAAAGCTTATCATCAGGGAGAGAGAGATCACATCAAAAGCTTATCACCTAAGGGGGAGAGAATACTCAAGGATCCCATATATTAAGGGGAAGAAAGAAATCTCCAAGGGGGAGAGAATACTCAAGGATCCCAGATGCTTGATGTTCAAGAGGAGAGATGCCACATGTCTTTTTGGGGGAAAGACATGTTCATATGAACTCATTTGAATTTAGTTCTATTCATATCCTTCAGCTCTGATTTTCTGTTTCCTATCTTCTCCCAATATCCCATGTAAGATTCAGGGGGAGCAAGACACCTAAAGGAAAGAAATCAATCAAATTCATTGCATATCTTTATTCTTGGGGACATGTTGAATTCAATATGGTACCTTGTACTCACTCTCTACATGTCATCCCAATCTTGGTATTCTTGTGGTTTCTTTTGTTTGCTCTGGCTAGTGGATGTACCTGTGTTATCTAACTTTGTTTGTGCAGGTTCATTCCATCCTAAGCCAACTCAAGACCACAAGGTAAGTATATGCATCAAAATCATGAGTATGAGGAGTTCTTGCTTATGTACATACTGTTTGCAAGAAGGACTCATGAGCATGAAGGTATTTTCCTTGATAATCTTTTACTCTGATGCATATGGCCAAGATGCATGTAACACATTGCCTACTTTGTCATGATTATGCTCTCACATGTCTCTATATTTCATATTTACATGAGTGCATACATGTAGGGGGAGCCTATGCTTGTTACATGTCCTTCCAAAGCTTTACTTGCTGTTCTTTATATCTTTATCTAAAGCTTTGATGTATGTTGCCATCAATTACCAAAAAGGGGGAGATTGAAAGCACAAGTGCTCCCTAGGTGGTTTTGATAATTGATGACAACATATCTCTTGTTGGACTAACATTCCGATCTAGCATGTTTCAGATAAGTTCAACAATGGAGTGGCATGGACTAAAGGTTGTGGGAACTCCTTCAAGATGCTAAGGACAAGGGATTGGCTAAAGCTTCAAGCTCGAGACTCTTCATTTTATATTTTAGTGATCCAAGATCACATTGAGTCTTTAGGAAAAGCCAATACTATCAAGGAGGGATGAGGTGTTGCTTAATGAGCCTCTTGCTTCATGTGCTTAATGATATGCTCCAAAACCCTCAACTACTTTCCCATATCCACACATGACCTAAACCCTAAGCCAAATTCGGTCCTACCGATTTTTCCTATCCGGCGCCACCGAGTTCCAATTGTCATAAGCCACTGCCAAACCCTAATCATTTCGGTCTCACCGATGGGATCTCGGTCTCACCGAGATGGGCTTGCAAACTCTCTGTTACCCATTGCAATATTCTCGGTCCCACCGAGATATGCAATCGGTTCCACCGAGTTTGCTTGGCCAAATCTCAGTTTCACTTATTACCCAAATCGGTCCCACCGAGTTTGAGTAATCGGTCAAACCGAGTTTTGGATTTACCCTAACCCCAGCACATCGCCGAGTTGATCCAGTCGGTCCCACCGAAATCACTAACGGTCACTAGGTTTATATTTTCGGTCCGACCGAGTTTATTGATTCGGTCCCACCGAGATTGGAAAACTGTGTAACAGGATTTTGTGTGGAGGCTATATATACCCCTCCACCTTCTTCTCATTTGATGAGAGAGCCATCAGAACACACACACCATTCCAACTCATATGTTCTGAGAAAGAACCACCTACTCATGTGTTGAGACCAAGACATTCCATTCCTACCATATGAATCTTGATCTCTAGCCTTCCCAAGTTGCTTTCCACTCAAACCCTCTTTCCACCAAATCCAAATCCTATGAGAGAGAGTTGAGTGTTGGGGAGACTATCATTTGAAGCACAAGAGCAAGGAGTTCATTACCGACACACCATTTTGTTACTTCTTGGAGAGTGGTGTCTCCTAGATTGGCTAGGTGTCACTTGGGAGCCTCCGACAAGATTGTGGAGTTGAACCAAGGAGTTTGTAAGGGCAAGGAGATCGCCTACTTCGTGAAGATCTACCGCTAGTGAGGCAAGTCCTGTGTGGGCGATGGCCATGATGGGATAGACAAGGTTGCTTCTTCGTGGACCCTTTGTGGGTGGTTGCTTCTTCGTGGACCCTTCGTGGGTGGAGCCCTGTGTGGACTCGCGCAACCGTTACCCTTGGGTGGAGCCCTGTGTGGACTCGCGCAACCGTTACCCTTCGTGGGTTGAAGTCTCCATCAACGTGGATGTAGGATAGCACCACCTATCCGAACCACGGGAAAAACATCCGTGTCTCCAATTGCGTTTGAATTCTCCAAACCCTTCTCTTTACATTCTCGCAAGTTGCATGCTTTACATTCCGCTACTCATATACTCTTTGCATGCTTGCTTGACATGTATTGTGTGTGTTGAAATTGTGCCTAAACTCCACTTAAACCGAAAAAGCTTAAAAATTGCAACTTGAGCATTATGTGTCTAATCACCCCCCTCTAGACACATCTACTTCTAGATGCCACAGAAACACTCCATGCTGGTGGACTCGGCCATGCGCCCATAGTCGTCCAGTGAATCACCGGGAGCTCCGTATGCAAGCATCATCATCGCTGTCGTGCACTTCTGGATCGAGGCGAATCCAAGTTTGCCGATGCAATCCATCTTGCACTTGAAGTAGTTGTCGAACTCCCGGATGGAACTCACAATCCTGAGGAAGAGCTTTCGGCTCATCCGATAACGTGGCCGAAATGTTTTATCGCCGTGAAGTGGAGCATCGGCGAAGTAGTCGGAGTAGAGCATGAAGTAGCCTTCGAGACGATGCCGGTTTTTTGCTTTCACCCACCCCGGCGCCGAGTCACCTTGCCGCGGCTTTTCATTACTCGCCAGCAGCTGGGCGAGGGCGGCGAGCACCATCAGATGCTCTTCTTCCTGGACGTCGGCCTCGGCTTCCTCCTCCAGCAGCGCCGCAAGCGTTTCCTCGTCATCCGAGTCCATCGCTGAGGCAGGCAAATCGCCGAACACCTTGCGCCCGGTGGGCGTGCACCCGCCGAACTGCCCCTCCGTGGCCGGAAACGCCCAACTGTTGTTGGAGGGGCTGCCGCGGCGAACCTCTACTATTTGTCTGGCGGGGAATGGCTATCTAGCGGTGAAGGGCGGCGGGCGGCCCCGGGATATAGCTAGTGGCGGCCGAGGGCGCGGGGGGTGGAAGGCGGGTCGGGGAAGAAAATCTTGACTTTTCGCTTGACGGTGTGGGCCAGCCGCGCTTTTCCCTTGCGCCGGAGCCCCCGATCGCCCCCAGTGCGCCGGGTTCGGCCTGCGGCCGCCAGGCGGAAAAAATGGCCGAACCGGCGCTTTTCGTCGTCCTGGGGGCGCGACTGGGGCGTTTTTTTGGTGTCGGCGCCGAAAAAGTGGCCTGAGGGGGCCTGTTGGGGGCGCGGCTGGATATGCTCTTAGATGATGCATCAGAACACAGGAAAGTCAATTAGCATGGCAAAAACATATAGATGGACTGCTTAATAGAAAAACTGAAAATGGCAAACATGGTAATAAATATGATCGGACCAATTGCACATACCAGGATAGATGCAGGCATATCTAAAGCACGATATGACGGCTAGAACATCGTATTTGAAATAGTAGCAATAGTAAGTGTTAAGCAACTGTTTAACGACACAGAGAACTTGAGTGCCAGAGCAACCAATGTTGTAGTATATCACAAGAGGGCTATAATATTTGATTTGATAATGGTATGTGAAAAGGAAACTTTGTATGACCAGCTATTATAATAGAGAGAATACATATGCCACATCTTACAACACCAAGTCTGTTATGCAAACAAATATATATTTTACAACTGAGTAAAAGAATGAGTCAAGCCGAACCTGAAAGGCACACAGAGACAAGCTGCGAAGCAGAAGTACAGAGCTTGTGAATGTATAATGCATACAAATAGGATGCGGTACTTCGCACCAGAAAAAACCACAATCAACAAACACAATATTCGAGTGTTATAACTAATTAGAGATTACAAATTCCACCGAATTACATATATAAATTACAAAGAAGCATGTGCATCACTAGACGGTTTCAGGGAAGGCACAAACATGAGAAGACTCAGCCTAAAACTAGTCGAACTTGGCCAGCTGAGGGAGAAACCCCATCCATGACGTGCTTCAGTGTGTTGTTCTTCTCCTCGTCGGTCCACAAATGTTGATGTGTCACCAACTCCCAGTCCCAGCGCCCCTTGTTCCGAGCATGCCCGTTCCTGAACATTGTGACATGGCGCAACACCGTGCATGCTCCCATGAGAAACTTGACGAAGTAGGTCTGCCTCTTTGTTCCCTCATAACCAACCATCACAAACTCCTCCAAGTGATGATGGTGCCGAAGCATGGTGGGTCGCCAGGGTATCTCATCACCGGGCTTCTCTTCTACGCAAGTTGCGATGTGGATGTGGAGCGTCTCCAGGGAAGGCGCCGTCTCGAGGAGGAGCCGGGGCCACGAGACATCCCAGGATGAAGGCACATCGGCGACCAGCAGCCTCCTCAGGTTCGGCAACAACGGCGGCGATGGGGGGCTCGACGGCACGATCCATCTGTCAGGCCCAGTGAGCCTGAGAATCAGGCTGGTTATGCCCGGCATGCATCCAAGAAACGTTTCAGGCTCTATCTCGAGGTGCTGCGATAGAGCTTGGCGAAACCTTTGCAGTGTCATCCCGAGGCACAAGGTGAGGTTATATTTCCTGAGACAGGGAAACGAGGTGGACAGTGGACTCCTCCAAGTGCACTATGGTTCCCTCGGAGGCAAGGTTCTCGAGGCTAGGAAGAGCCCTCAGGCGTATCCGTCTGAACCTGCACCTGTCCACAACGAGCTCCCTGATCTTCGACATGGGGGCGTCCACGACCACGCCGCTGCTCCCGCTGCACCTGCAGGAGATGAGGTGCAGCACCTGCAGCTGCAGGCACGAGGTGAAGACGCCCTCGTAGGTTGCCTCGGGCGTCGAATCCGGTATGTCTTGCAGGACGAGCGTGGTGAGCGCGCCGTACTCGTGCAGCGGCGGGAGCACGCAGCCTCCAAGCTTGAGGCTTTGCAGGCGTGCCGCGCTGGGCTCCTTGCACAGGCCATGGCTGCCAAAGCTGTGGACTGCTCCTGGTTGATTGTAGATTGGCTTGGCAACAGCTTCGAGGTCGTCCACCCCCCAAGCGTCGATGGCCTCCGCGATGAGCTGATTCAGGCAGCCGGTGTTGTGGGTGACGAAGAAGTCCACCCTGAGCCTGGGTGACCCTCCTCCGGCGAGCCACGGTGCCCAAGAAGCTCTCGACGGACCTGGTCAGGGCGCGCATGGCCCGCTGCTCGTACCTTGTGATGTTGGGCATGAGCTCCTGTTAGACTATGTATAGCTTCTGTACCTATGTACGTATATGGTACATATTGTAACACAACCATTATATATAATGAGATAAGCCACCCCTAGAGGGTAGTGCTGGTTCTCTAAAACTTATTGTCTTACATGGTATCACGCTAGGTTACGATCGCTTCCGCTTCTAAACCCTAATACCCGCACCGCCGCCGCAGCCGCCGCCGCCTTCACCGTCGCCGCCGCGCCACCGATCGCGCCGCCGCCATGTCGAGCGCCGCCACCACCGGTTCCACTGCTGCGGGCTTCCTCCCGGCCTCTCTTGCGGCTCTGCTCAACCTCCCGCTCGATGCCGTCTCTGTTCCGGCTCCGATCGGGACAAGGAGCATCGGCTCCGTCTTCTCCACGCCGCCGGCGCCCTCGCTTGGGCGTGACCTCGTGGTCCACACCGCGGCGCCGCCGTCCGCTGCGGACTCCGCAGGCGTCGTCCCGCCGCTCCTGCCGCAAGCGGATCACACTGCCCCGCTGGCGGGGTTGGCGGCGTCCGCCCCGGTCGCGGGCCTTGCGGCGTCCGCACCGGCCGCGAGCTTTGCGGCGCCCGCCCTGGCTGCGGTCCCGCCTCCTCCCGCATCGGCTTCGGTGCCTCCGGCTGCCTCCATGGTGTTTGCACCCCAGGCAGCCTCCTCGATGGGATTGTCTTCGCCGCCGCCGTTTCACTTCGGTCATCTCATCACCATCAAGCTCTCCGCCGACAACTACATCTTCTGGCGTGCGCAGGTTCTCCCGCTCTTGGGGAGTCACTACCTGCTAGGCTACGTCGACGGATCGCTTCCCTGCCCACCCGCGCTGGTAGACAGCATGCACGGTCCGGTCTACAATCTGGCCCATCGCGTCTGGACGGGGCAGGACCAGGCGAACCTCTCCTCCATCCAGGGGTCGCTCTCGCCGGCAGTTGCCGGCCTTGTTGTCTTCGCGAAGACGTCTCATGAGGCCTGGACCATCCTTGAGCGCACCTTTGCAGCGCAGTCCCAGGCTCGTGTATCTGCACTCCGTCGTCAGCTTGGAGAGTGTCAGAAGCTTGACTCCACTGCCACTGAGTTCTACAACAAGGTCAAGGGCCTCGACGACACATTGGCCTCCATTGGACAGCCCCTCACCGACTCCGAGTTCAACTCGTTTATTGTCAATGGTCTTGATGAGGAGTATGATGCCTTAGTCGAGATCATCAACGAGCGGGGCAACTCGACACCCATGCTGGCACACGAGGTTTTCTCTCGGCTCCTTCTCACTGAGCAACGGGTCGAGACTCGCCGCACCAGGGGCACTGGCTCCCTCTCGGCCAACGCCGCCACCAAGGGTGGCCGCTCTTCTTCATCACCCCGGTCTCCCTTGGGGCTGCCACCGTCGCCCGCCTCGGCCCCCCCACCTATTGCGACCTTACCGGGGGTTGGCGGTCCACGTGTGTGTCAGCTTTGTGGCCGCGATGGGCACTGGGCCTCCAAGTGTCATAAGCGCTTCCAGCGAAGCTTCCTTGGTCTTGGCAATGACGGCAAAGATACACGCAACAATGCCCGTCAGGTCGCCATGGCTGATCGTCCCGCGCCGCAGAAGCAACAGGGACACACTCAGTCCTACTCCATCGATCCACACTGGTACATGGACTCTGGGGCGACAGAGCATCTAACCAGCGAGATGGGGAAGCTTCACACTCGTGAACCCTATCATGGCTCCGACAAGATCCACACCGCCAATGGAGCAGGTATGCACATCTCTCATATTGGTCAAGCATCTCTTCTCACTAGACATGCCAATAGGAGTCTTCAGCTTCGCAATGTTCTTCGAGTTCCATCTGTGACCCGTAATCTTCTTTCAGTTTCTAAACTCACACGTGATAATAATGTGCTTTGTGAATTTCACCCTTTTGATCTTTTTATTAAGGATCGGGGCACGAGGGACATTCTTCTTAGTGGGCGGTTGTGCCAGGGCCTCTACCGTCTGGAGCATCCTGGTGTCGCTCGTGTTTTCAGTGGAGTTCGGGTCTCTCCGTCACAGTGGCATGCTCGTCTCGGTCACCCAGCCACACCTATTGTCCGTCATATTTTGCGTCGTCATGAGCTTCCTAGTTTGTCTAGTCATAAAGATGTAGCAGTGTGTGATGCTTGTCAGCAGGGGAAGAGTCATCAACTTCCTTTTTCGGAGTCCAGTCGTGAGGTGAAACATCCTTTAGAACTTGTGTTTTCAGATGTATGGGGTCCTGCTCAGACTTCTGTCAGTGGTCATAATTACTATATCAGTTTCGTTGATGCTTATAGTCGCTTTACCTGGCTTTACCTTATTAAACGCAAATCTGATGTGTTTGATATTTTTGTTCAGTTTCAAAAACATGTTGAACGTCTTCTCAAGCACAAAATTGTTCATGTCCAGTCAGACTGGGGGGGCGAGTATCGCAACCTCAACTCTTTCTTTCAGTCGCTTGGGATAGCTCATCGTTTAGCATGTCCACATACACATCAGCAGAATGGTTTAGTCGAGCGTAAGCATCGTCATATTGTTGAAGCTGGTCTTACTCTTTTGGCCCATGCATCTGTTCCGTTTCGGTTTTGGAGTGATGCTTTCACCACTGCATGCTTTCTCATCAACCGTACTCCTACTCGTGTTTTAAACATGAAGACTCCCATTGAGGTTCTCCTTAATGAACAACCTGATTATACCTTTCTCAAGGTATTTGGGTGTGCTTGCTGGCCGCATCTTCGTCCATATAACAAGCGCAAGCTTGAGTTTCGTTCTAAGAAGTGTGTTTTTCTTGGCTATAGCTCTCTTCATAAAGGTTACAAATGTCTTCATGTTCCCACTAATCGTGTCTATATATCTCGGGACGTCGTGTTTGATGAGCATGTTTTTCCCTTTGCCAACCTTCCTGTGTCCACTGTCGAACCACCATCCCTGCATTCATCCTCTGTTGCTTCTGACCAATTTGATGATGTTGCATACTCTCCTTTGCTGTTACCTAACCATGGTGCAGGAACCGGACGTGGAGCTCGTTTGGAGCTGTTGGAGAATTCACCATCATCATCGTCGTCTTCTGGTGGGCACGTCGATCGCCCTATGTTGCATGGCATCGATTCGCGTGCCCATGCATGGTCACCCGACGAGCCCGTCGCGCCGAGCATCTCCACTGCTCGGTCCGTTTCGCCAGCGGCCGCCGAGTCGCCCGCGGCTCGGCCCGTCACGCCGTCTTCGCCTGCGGCTCGGCCCGTCACGCCGTCTTCGCCCGCGGCTCGGGTCCTCACGTCGCCTTCATCAGCGGATCGGCCCGCGACACCGGCCGCGCCACGGCCCACTATGCCGAGCTCGCCATCGGCCCGGTCTGTGATGCCGGAGTCGCCAGCTGCTTCGTCTGCTTTGTCGGTTTCGCCAGTGGGTCGGCCTTCTTCGCCAACCGAGTCCGAGGCTATCGTGACTGGCTCCTCGTCACCGGCTGACTCGTCAACGTCGCCGTCCTCCAGCCCGTTGCAGGCTGCTCCGTCGACCTCGGTGGTTCCTGTGTCCCGACCACATACACGCAGTCGCAGTGGCATTTTCAAACCTAAGGAACGTAAGGATGGTACGGTTGCTTGGTTGGCTGCTTGTTTGGCTGCTGCTGTTGCGGATCCATCTTCTGAGCCTCGCTCATATCAGGCTGCCCTGCGCATTCCACATTGGCGAGAGGCTATGGAGCAGGAGTTTCATGCTCTTCTTCGTAACAAGACATGGACTCTCGTTCCTCCACCACCACGGGTAAATGTTATTGACTCAAAATGGGTATTCAAAGTGAAGAAGCATTCGGATGGATCTATTGAGCGTTACAAAGCGCGACTTGTTGCTCGCGGTTTTCGGCAGCGTCATGGTCTTAGACTATGAGGACACCTTCAGTCCTGTCGTCAAGCCTACCACTATTCGGCTTCTTCTCTCCATTGTTGTTTCTCGTGGTTGGTCACTTCGTCAACTTGATGTGCAGAATGCTTTTCTACATGGATTTTTGGAGGAAGAGGTTTATATGAAACAGCCGCCTGGTTTCTCTGATCCTGATCGTCCTGACTATATCTGTCGTCTTTCCAAAGCACTATATGGTTTGAAGCAAGCTCCTCGTGCCTGGCATGCCCGCCTTGCCTCTGCCCTTCGTGCTCATGGGTTTGTGCCGTCTACTGCTGACACTTCGTTATTTCTTCTATAGAAGCCAGAAGTCACTATGTATCTTTTGGTATATGTCGATGATATTATCCTTGTCAGCTCTTCTCAGTATGCTGCTGATGCTCTTGTCTGCTCTCTTGGTGCTGATTTTGCGGTCAAAGATCTTGGGAAGCTTCACTACTTTCTTGGAGTTGAGGTCACTTCTCGTGCTACTGGTCTTGTCCTTACGCAGAAGAAGTACTCCTTGGAGTTGTTACAGAGAGCTGGCATGCTGAAGTGCAAACCGACCACCACACCCATGTCGTCTACCGACAAGATAACAGCTGTTGATGGTGAGCTTTTGTCTCCTACGGATGCCACAGAGTACAGGAGCATTGTTGGTGGACTTCAGTACTTGACGATCACGAGACCAGATATCTCTTATGCTGTTAACAGGGTTTGTCAGTATCTTCAGGCTCCCAGAGATACTCATTGGGCTGCTGTTAAACGCATTCTTCGTTATGTTCAGTTCACCCTGACATTTGATATGCATATTCGGCCGACTTCCTCTCGGGTCCTTTCGGCCTTCTCTGATGCAGATTGGGCTGGTAGCCCAGATGACAGGCGATCCACGGGGGGTTATGCAGTATTCTTTGGCTCTAATTTGATCGCCTGGAGTGCTCGGAAACATGCTACTGTGTCACGTAGCAGTACTGAAGCTGAGTACAAGGCTGTGGCTAATGCTACTGCAGAGATTATTTGGGTGCAGTCTTTGCTTCAGGAGTTGGGTTTGTCTCAACCACAGCCTCCTATTCTTTGGTGTGATAACATCGGTGCTACATACCTTTCTGCAAATCCAGTATTTCATGCCCGAATGAAACACATTGAAGTTGACTATCACTTTGTACGGGAACGTGTATCACAGAAGCAACTCCAGATCAAGTTTATCTCATCTAAGGATCAACTTGCAGACATCTTCACTAAGCCTTTACCGCTGCCACAGTTTGAGGCTTGTAGGCGCAATCTTACCCTTCTCAGTTCTTTAGAAAGTGGCTAAGATTGAGGGAGGGTGTTAGACTATGTATAGCTTCTGTACCTATGTACGTATATGGTACATATTGTAACACAACCATTATATATAATGAGATAAGCCACCCCTAGAGGGTAGTGCTGGTTCCCCAAAACTTATTGTCTTACAGCTCTCGTGTCATGGCGTGCCTTTCGTACTGGAAAAAAATAGCTCCCCCAATGTCGCGGCAGAGCTGGACCCATCGGTGGTAGCGCGGCGGGAGCATGCCCTGGACGCTGAAGCTGAGGACTGGGAGCTCGCGGTTGAGGCGGGCCCAGCGCCTGGAGAGGGCCGCGGTGCCGAGCGCCGTCCGGATGTCGAGGCGGCGCAGGACCGAAAGGAGGAGGTCATCGGGGAGGGCGCTGATCCGGTCGTCGCGGCGGGACGCCCGCGGCCGGCGGCGGCGAAGGCATCGACCCATCACGGTCCGGGCCCTGGCCATGAGTGAGCTACCTCCACCCGCGCGACGAATCGAGTAGCGAGTAGATGTTGCCGACTCACGGCCGCGGTTGCGATTAAATAGAGCCGTCGGCATCCACACTGAACCTCTCCGATTCTTGAACTGAAACGGAGAAAAATGTGTGGGTCACCGCCCCGGAACCGATCTGGAATCGGAGTCGACTCAGTACTCCGAAAGATGCGAGGACAGCCGTAGAGAAGAAGGGGTGGAATTCGGGGAAGAGCGCCGCCGGCAAGAAGAGATTTAGGGACAGAGCGCCGCCGGCGAGACAGAGAGTGTGCGCTGTGTAGGACCAACTTGTTTTCAAATAGTCCATCAAAAAAACTCGTTTTTCAAATAGTATTAGAATAAATCACGTTAGCAGTATAGCTGGCCAAATGGGCCCGCTTTTTCGGGCCGGCCCGTGAGCACGCCGGCACGGCCCGCCTTGGGCCAGGCACGGCACGGGCTAAACGGGCCGGGCCCGGCACGCGGCACGCCCTTGGCCGTGCCTGGCCCTGGAGACTGGGCACATCGGCCGGCACAGCACGGTCCGATTAAGTTTTTTATATATTTCTATATATGGCCCAACATGTAAAAATAGCTTAAAACGCTCAGTGCGTCAAATAATAGACTGAAAATATGCGGCCCGTCGTGTTAAACGGGCCAACGTGCTGGCCCGTTTACTAACTGGGCCGTGCCTGGGCCTAAGGGCGCAGCACGCGGGCCGGCATGGCACGGCCTGTATAATAATCGTGCCCTGGCGGGCCAGGCACGATTACGATGGGCCGGGCCGTGCCGTGCCGGGCCGGCCCGTTTGGCCAGGTATGGTTAGCAGTTTTAGAACCCATGTACGAGGGGGGAATTTCTTCAAGAAAAAAAAGTTTTCGCGTATATAACTTGCCTAACAACCAGAGGTGATTCCCTAAAAAAATAGGGCGCGTCTAGCTGGTGGCCGGCGGCTCGTTAGCGCTCGCGAGCGGCCGGCTAAAAAAAGTAAGCGCGTGTCGCCTGGTCCAAAAAAAGGCAACACGTCTAGTCCCTATCATATGTGGTCTCTTCTTACGTGATGGATACCTGCATGCCACTGTATTAATATTCCTCATGCCCGCCCCTTGTGCATTATTTTTTAGTTTTCATAATTATAAAAGACATATCTTCTAAGCCACATGTCGAAATTCAGATCCGTTTTCATCATTAAAACCCTCGCGATGTACTCTTCAAAAGTAGATCCCGCATGGGGATGTTTCGACGAACTAGTCTTCCTGCCAACTAAACATCAATGTGTGTGCAACTAGACTAAATTGTCGCGCCAACTAAGCATATGTGTGTGCCAATAGTCCTGCCAACTAAACATCAATGTGTGTGCAACTAGACTACATCGCCGCACCAACTGAGCATATGTGTGCAACTAGTGTCCTGCCAACTAAACATTAATGTGTGTGCAACTATGTGATGGCCTGGCTTACTAGGGATGATATAGACTACTCATATCAATAAGGAATTTCTTCTTTTCCGGGAGCCCATTCGGACAGAACTCCAAAGTTAAGTGTGCTCAGTTTGGAGTAGTGTCAGGATGGGTGACCGACCGGGAAGTTGCTCCCGGATGCGCATGAGTGAGGACGAAGTGCGCAGAAAAGACTAGTATTGATTTGTGGGGCTAGTCTAGATTTTGATATGCCTTCCGTGCGTCGTGCGGACGTGCCGTGCAAGATTAACAGAAACAGAATTGCTATGTCACATCTACTACTAGATGTGAAATACTTACCTTTTCTTTTCGAGAAAACTTCCGATCTATTCATCTTCAATCATGATAGTACAACGAACACTACAAATAAAAAAATTACATCCAGATCTGTAGACCATCTAGCAACGACTACATACACTAAAGCAAGCCGAAGGCGCAATATTGTCATCGTCCCTTCCTCGCCGGAGCCGGACAAAACTTGTTGTAGTAGACAGTCGGGAAGTCGTCATGCTAAGGTCCCATAAGACCGACACAACGGAACAACAACCACCGCCGATGAAGAGTATAGTTTTTTAGAATAAAAGGGACCGAATCCCCAACTCCATTATATTGAATATAACGAAACCACATGTTCAGAAAGTAGCAAAAGAGAACTACTCCTAGAAAGGCTAGACCTTTCCTGACACAAAGCTGCCAGAGAGCTACTACGAGATCAACATTTTACACTGAGCCATTATTAGAAACCGGCGACAAAGTTTACTATAGCATTACATCATAAATCATAAGGAGGGGGGAGGGGGAGATCCACATCAGGTGGTGAATAACTCGAAGATGCTGAGAGCCCTCCTGGCCTTCAGAGGAGGGGCTGTAGCTGGTTGTGGGAACCACGTCAGTTGAAGCACTCATGAAGGGCTGAATATCCCAACATTCAGAGCAAGCTTGTTTGGAGTGGATGAGGGTGATCCCGGCTCTGTATCCCTGCCTGCAGTGTGTAATTTGTCCCAGCTCAACCACTCTTGATGGTTAGAGGCGCCTTCACTTCCTTTAAGTACCTCAAGAAGCCCCCCAAAGTTTCTTTCTCCTGTTTCGGGACCAGTATCGAGATCTTGGTCAAACTCAGCATCTTCCCTAAAACCTGCTTGACAGAAATCCATATAGCATTGTTAAAGATAATGGAATTTCTAAGTTTCCATATGCACCACATGGTTACTGCACATGCTACATTAAGGGAGGATCTCTTTTTGTTTGAGAGCCAAAATCTGGCAACAGACAAATAATCCGTGCCTACATCTACTTTCAAATGTTCTCTAATGATTTCCCACACAAACATAGCGACCACACAATCAAAAAGGAGATG
Organism: Triticum dicoccoides; assembly: GCF_002162155.2. Taxonomy (NCBI): domain Eukaryota; kingdom Viridiplantae; phylum Streptophyta; class Magnoliopsida; order Poales; family Poaceae; genus Triticum; species Triticum dicoccoides. The sequence goes on from NC_041380.1 coordinate 454,491,593, forward strand.
ATGAACAGTTTCATCTTCATAGCAAAAAAACACAATCCAAAGGTTTAATGATCTGCCTTTTTCTGAGATTGTCTCTAGTCATGATTTTGTTATGAGAAACCAACCACAAAAACATGAATTTTAAGGGGGGACATGTAACTTCCAGACAGCAGGGATGTAAATAGGTTTGACCCCTCTAAAGTTAATTATGTGGTAGAGAGAGCTGCTGGAGTATTTCCCATAACTTTCATATTGCCAAATTAAAGCATCAGCTCATCAAAAAGCACTAGACTGTGGACAATTTCCACTAGTTGGAGCCAGTCCTCTATCATGCTCTCTAAAAAATTCCTTCTAAAAGTAAGCTTAATCTGGTCATTATCCCAGATATCTTTAATACTTTTCCAAATCTGATTACAGATAGTGTACAAGGGCCGAAATTGGATTGCCAGGGGAGATGTACCAAACCAAGTGTCTTCCCAGAATCTCTCCTTACCCCCATCACCAACCTTCCATCTAAAACCAAACTTAACTGCTTTGGCTACCCCCAGCACTATTTTCTAGAACCTGGATGATGAGGGGGTAGAATGGTAGTTGAAAATGTTTGGGTTCTTAGTGTTGTATTTATGGTTAATCACCTTCTTCCATAGCTTATCTTTATCCTCATGGTATCTTTTGATCCAAGAGCCCAATAAACTAATATTGAGTTCTTGAAGATTAGGGATACCCAAACCACCAAAATCTTTCTTCATACAGACCATCCTCCAATTAGCTAGATGGATCTTCTTATTTCCTTCAAAGTCATTCCAAAAATAATTTGTCATCTGAGTGTTGATAAGCTCAATGGCCCACTTGAGGAATTTAAAGAAAGATAGGAGGTAAACTGGTATGCTTGCTAAGCAAGCCTGAACTAGTACCAGTCTACCCTGGCCATGAGTACTGAAAGGAGGAGGTCGTCGGGGAGGGCGCTGATCCGGTCATCGGGGAGGGCGCTGATCCACTCGTCGCGGCAGCGGCGAAGGCATCGACCCATCCCGGTCCGGGCCCTGGCCATGAGTGAGCTACCTCCACCCGCGCGACGAATCGAGTAGCGAGTAGATGTTGCCGACTCACGGCCGCGGTTGCGGTTAAATAGAGCCGTCGGCATCGACACTGAACCTCTCCGATTCTTGAACTGAGACGGAGAAAAATGTGTGGGTCACCGCCCCGGAACCGATCTGGAATCGGAGTCGATTCAGTACTCCAAAAGATGCGAAGACAGCCGTAGAGAAGAAAGGGTGGAATTTGAGGAAGAGCGCCGCCGGCAAAAAGAGATTTAGGGATAGGGAAAGGTGTGACTACTCCCAGGTGTGAGTTCCCGGGTGTACTCACACCCGTTATCTCGGTCGTCCAGTTTTCTTGAGATTCGCGCAGAAGTCTGAATACCTGCAGAGCATTGCAGTGCCTGGCCTGTAATCGCAGCAAATTGACAGAGGTAACATGTGAACTTTGCTGCAGCCCTTGCGCATCTGTCTTTCCTCGGGTTAAGTCTCTCTCTCATAGTCACATCAGCATGCATGCACAAGTTCTCACGCCTACTAAAAAAGTTATCTCGTTTACTCACGCATATATATTGTCTCACATGCTCTCTCACTTCTCAAAAGTGTTGAATATATGGTTTGTGCATGTATATTGTGTAGTCCGGCCCACCTCCTAGTCATTGTATAGTTGAGGTTGTAGCCCACCTTGTACTCCATATATACGTGCGCTAGACACCGATCAATACATCGATTTGCATTGCCAAAATATTCGTTTCCAACATGGTATCATACCTATGATCCTAACCCTAACTCCTGCCGCCGCCGCCGCGATCCCATCGCAGCCGCCGCCACGTCGTGCCGCCGCCGCCGCGTCTCCTCGCCGCCGCCCCCTGTGTGCCGCCGCCGCCTCGCGCTTCCGCCCGCAACCCGCAGCGCCGCCACTCGCGCCGCGCCGCTTCACCACGCGCCGCCGCCCTCCCCTCTCGGCCATGGCCTCCCCCGGTTCCACCGGTACCACCCGCAGCCGCCGCACCAACCCCTTCGACGGCCCCGATCCCGTCGTCATCCTGATCTCAATATCCTCGCTCGGGTTCCCGTCGTCCTCGATCAACTCACCTCCACCTACTACGCCTGGAAGACGTACTTCTCCCTTGTGTTCCATGAGTACAATCTCCGGGATCACATCGATGACTCCGTGGACTCCCGCTTCATGGAGGACGATGAGGAGTGGACGTCCATCGACGCCACTCTTATCTGCTGGTTCTACACCACCATCTCGAAGGACCTCTTCCACACGGTGGTCTTCGCCGATGATGACGCTCACGCCGTTTGGACTAAGCTCAACGGCCTCTTCACCGACAACGCGCTCCAACGCAAGGTTTTCTTGCACGGCGAGTTTTTTGGGTGCCAACAGCTTGACTCGTCGGTCGACGATTATTGCATGCGCCTCAAGAAGCTTGTCGACGAGCTCCGTGACCTCGGCGAGAAGGTATCCGACGAGCTCCTCCTCGGCACTCTCATCGTCGGCATGAACAAAGACTTCGGGAACACCGCCTCCAACATCCCTCTCATCACCAACCTGACCTTCCCCAAGGTCGTCGCGTACCTGAAGCTGGAGGAGAAGAGGATGTGGATGTCGCGCACCCGAGCCACCCATACGGCTCTCACCGCCGGAACCCGCCGCGGTGCGCCGCCCACCGCTCCGGCTCCCCCGCCACGGCCCGCCCAGGGGCCCCTCCACGTGCAGCCGCCGCCCGGGTTCCCATATCCCGCGCCGCCGCAGGCCCCTCCGCCGCCCCCCGCTGAGCAGCAGCAGCGCCGAGGCGGGCGTCGCGGCCGAGATGGCCACAAGCAGCAGCAGCAGCCGCCAGCTGCCCATGGCGGGGCGCCGCGCCAGCCGCAGCACCAGCTCCCGCCGGCGCCCTGGCAGGTCGGCCAGAACCCCTGGACGGGGGTTGTTCACGCATACTCCATGCCCATACCGCGCGCCCTGGTATTTTTGGCGCCCGCCCGGCCCCTCATCAGGCTCTGTACGCGGCCCCTCGGGCGTATCCATCGGCGCCGCTCTACGGCCCCTCGGCGGCCTATGGGCTGCCTCCGGCCGGTGGGCTCGTGGCGCCGCCGCCACAGCCTCTGCCGTCGGCCCCGGCCCTCCCGCCGGCACCATGGGACCCCGCGCTGCTAGCGGCCCTCCACACTGCCCCCACGCCACAGCAGTACACCAGTGGTGGCGACTGGTACATGGACACCGGAGCCACAGCTCACATGGCCGCCAACCCCGGTAACCCTCTTACCGCTCACCCTGTTCACACTGCTGCTCGCATTACCGTGGGCGACGGTTCTTCCATGCCCATCACTCATGTCGGCCATGCTGCTTTTCCTTCTAACTCCGTTCCTTTACATCTTTCTAACGTACTCGTTTCACCTGACATCATTAAAAATCTTGTTTCTGTTCGTTCTCTTACACGTGAAAATCCTGTCACCGTTGAATTTGACATGTTTGGCTTTTCTGTTAAGGATGCCCGTACCCGGATGGTGCTCCACCGATGAGACAGCCCCGACGATCTCTACCCGGTCCACTCCTCCACATCCTCCGTCGCTGCACCCGTGGCGCTTTTCACTGGAGTGGACCTTTGGCATGCTCGCCTTGGTCATCCCAACCCTGCCACCCTTCGTCATATTCTTCGCAGTTTTTCATTCACGTGTAATAAGATCGACGATCACACTTGTCATGCTTGTCGTCTCGGCAAACATACTCGTTTAACCTTTAGCACTTCCTCGCATGTTGATTCATACCCATTTGAGTTAATTCATAGTGATGTTTGGACCTCTCCTGTTGCAAGTAACATGGGCTATCTCTATTATCTTGTTATCCTTGATGATTTTTCGCACTATGTGTGGACCTTCCCGTTGCGGTGAAAGTCGGATTCTGTTGCCACTCTCACCGCATTCTACTCCTATGTATCCACGCAGTTTGGTCGCCCCATTCATGCGTTGCAAACAGACAACGGGAAGGAGTTCGATAATCTTGCAATCCGCAACCTTCTCGCCACACACGGCACAATTTTTCGTCTCACTTGCCCGTACACTTCGCAACAAAATGGCCGCGCTGAGCGCGTGCTTCGCACTCTTAATGACTGCGTTCGCACCCTCCTCTTTCACGCTAATGTGCCACCATGTTTCTGGCCTGACGCACTCGCCACCGCATCACTACTCCTCAACATCCGTCCCTGTCGCACTCGCGGGAATTTTGCTCCTCATCATCTTTTGTTCGGCACGCCACCTTCCTACACCGAGCTTCGCATTTACGGTTGCTTGTACTACCCTAGCATCGCTTTCACTACTTCTCATAAGCTCGCACCACGGTTCGTGGCCTGTATTTTTCTTGGCTATCCCCCCAACACCAAAGGCTACCGCTGCTATGATCCTATCTCACATCGGGTCATCACTTCCCGACACGTTTACTTTGATGAGATGGTTTTTCCGTTTCAGCAGGTACCTTCGGATGTTGCGGCCTTGCCCGATCCTGGTGACGGCCGCTCGGGCACTTCTCTTGGGCCGCCTCCTGGCTTTGAGGGTGCCCCCCGTGCCCCAGGTTGAGTTCCTCCCCGGCCGGTTTCCTTAGGGGCTGCACCCCTCCCAGCGCCTACGACGCCCCCTGTGCCACCATCGGCGCGGGCCTCCTCGGCGCCCCCCGTGCCCTCGCCGGCGGCCTCGCCCGCGGTGGCCTTCCCCGCGCCCTCGCCGGTGGCCTCGCCCGCGGCATTAGTGGCGGCGGGCTCTTCTTCGTCCTCGCCCGTCACCCCGGACTCGCTGCCCCGCCCGATGACTCACTCTCGGGCCGGTACCTTCCGCCCGAGTTCGCGGTACACCAGGGATGAGTATCTTCTCACCGCTTCTGTCTCCAAGCCATCCCCTCTCCCATCGTCGGCTCGAGCCGCCCTTCGGGATCCTCATTGGCTCGCTGCGATGCAGGAAGAGTTCAATGCGCTCCAACGGAACCGCACCTGGCATCTTGTCCCTCGGCCACCTCGTGCCAACATCATCACGGGCAAGTGGGTCTTTCGGCATAAGACTCGTCCCGACGGGACTCTCGAGCGCTACAAAGCTCGCTGGGTGGTTCGAGGCTTTCGGCAACATGCGGGTGTGGACTTCACCGACACTTTTGCTCCGGTTGTTAAATCGGGCACGATCCTCGCCGTGCTTCAGCTGGCCGTCTCCCGAGCTTGGCCCATGCATCAGTTGGACGTCTCCAATGCCTTCTTGCACGGCCACCTCGCCGAGCAGGTGTTCTGTGAGCAGCCCACCGGCTTTGTCGACGCCACACATCCGGACCATGTGTGCTTGCTCTCCCGTTCTCTTTACGGGTTGAAGCAGGCGCCCCGGGCCTGGTACCAGCGCATCGCCACCTTCCTGCAGACGCTCGGATTTACATCGACCCGCTCCGATGCGTCCCTCTTCGTGTACCATCACGGGGTTGACACGGACTACTTGTTTCTCTATGTCGACGACATCATCCTCACGGCTTCCACTGTCGCGCTTCTCCAGCGGCTTGCTGCTCGTCTTCGCGATGAGTTTGCCCTGAAGGACTTGGGGCCCCTCCACTACTTCCTCGGCATTGAGGTGGTTCGACGGCCAGATGGGTTCCTTCTGCATCAGCAGCGTTACGCCCATGAGCTTCTCGATCGTGCCGGCATGCTTAACTGCAAGCCTGCTCCCACGCCTGTTGACACCAAGGCCAAGGTTTCAGCTCTGGAGGGCTCTCTCGCATCCGACGCGGCCTTCTATCGCTCCGTTGTGGGTGCCTTGCAGTACCTCACTCTGACGCGCCCCGACTTGCAGTATGCCGTTCAGCAGGTCTGTCTTCACATGCATGCTCCGCGTGACTCTCACTGGACCTTGGTGAAGTGTATCCTCCGTTACATACGCGGCACTACGTCCATGGGACTTACACTGACGGCCTCCGCCTCTACCGACCTCGTCGCCTACTCTGATGCGGACTGGGTTGGCTGCCCGGACACACGTCGATCCACTTCGGGGTACTGTGTCTACCTTGGGCCGTCTCTGATCTCTTGGTCCTCCAAGCGACAGCCCACAGTCTCTCGCTCGAGTGCCGAGGCAGAGTATCGGGCAGTGGCTAACGCCGTTGCCGAATGCTCTTGGCTTTGTCAGCTGTTCCAGGAGTTGCTTTGTGATGTTCACAAGGCCACACTTGTCTACTGCGACAACGTCTCCGCCATGTACCTCTCCGCCAACCCGGTCCATCATCGACGAACGAAGCACATTGAGCTCGACATACACTTTGTTCGTGAGCGGGTGGCCCTTGGGCGCATCCGGGTCCTCCACGTCCCGACGGCGCAACAGTTTGCCGATGTTATGACAAAAGGACTGCCTACTTCTATTTTCGAGGAGTTCAGGTCTAGTCTTTGCGTCTCCGGCGACGCTTCGACTGCGGGGGGTGTTGAATATATGGTTTGTGCATGTATATTGTATAGTTCGGCCCACCTCCTAGTCATTGTATAGTTGAGGTTGTGGCCCACCTTGTACTCCATATATACGTGCGCTATGCACCGATCAATACATCGAGTTGCATTGCCAAAATATTCGTTTCCAACAAAAAGAGTGAAGTTTTCTCTCACTGTCGCGCTCTCTCTCTCTCTTCCTCCATTATTTGTGGCTTGTCCAAACAAAAGTGAAGTTCTCTCACACAGGCACGCTCTCTCTCTTCATTATTTTCTGTGTCACCTGTCCAATAAGTAAAGTTCTCTCACAGGCGATTTCTCTCTTCATTTTTTCTGCGTGTCTCTCATAGTCTCATATAGTGTTCACTCACTCAACAGTGTACACCACTCCATTAAAAAAGAAGAGCACTGCCCTATTTGTGTCTCAGTTGTCAGAGAAAGGGAATCTGCCAAAGATGAACAGGGAATCTGTCTCAGATGAACAGTGCGTGGGTTACTATTGAACGTGCTCTGCAAATTGCGATGGAGGAGCAGGCCCTGGTCCAAATCTTGAGGGAAGGTAACGGTGTAGATAGTGAGGTGTACTACACCCGGGAGTAGAAAAGCCAGTCTCTTTAGGGATAGAGCGCCGCCGGCGAGACAGAGCTGTGTAGGACCAACTTGTTTTTCAAATGAGTGAATTGCATAGAACATCAACTTCAGGGGCATTTATAACACTTTACCCCACCTTTTGGAGAAGTTTTCACAAAACCACAACCTTTGGGCTAACTAGTAACACACAACCCAAATCCAGCACACAGAGTCCAAATCCTCTAACTAGTGCCCGTACTAACAGCCACCTACATCTGTGTGCATGCCGTCTCCTCCCGAGCCAGAGTCGCCGGCTAGCTCATCGCCGGCAGCTCGCCGGTTCGTCCATCCCGACGTCGTCTCCTCCACCAGCACCTCTTCCTTCATGTCAGCGTTGGCTCGTCCACCAGCGGCATCGTCGACGCCGCCGGCCGTCCTGTACAGAGCTCCTCCCCAACGAGTTTAGGTTGCTTCCTTTGTCCTTTCTTTTTTCAGAGTTCAGCAGCAAATAGCTACAGATTTTCTTCAGTGTAATCCAGCGATGCATCATCCTGTGTATCTGTGAATATGAACCAATGAAAACTGACACAAAAGAAACTATAGAATGATCCAAAATAGCTACGACTGAATCAAAGTTTGTGATACTTATTTGTAAAATAGCTATAGAAATGAACCAAAGTAGCTATAGAATGAATAAAATATTTCAAACTGAAGCATATATAAGACTAGAACAATACTTAAACGGACAATATCCGTGGTCTTACAGGAATAAAATATGTGTTGTAACATAAGCATCCATATAGTTATGTGCTTAAGTTACCTAAACCTGACACTTACAAGTCACTGTGCCTAGATCCCCAAAATATGTAATGTAACATAAGCATCCATTCAAGTCTGAGCTTTTAGTTACATAAACCTGACATTTACGAGTCAGTTTTCATAAAGATGTAAACTTTTCATTCACAAAAGAAGCCTTCGACATAGGATTTTCTTCAGTGGTTGCCACTGGCAGTGAAGTACTCCATGAATCTGCCCCCTGCTGAACCTGAACCCCTCATTACTGGTAGCTTCTCTCTAGTATTAGCTGCAGCTGGTTGTGAAGCAACTTCTCGTATGTCAAACCCATGAAAAGGATCATGTGCTTCAAAGACCGCATGCGCATGAAAAGGATCTTGAATTGCAGCTTCAGCTTGTCCTCTGCCTCTGCCTTTTCCACGGCCTCTTCCGCTTCCATTTACTTGTGCTCTTC